>NC_083335.1:76783345-77130177 GCF_963455315.2 Globicephala melas
TCCCTTTTCCCCACACTCCCTCCAGCATTTATAGTTTCTAGATTTTTTGATGATGGCCATTCTGACTGGTGTGAGATATCTCGTTGTATTTTTGATTTTCATTTTTCTAATGATTAATGATGTTGAGCATTCTTTCATGTGTTTGTTGGTAGTCTGTATATCTTCTTTGGAGAAATGTCTATTTAGGTCTTCTGCCCATTTTTGATTTGGGTTGTTTGTTTTTTTGTTATTGAGCTGCATGAGCTGCTTGTAAATTTTGGAAATTAATCCTTTGTCAGTTGCTTCATCACTCCCTAACACCATACACAAAAATAAGCTCAAAATGGATTAAAGACCTAAATAAAAGGCCAGAAACTATCAAACTCTTAGAGGATAACATAGGCAGA
Source organism: Globicephala melas (assembly GCF_963455315.2). NCBI lineage: Eukaryota > Metazoa > Chordata > Mammalia > Artiodactyla > Delphinidae > Globicephala > Globicephala melas. The sequence goes on from NC_083335.1 coordinate 76,783,732, forward strand.
ACACTCTATGACGTAAATCACAGCAAGATCCTTTTTCACCCACCTCCTAGAGAAATGGAAATAAAAACGAAAATAAAGAAATGGGACCTAATGAAACTTGAAAGCTTTTGCACAGCAAAGGAAACCATAAACAAGACCAAAGGACAACCCTCAGAATGGGAGAAAATGTTGGAAGACTTTTAATCACAGTTTCAATTTCACTGCTTGTGATTGGTCTGTTCATATTTTCTATTTCTTCCTGGTTCAGTCTCAGAAGGTTGTGCATTTCTAAGAATTTGTCCATTTATCCAGGTTGTCCATTTTATTGGCATACAGTTGCTTGTAGTAATCACTCATGATCCTTTGTATTTCTGCAGTGTCATTTGTTACTTCTCCTTTTTCATTCCTAATTGTATTGATATCAGTCTTCTCCCTTTTTTCTTGATAAATCTGGCTAATGGTTTATCAATTTTGTTTATCTTCTCAACTAACCAGCTTTTAGATTTATTGATCTTTGCTATCGTTTCCTTCCTTTCTTTTTCATTTATTTCTGAACTGGTCTTTATGATTTTTTTCCTTCTGCTAACTTTGGGGTTTTTTTTGTTCTTCTTTCTCTAATTGCTTTTGATGTAAGTTTAGGTTGTTTATTTGAGATGTTTCTTGTTTCTTAAGGTAGGATTGTATTGCCATAAACTTCCCTCTTAGAACTGTTTTTGCTGCATCCCATAGATTTTGGGTCATCGTGTTTTCATTGTCATTGTTTTCTAGGTGTTTTTTGATTTCCACTTTGATTTATTCAGTGATCTCTTAGTTAAAAGTAGTGTGCTGTTTATCCTCAATATGTTAATATTTCTTACAGATATTTTCCTGTAACTGATATCTATTCTCATAGCGTTGTTGTCAGAAAAGATACTTGATACAATTTCAATTTTCTTAAATATACCAAGGCTTGATTTGTGACCCAGGATATGATCTATACTGGAGAATGTTCCATGAGCACTTGAGAAGAATGTGTATTCTGGTTTTTTTGGATGGAATGTTCTATAAATATCAATTAAATTCATCTTGTTTAATGTATCATTTAAAGTTTGTGTCTCCTTATTTATTCTCATTTTGGATGATCTGTCCATTGGTGAAAGTGGGGTGTTAAAGTCCCCTATAATGATTGTGTTACTGTTGATTTCCCCTCTTATGGCTGTCGCATTTGCCTTATGTATTAAGGTGCGTCTATGTTGAGTGCATAAATATTTACAATTGTTATATTTTTGTCTTGGATTGATCCCTTAATCATTATGTAGTGTCCTTCTTTGTCCCTTGTAATAGTCTTTGTTTTAAAGTCTATTTTGTCTGATATGAGAATTGCTACTCCAGCTTTGTTTTGATTTCCATTTGCATGGAATATCTTTCTCCCTCCCCTCACTTCCAGTCTGTATGTGTCCCAGGTCTGAAGTGGGTCTCTTTTAGACAGGATATATAGGCGTCTTGTTTATGTATCCATTCAGCCAATCTCTGTCTTTTGGTTGGAGCATTTAATCCATTTACATGTAAGGTAATTACCGATATGTATGTTCCTATTCCCATTTTCTTAATTGTTTTGGGTTTATTTTTGTAGGTGTTTTCCTTCTCTTGTGTTTCCTGCCTAGGGAAGTTCCTTTAGCATTTGTTGTAAAGCTGATTTGGTGGTGCTGAATTCTCTTAGCTTTTGCTTAACTGTAAAGATTTTAATTTCTCCATCAAATCTGAATGAGATTCTAGCTAGGTAGAGTAATGTTGGTTGTAGTTTTTTCTTCTTCATCACTTTAAATATGTCTCGCCACTCCTGTCTGGCTTGCAGAGTTTCTGCTGAAAGATCAGCTGTTAACCTTATGGGGATTCCCTTATGTGTTATTTGTTGTTTTTCCCTTGCTGCTTTTAATATTTGTTCTTTGTATTTTATTTTTTATTGTTTGATTATTATGTGTCGTCATGTTTCTCCTTGGATTTATGCTGTATGGGACTCTCTGTGCTTCCTGGACTTGATTAAATATTTCCCTTCCCATATTAAGGAATTTTCCCACTATAACCTCTTCAAATATTTTCTCAGTCCCTTTCTTTGTCTCTTCTTCTTCTGGGACCCCTATACCTTGAATGTTGGTGTGTTTAATGCTTTCCCAGAAGTCTCTGAGACTGTCCTCAATTCTTTTCATTCTGTTTTCTTTATTGTGCTCTGCAGTAGTTATTTCCACTATTTTATCTTCCAGATCACTTATCTGTTCTTCTGCCTCAGTTATTCTGCTATTGATCCCTTCTAGAGAATTTTTAGTTTCATTTATTGTGTTGTTCATCACTGTTTGTTTTCTCTTTAGTTCTTCTAGGTCCTTGTTAAACGTTTTTTCTCCATACAACGTTTGTTACAACTTGTTAAACGTTGTTTCTCCAATACAACATTTTTTATTTTCTCCATTTTATTTCCAAGATTTTGGATCATCTTTACTATCATTATTCTGAACTATTTTTCAGGTAGACTGCCTATTTCTTCTTCATTTCTTAGGTCTGGTGGGGTTTTGTCTTGCTCCTTCATCAGCTGTGTGTTTCTCTGTCTTCTCATTTTGCTTAGTTTACTGTGTTTGGGTTGTCCTTTTCACAGGCTGCAGGTTCATAGTTCCTGTTGTTTTTGGCGTCTGTCCCCCATGGCTAGGGTTTGTTCAGCAGGTTGTGTAGGCTTCCTGGTAGAGGGGACTAGTGCCTGTTTTCTGGTGGATGTGGCTGGATCTTTTCTTTCTGGATGGCAAGTCCATGTCTGGTGGTGTGTTTTGTGGTGTCTGTGGCCTTATTATGATTTTAGGAATCCTCTGTGCTAATGGATGGGGTTTTGTTCCTGTCTTGCTAGTTGTTTGGCATAGGGTGTCAAGCACTGTAGCTTGCTGGTCCTTGAGTGGAGCTGGGTCTTAGCGTTGAGATGGAGATCTCTGGGAGATTTTCACTGTTGATATTACGTGGAGCTGGGAAGTCGCTTGTGGACCAGTGTCCTGAACTTGGCTCTCCCACCTTAGTGGCACAGCCCTGATGCCTGGCTGGAGCACAAAGAGCCTCTCCTCCACACGGCTCAGAATAAAAGGGAGGAAAAAAAGAAAGAAAGAAGAAGATAAAATAAAATAAAGTAAAATAACATAAATTTATTAAAATAAAAAGTAATTATTATCAAGAAAAAATATTTTTTTAAATTATAAAAAGAAAAAAACTGACAGACAGAACCCTAAGACAAATGGTAAAAGCAAGTCTATACAGACAAAATCACAAACAGATGCATACACGTACACACTCACCAAAAGAGAAAAAGGGAAAAAATATATATATATATATAGTTGCTCCCAACGTCCATCTCCTCCATTTGGGATGGATCGTTGTCTATTCATGTATTTCACCAATGCAGGGTACATCAAGTTGATTGTGGAGGTTTAATCTGCTGCTCCTGAGACTGCTGGGAGAGATTTCCCTTTCTCTTCTTTGTTCGCACAGATCCCAGGGTTCAGCTTTGGATTTGGACCCGCCTCTGTGTGTAGGTCACCTAAGGGCGTCTGTTCTTCTCTCAGACAGGACGGGGTTAAAGTAGCAGCTGATTCAGGGACTCTGGGTCACTCAGGCTGGGGGGAAGGAGGGGTACAGAGTGCGGGGCAAGGCTGCAGCGTCAGAGGCTGTCATGACCTTGCACCAGCCTGAGGGGTGCCATGTGTTCTCCCAGGGAAATTGTCCCTGGATCACGGGAACCTAGCAGTGGCGGGTTGCACAGGTTCCCAGGAGGGGAAGTGTGGATAATGACCTGTGCTTGCACACAGTCTTCTTGGTGGCTGCAGCAGCAGCCTCAGTGTCTCATGCCCATCTCTGGGGTCTGTGCTGATAGCCGTGGCTCGCGCCCACCTCTGGAACTCCTTTAAGCAGTGCTCTTAATCCCCTCTCCTCGTGCACCAGGAAACAAAGAGGCAAGAGAAAGTCTCTTGCCTCTGGGGCAGCTCCAGCCTTTTTCCCGGACTCCCTCCAGGCTAGCTGTGGCGCACTGGCCACTTTCAGGCTTTGTTCACGCAGCCAACACCATTCCTCTCCCTGGGATCCGACTGAAGCCCGAGCTCAGCTCCCAGCCCCGGCCCGCCCCGGCAGGTGAGCAGACAAACCTCTCGGGCTGGTGAGTGCAGGTCGGCACCGATCCTCTGTGCGAGAATCTCTCTGCTTTGCCCTCTACACCCGTTTCTGTGCTCTGCTCCACGGCTCTGAAGCTTCCCCTCTCCACCACCTGCAGTCTCTGCCCACGAAGGTGTTCCTAGTGTGTGGAAACCTTTCTTCCTTCACAGCTCCCTCCCACTGGTGCGGGTCCCGTCCCTATTCTTTTGTCTCTGTTTTTTCTTTTGCCCTACCCATGTATGTGGGGAGCGCCTTGCCTTTTGGGAGGTCTGAGGTCTTCAGCCAGCGTTCAGTAGGTGTTCTGTAGGAGTTCTTCCACATTTTGATGTATTTCTGATGTATTTGTGGGAAGTTGATCTCCGTGTCTTACTCTTCTGCCATCTTGAAACTCTCCCTCTTTCATTCATTTTACAGCCAATTCTCACAGCTTCTGCTCCTTTAACTAATGCCCCATCTCCTGGCTCAGTTCTCACCTCAGAGCATGGAGTTTGTGCTCACTTCTTCATCCTCTCTCTTACTTAACTATCTGTGAGTCCCATGGAGGCAGAGAGCATGCCTGGTTCATCTCTGTTTTCTCCCTCATTCACAGTATAGGGCCCAGCATGTAGAAATCACTTCATTCGCTGACTGAAAATTGAAAGTAATGGTTGGGATACGCCTCCATAGCATGATATCGGGATGTGATAGAGCGCTTGACAGTCATAAACACACCCAAGAACACCTGAAATGGAAGCAAAAGCCAGTGAGGGAAGACACAGAACACAGCCCTGCATTCCAGAGTCTCTAGGGTCAGGCAATGCTAACTGAGTGCCTTTTCTATGCCAGGTGCTGTGCTGAGGAGAGGAGAAAGATAAGATCTTTTGGAGCTTTTGAGCTTACTGTCTAGGGGGATGTATACATGTATGCCTTACACAAAATAATTTAACTTATAAAAAGCTAGTTCCATATATGAATATTAATGAATTAGAAGTGGGGTTAGAAAAATTATATAACATGTAGAAATGACAGAAATGATAAAATTTAGGAAATATTTGTTTCATAACATGTATATTAAAAAAATTCAGTCTTATTTTTATTTAAAAAAACAAATGATGCCCACTTCCTCCAAGACCTTATAACCCAGGAGAGATCTGATTGCATCTGCTGAAGTGTGTCATTACTGAATTGTTGCAATGTGCCTCTCCATGTGTAATACCTGGTCATTACACTACATATCTCTAGATCATTTATGTAGTTACATGAGCCTGTGTTACCTACACAATTAAGCAAAGCTTTAATAATAGAAAATAAGCATTTAGTTAATAGCATAAAATATCTGTAAGAGAGAGTGGTTAACAATATTATTAATAAGGTTAATAAGCACATTAATAAAGTCAATATATTTATGCTCTTCAAGTTAACCGCTTGATGATATTGACAGTATTTATTGTAGAGCAGCAGGGCGTCTAGTGATTATATCTATGTATATGCTGAATCATTAATTTCTTTTCATTTCAGAGACATAGAAATAGATTTTTTTTTCAGTACAGTTTTATGTCTTGTGAGAACAAAGAACATCAAGCAATTCAGGGATACATTCCTTCAAGGTTTAAGAAAAACAGATCAGCACGTGCACAGCTAGTCAGTATGGCCTTGGCACCTGGGAAGGGAGTCTTTGTATGGAAGGAGTACCAGCATTGGCGTCCCAGGAAGGGAGGTATTTAATCTTTATTTTTAGCATGGACATTCCTTACTTCTGGTCAATGCACATTTTTATTTAATAATTAAAGCAGATGTACAATGTATGTTTGATAGGCCACAAACAGGCGATTTTAGTTAGCATAAAATGCAAGTTAACTCATGTATAAGCCCAAATGACTTCCCCATACCTCAATATGTGAACATTTCTTTTTATCACAGGTTACCAGAAACTTAGTATCTTAAAACAGCACAAGTATTTTATCTTACAGCTGTAGAGGTCAGGCATCTGAAGTGGGTCTCACTGGGCTAAAATCAGGGTGTCCACAGGGCTATATTTCTTCCAGAGGCTGGAGGGAAAAATTCATTTCCTTGTCTTTCCAGCTTCTAGAGATTGCCTCCAGTCCTCAGGTCATGGTCCTATATCACTCTGACCTCTGCTTCCATCTTCACATCTCTTTCTCTGACTCCTGCCTCCCTCTTTCACTTACAAGGATCCCTGTGATTACATTGGGTCCACCTGGGTAACCCATGGTAATCTCCCCATCTCAAGAGCCTTAATTTTAGTCATGCCTGCAAAGTCCCTTTTGGCATATAAAGTAACATTCATAGGTTCTGCAGATTAGGACATGGGTAACTTTGGCAAGGGGCACTATTCTGCCTACCACAAACAATATCTAAAAAGAATTCTTAGCTATATACATGAAAGATTGGGGGCTAGAGGTGTGGAGAAATGGCTCTACCATGGTGCCCTTGAGACTTTGCCTCTATCCACATAGACTATACAGGCAAAGACTTGACCTGTGCTGAATCTGGGTGTTGGCCCTGTGATCCTCCCAGAAAGTGAGAGGATGGGAGGTCTGTCATGAGAGTTTCTCATTGCCTCCTGGGTTCTGATGCTGTAAGAGGCTTAGAAATAGATTTTCAACTAGAAAGAAGCTGACTATCTCTTAGGTAAGAGTAACTGAACAAATACTGTATGTGTCATTTCAATGTCTCTGTATAATATGTGTTCCTTTTTAGTTTATAAAGAGGTTATAAAAATAAAATGACAAATTTTATATTACTGATGTAACAGTGTTTATATAAGGTATACTCCTCAAATTTTAAAAAAAAATAAAAATTATGTGTATTTAAGGTGTACAACATGATGATCTGATATACATATATGTAGTGAAATTATTACTACGGTGAAGCTAATTAAATGTCTTCTCATAGAATTACCATTTTTGTGTGTGTGTAGTAAGAGCACCTGATATGTATTCTCTTAGCAAATTTCCAGTATTTATTATATTATTATTAATAAGGTTTATTTTCCACTCTACTTGCAACTGTATAATTAGAACATTATTAAATAGAATTTATGAGTTATGCAAATTTCTAGAGACTAAATGATATGTAGTTAAAAATCAGAATAAGCAACATTCTGCTTTAGATCTTAAAGTCAACATATCCCAAAGGTAGTATCTTTGCCCATTAGCCAGTTAGTGAGCTGTTTTTACATCTACTGATTATCCGTATGATAATCAGACTGTAGAATGCAAAATGGTGTGAAGTTGTAAACAATAACAACAAAACAGCTTAACAGTGGCTGTGTGAGGAACTCGCAATCACTGACACATATATTCTTAGGTATCACTTTTTTTCTGAAGGAGTTGTTTGAACCCTAAAAATATATTGATGACAAGTCTGAAGTTTTTTCAGAAATGTTTATTGAATTCCAAACTATTGATATTTTACATCATGGTCTACGGAGTAAATATTTGAACATAGGCCATCCATTCTCCTGAATGTTGAAGAAGACTAAAAGCCATTTTTCATGGAGAATTCTGGCTCAGTCCCTAGGCACGTGGCTCTCAGGTAGGTGGGCTGGGTGGATATGTATGTAGAGCATGGCATATTTCCTGGTTAGGAACTCAGAGCCCACTAGGGCAGTGTTTTTAGACTGTGGGCTTCAACCCATTAGCAGATGATAAAATTAGTTTAGTGTACTGCTGTCCAGTAGAAATACAGTGCAAGTCACATAATAATTTAAAAATTTCTATTAGCCACATGAAAAAAGCAGTTGAAGTTAACTTTAATAATAAATTTTATTTAATCTATTATATTAAAATATTATTTTGACATGTAATATAAAATTATTAATGAGATATTGCACATTCATTTTTTGTCTTAAGTTTTCAAAATCTGGTGTTTATTTTACACTGGCACACCTCAATTCAGACTAGCTACATTTCAAGTTCTCAATATATATGTGGCTATTGGCTACCAAACTAAACAGCCAATCTCAGTGCCTGCAAGTTTATACATTGAAATAGAATAGAATAGAATGGAAAGTTTCAGCAGGCATTGCTCATAGTAAGGTAATAATTTTTCAGGGGATGCAAAGTGGATTTCTGAATGAGCGTTGTGATTTAAAAGTACATTTGACAGACTCATAGACATAGAGAACAGACTTGTGGTTGCCAACGCGGCAGGGGGGGGAGGGAGAGGGATGGACTGGGAGTTTGGGGTTGGTAGATGCAAACTATTACATTCAGAATGGCTAAACAACAAGGTCCTAATGGATAGCACAGGGAGCTATATTCAATATCCTGTGATAAGCCATAATAGAAAAGAATATTAAAAAAGAATGTATATATGTGTATAACTGAGTCACTTTGCTGTACAGAAGAGATTGACACAACATTGTAAATCAACTATACTTCAATTAAAAAAATTAAATATGTTTGAAAGCTGATGTATTATAGCACATTGATACTTCTCCCAGCTTAAGTTTCTATAGAGATGTACTAAAGACAATTGCTTTCTTGACAATATGAAGAGCTCGACGGGGCACTTGCCAGGCTCACCACTTCTTGATATCTACTCAAGCCTTAGATATGTAACAAGTAAGACTTAAAGGATTACTTGAAGGATATGCAGCTCACCAGTCTGCGTGTATGCTAAACTTTTCTGGGCCAATCCAGGTCAGCAGAGAGATGGGGCCCTTGACTCTAATCAGGTTTTTTTTTTTATAATTTGATTTTGGTGTGACATCATCATAATAATGTTCAAAGCTGCTGTAAGGACAGTGCTGTCACCATGTATATGGGCACTTTAACACGTTGCTGAGGGAATGTGCATTGGTACAACATTTCTAGTGGGCAATTCAGTGATGCATATCAAAAAAATTAAAAATGTATGTGCCCTTGGACCCAGCACTTCTAGGAGTTTATTCTTCCACTTCCAGGAATAAATGGAGGTGATAAATGTGTGCATAAGAGTTCAGCTATACTAAGTGCATTGAGTTATGTTGGACTGGATCCTGGAACAGAAAAGGGATATTGGTGGGAAAACTACTGAAGTCTGAATAAAGTATGGAATTTAGTTAATAATAATATACCAAATTTTGTTTCTTAGTTGTGACAAATATACCATGGTAATATAAGATATTAATGTTAGGAAAAACTGGGTGTGGATGTATGGAAACTGTACTGTGTTTGTGACTTTTCTGTAAGCCTAAAATTACTCTAAAACAAACTATATATTAAAATATTTAAAACTTTTAAAATTTAATTTTTGATAAAAATAAGGATTTTCATTGTAGTAGTATTTGTAAAAGCAAGAATTTGGAAACAGGCTAAATATCCAATCTTGAAGATTGCTTATATAATTTTGATGCCTCATAGGATGAAATACCAGGCAGTAATTTAAATGATGTTGTAGAATTGTATTTTTCAACAAGTAAAGATGCTCATAATATATTAAGTGAAGAAACAACTTCCAAAATATTGTTTTATTAAAATATATGCATAAAGAGAATTGGCAGAATGTTCACCAAAATATCAAGAGTGATTATCTCTAAATCAATGAGATTAGAGGAGATTTTTAAAAATATATATTTTGTGTGTGTATGTATTTTCTAGTTTTTCTTTACTGTGCTTGTATTGGTTTTCTAATAAGAATTTTTTAAGATTTTTTTTAATTTGCAAAAGCAGAATGGATGAGTCAGAGTGCCCTGACATGGCATGACAGTGATGAGTGTGCTCTTACCACAAACTTGGAAACAAGGGACTCAGATTGCCCTCTTAGAATTGGGCTCAGAAATCAACATCGAAAAGTATTAGCATTGAGTTGGGTGAAATCTCTTTAAAGAATCACAATGACTCACAGGCCAGCATTAATGCTGGCTACAACCAAACTTGGCATTCAGAAATGCAATTTAGAATGTGTCTGTTGGAAAAGAATTGGTAAAGGATGCATGTGTCTAAAGAAAAATCCACAGAGATGGCTGGTGCCCGTCTCAGGAGGCCCAGGAATGAATTGCTCTGTCAGACTGGCCTCAGTTTCTCTTTCTTCCTGATAAGTCTGCCCCATGGTGAATTGGAAGCATCATCATGTTATCCTGGCCTAATAACAATAAGCATTTAGATCAGATTAATTTTCTGACTCTAATCAGGGTTAGGACCACTAAAGAGCCTGCTGCCCCTTGGCTCTCCATGTAGCCTGTCCACAGCTGGTCAGGCTGACATGAGCATCCATCCACTTGGCAATGAGTTTCCTCATTGTGAATTAGCAGATTTGTCAGCGAATTTGATGAATGTCTCTGTGAGCATTGTTAGAATGAGCCAGTGCTCTGGGTCCAGTCATGGCTTTGACAGGAGGAATTTATGAGCCCAGGAGGGGAGGGGCCAGATTGTGGACCCTGTGAATTGCCCAACATAACAGTCTCCTTTGGACCTTGTCAGGCATCCTCTCAGCCTCATCTTCTCAATGCTATGAGTTGTATTTCTCTTGGTATGTGGCAGCTCACTCATTTTATTTTGCAGTGCCTTTCCATTCCATCTGATATTGAGAAAACCACTCTGGGTAGGGCAGCAGAACACAGTGGGGTGAGTGCTACAGGAACCAAGTCAAAGAACTCAGAGAGACATGGGAACCTGACAGATTTCCACTGGGGGCTGAGTCATTTCATGTATCGGCCCTAGGTTGGTCAAGATAGCTCATATCACTGTCCATCATAGCTCTGTTGTGGTGAGAGAAACATTAAACTTGGAGTCCGCAGGTTTCAGTGCCATGATTTTGGCCTCATTATCTGGGTGACCTTGCACAAGCCAACTTTTAGGTCCTTGACCATAAAATTTAGGATATATGTGATGCATAATAATAATAATATGTATCGCACAGAATTGTTATAAGTTTAATTGCTATGATTGATGGAAAAGTATACCATAAGCTGAAAGAACTTTACCAAGTAATGTTATTTCTTTATTCATGAGCCCTAAGTAGAATTTTTGTGTGTGAGTGATTCTTGAAATGCAAGCAAATTATATTAAGAATCTAATAACTAGGTTTTGTTCTGAACGATTGCTTTGCATACAAATTATATTTCTATTTACTATTTTTAAGATACAATTTTATAAAAGTGATTCTTTTTCTGCCAAAAATTACAAAGTGCTACAGAAGCCTCTCCAACCTAGAAGCGCCTAGAATTATTATGGGTAATTTTTTGTGAGCTTATGGCCACATTACCTGATTCCCTTGTCTGGCCTGTGGGGTACTTGGAAGATTAAGTTCACTTGTGACCTTTGCATGGTCACACATAGTACAGGAAGAGAAAGACCTCTGGAACTGTAGTTAGAAGACCCTCATTGTATGGCTTCTGGTATATCATTTCACCTCTCCAGTTCTCAGATTCCTTTAATAAAATGGGAAAAAGACTTTCTTTTTCCATTGGGCATCTTTATCCACCATCGGTTTCTTCTTATTTGGTTCATGCTTTTCCCTCTGCTTGGAATGCCCTTAATCCTTTTCTCCTGTTGAAATTCCACTTGTCTTTCATGGTCAGCAGATGATACTTCTTATTTGAAGCCTTCCGTTCTTTCTTCAGTTAGATGATCTCCCACCTCCAAATTCCTATAGCATTTAAACGGTGCTTCTCTCTCACTGCATTTACTCTAATTTAATTATTATAATAATTATTGGTGTATAGGCAAAATGATCATATCCGTGTTAGCAGAGCTTTGTTTTTGATGAATACAAAGCTACATGAAAGTTTATGTAGATATAGCCTCTGAATACTGGATTATTTTTTAATGAGATAACCATAAGAAAATAGGTAACTGAAAAGAAAGTCCATTTCAAGGAGAGACTGAGCTGTTAAAACTGTCTTAGCAACAATAAAGTAGGATCCATCCTAGTAAGTCTGCCTCAGGAAAAAAGTTTGAGGTGAAATCTGGCCCCACTTCCAAAATTTCTGGCCCTAAGTATCTCATTTGTTAAGATGTACTGAAGGGAGTTTGCCCTGTTTGTGATGCTCAGCAACTTTGAATACCGTTCTCATATCTGGGGAATATCTTAATTATAAATTTTGCTTCCTCAAGGAAGAAGCCAGCATTTTCAAGGAATAGGCATGTGACCACATGCTCCATTAGCCAGAGCTATTCATGTGAGAATTCATTTTATTTGGAGCGATCTGAGAATCAGCTGTTCTAGGAACTCCATCTTTTTTAGTGCGAGTGGTGGTGTGGCATCTGTTTTGGGGGTCAGCAGTTGCTGACTCTTTGTGTCCAGGCCCCAAGATTGGTGGTGCAAGCCACGGTGTCTATGCACAGCTGCAGGGACTGAGATACCTTTACTGGAGTGCTTGAGTAGTATGATTTGGGTGTTGCTCCTGGTGGGTAGACTCCAAACTGGATCTAGGGTTTTCTCCAGAGGTTCTGTGTACTATTTCAGTAAAGCTCTTTTCTGTTTAAATTTGATGGAGGGATTCACTCGGTTGCAACCAAGAACTCTGACTAATAAGGTGGACATAATTCTATATGACAAGATGTTAAATGTGATTCTTCCAGTTTCCTTGGAATTTTAGCAAAAATACCAAAGGAGAAGAAAAACATAATAGGTCCACTTCCTAAAGCAAGGTACTGGGTACCTCTGCCAGACCACCTGAACAACCGTAGATCTGGTTCTGTTGATATTAGCCAAATCTCTTTCTAAGCTGTATGAGAAGTGGAAGCTGAACCTCCAGGAGAGTGATGAATTCCTTTGGAGAGAATTGTCTTTATCCCATGGATCTCAATCCAAGTGAGAGAGCCTTGGAAGGAATCATCATATGAAGCTTGAGATCATGTGTCTCCTGTAGGTTGGGGGGATAGAGGAGCAGATACTTAACTCATTCCTTGTCTGTGACTCCAAAGGCCATGATTCAGTGTTGCTCACATTTTCTCCATTGGGGGCTACTACGAGATAAAAATGTATATGCATATGTTTATAACCAAGTTGCCTAGTTTGTAATCTGTATATAGTGTTCACTCCATCAGCTTTGTATAATCTTTTCATTGTCTTTTTGAAGCCCTCCATTTAAAAATTACCTGTAGGTGTTATTGTAGCTAGTGATCTGGAGTGAATGGATCCCAGGTCTTGCTGTAAAGATTTTGGTACCTGAATAGGAGGAATAGTTGAAAAACTCTACCACCCTCTACCCCTTTATCCCCCCTCCCCAATACACAATCATCATCTTTGGAAATTTTGATCAAATCAGGCAAGTATTTATCATGTTTTCCCTGAGTTCTAGACACCCCTAGCTCAGTACCTGGCACATGGTGGATGCTTCTTTCCTAGAAAACATCCAGTGTGTTTGATATCAGTTTTTGTATCAGTAGCCGACAGCATTTTTAGCAGCCTAAAATGATGATTGATGCTGTGACTTTCTGGTGTCCAGTAATGTTATCCCCCATTTTCACTGAGGCTGGCAAGGACAGAGATATTGCATTTGTCTTACAAATTCGGTGGGGCAGAGCCAGAGTAAACATCGACTGGAGGTTCCATTTAAGGCCAACTCATTAGAATTTTAACCAATTTGCAAGAATAACCTCAATTAGCACAACTCATTAGACTCTAATTGGACTTTAAGCCCTTCTTGTAACCTGGTAGCCTCAGTGGGGCTCCCGAGGATGTGCTGTCGGGGGTGGATGTCTACAGGGTTGTGTACCTGTGGACGTGCCAAAGAGTTAATTTTCCCACAGCAGGGTGGAGTAATCCAAAGAAAACAAACGAGGAATCAGACTGACTTGACAAAAGCGCTTTATATATGATTGTAAAAGGCAACAGGACCCAGGCTTTGCATTAGAAAAAAAAAACACAAAAAACTTTTTCTTTCTCTCTTATCACAGCCAAAAGATGTTGCTGATGCTAATCTATGCTCAAGATTGATGAAAGAAAATGTCTTTGGAGAACAGCCACTACTCTCTCATTCCAGGCCAGCTTTAGGTAGCCTTAGGATGACTTAGTATTATGCCAAAACTGTGTCCTGGCCCTAGTCCTAGCCTAGTACCTATCATGCACCTGCAGTGGTGTCTCAGGCGCCTCTTCACTCTGGAAGGTATCTGTAAAGTGTCTAACCCATGTTCTTCCAGTTAACTCTTTATAGATGCTGGTGCTTCCCCTCCCCCTTACCATCCTGGAAGTTATGAAATCTTTGAACTTTGTTGAGTTTGGTTGTGAAAAATATCACCTCAAGACTCAAGACACGCGCTATCTTTTCATGTGTTTGATTCCCAGGAGTTCATGGACTTGGAAGAGAACCCAGGGATCCCACCCAGCAGAACTTCCAATTTGCAAGAGCATGCACAGGTGCTGATTGCCATCACTTCCAGTAACAGGGGTTCATCCTGTTTTCCTGTCTTCCACCCACCCAAGTCTTTTGATTTCTGGAGCCACACTGACTATGCTGAATCCAGCTCCCACACAACAGACAGCCTTTCGAACACGTCCACGACTTCCTTGCCTCGCTCTTTTCAGGTGAAGAACGCCTTCCTCCCTCAACTAACCCTTAGGTGGTGCTGTTTTGAGATCTTTCTCCATCCTGACCTACAACCCTCCTCTACTTTTTTACCCTTTCTTATTTACAGTGAAGGGCTTAAAACAGAGAACATCCTTTCCCCTGCCCTCTACCCCCAACACTGGCACAGGATATATTTTTAATTTTCTCACCCTGGCCTTTATGCTTCGATATGGTCAGCATGTGGTGCCTTTAGCTTTATCTTTGTCAGACCTTTGGCTCATACCAAGCATCATGTTGACCAGCCTCTCATACCCTGGCCTTTTCCATGCAGCAATACAACTGAGTTCTGTGATGCGCCTAAGAGCGGGACCTTGTACTGACCTCATTTAACTTTGTCTTGTTGGATCTGGATGGTCTTTCTAAGTAACCCACACAAGTATCAAGAAATAAGGACTGTCCAGAGCTGTTCCTTGAGGTGAAGTGTAGTCTCTGTTGTTCACCTATTGTAGCATACTGGCTTTTACTCAGAAAGCCCAATTTGTGATTTTTCTCACCTGCAAATCTCCAACCTACTGAACTACAGATTCTGACCTTGTTTTCTGCTCATATGGCAGTGTCTTAGAAATGAAGAGAGCTTTGGAGAGGGTAAAAAATAGAGGATATATTCTTCAACTCTTTTTCTTTCTTTGCTTTCTTTTAAGGGATTGAATAGTTTTCTCTCAAGAATTAAGTCATAGTCTTTCAAACTTAAAATGTCATTTATTGGGACTTCCCTGGTGGTCCAGTGGCTAAGACTCTGCGCGCCCAAAGCAGGGAGACCAGCTTTGATCTCTGGTCAAGGAACTAGATCCCACATGCATGAGAATTCACATGCCACAACTAAAGAGCCTGCATGCAGCAACGAAGATCCAGTGTGCCACAACTAAGACCCGGAACAGCCTACATAAATAAATAAATATTTCTTAAAAATGTCATTTATTTCTCTATTACTTACAGTCAATTAGAGGCTGGGAATGGGGAGAAAGGAGCAGTCAGCATGTAATAGAGGAAAGAGCACTGCAGCAGCAGCAAGACTGCTTCATGGACATGTGACTTGTGCAGTTACACTGGGCCCTGTGCTCGGAAGAGCCCTGTGTTTGGCTTAATGCTCTGTTGTTGCCCTCTTGAAGTTCTTCATTATTGAACAAGGGGCCCTACATTTTCATTTTGCACTGGGCCCAACAAATTTTGCAGCTGATCCACCTTGATTAGGAGTGTTTCTCTCTCTTCCCCCTCACTCCCAATCTTGACATATTGTCTTACCTCATATCTGCCATAGGGAAAATAATAGGGTTTCCACCTATTGCAATCTATGAGTCTAAAACAGAAAAGGTAGAAAAAGGGAGCAGTGGGCTCTGTCAAGAATTGCAGGTAGAACTGAAGCCTCACATAGGTCTTTTGAACTTAGTTGTTCCGGGTCCCTCATGTTATGCGGGAGGAAACTCAGTTCTTAAAAGGGAATGTGGTCTCCTCAAGTCCCATAACACATTGGGGTAGAGATCTCTGTGGATGACTTCCCTCCCCAGAGGAGCCTACAAGGAAGGGAGCCAATATAGCCATCGCAGCCAATGTAGGCAAGGATGTGGCCAATGATGGAGCAGGGAGAGTGAGATCCGACTCTTCTTACTCCAGTGCCTGCCTTTCTCCTGCTCTCTGAAGCACACACACATACTCTAAATAGATTTAAGCAACTTTGGTGCAGTTCCAGTGATAAACCCAAACCATGCAGAGTCCTAGGTAGGAAACTGATCCCAGTGGTGTAGAGAAGTATGGAGATGCTTACACAGGCCAACCATACATCCTCTGGGGCCTTCCAGGATTGGCTTGCCATTTGAGCGCCCTGTAGGTGCTTTGTCCTTCCTAATGCTATTCTGTCCCCCTCCTTCCTATAATCCCTCTGACTTTTAACATCTCCTTTCCCAAATGCCAGTATCCCCTCCATCTCTTTCTTTTCCCATAGCTACTCTTCCCTTGTAAATTTGAAGACCCCAGTCCCCTCTGGTGTCATGTAAATACTCATGACTTGCAGCCTCTGCCCTGAGTGCAAGCTTCTCTCTAACCAACCTTCTCTGCTGCTGGGGTGACATGCTGAGGCTAAGGTCAGAGGGAAAAGAAGAATGTGAGGGTTTGGGGAGGAGCTCCTCCACAGTTTACTTTTTCCTCCAACTATATTAAAAATACAATTTCACATGGTAAAGATTTGTGTCCTGTTGGAAACCCTCTTTGGATCTCTGTATTAGTTCCATGTTTCTCCTGCTAGAGCGATTTTGACTATATAATTCTAAAATACTTAACTCTCAGCCATGCTCCTCTGTTATATTATCTGGCCCTCAGCGGCATGTGAGCTCACCTCTTCACTTTGCCTTGGACCAGGCTCCCCAGCTCTTGCTAGAAGTGCTCCAGCTTCATGGCTCTTTCAGTTTCTAGAAAGTGCTCTGTATCCTTCACCTCAGAGCTCATGCTTGAACAACTCCCACCCCACTTTCCCCCAACACATTTCCCCAGTGAAGCCTTCTTTGACCATTAGACCAGTTTATGTATCTCCGGTGTTTACTCTTACTAGTGTACACTATGGCTCAGTTATAATCATGTTTGTTTCCAATGTAATTAGGACTGTTTTGGTTGAGGTTTGTGTCCCTCATAAAATTAAAACACAAAGGACTAAAATTTACCAAGGGTTTACTATATCCCAGGGGCTTTACATATGTCATGTAATGTTTAAAATAATCTTAAGATTATTGATAATACTATTATCATTCCCATTTTACAGATGAGGAAACTGAGGCACAGAGAAATTTAATCCATTTATATTCAAAGTCACATGACTTACAGGTGACAGAGTTGGTCATCAGACCAGAAAGGTGGTTTGGCTCTAGAGCCCACGCTCTTCACTGCTATGCCATTTGCTATGACACTAGGAGCTGTGGCTGTGTTTGCTTACTGTGATATCCTCCATGCTTAACTCCTGGCATACAACAGGTCCTCAATAAATACATGTTGATTCCATGATTGGTCATGGAAGTTGACCAATTGCTTTTTCTTAATTTTATTGTTTCTTTGCTCCTTGTTGCATCGAGAAGGGAATAGGACAGATACGTGTACACAATAATGCTGGTGGTTAGAACTCTGCCTTCAAAGCATCTGGTACTTTTACATGCAGACCATGGAAGCACTGGGAAAGCAGAGCTGACAATGGGATTATGACTTCAGAACCTGGTGCTGCAACCTCACTGCTTACCTTTTAGTTACTTTGGCCTGTCCTGACCATGCTCTACCTTGGTGTCAGTGTAAAATAGCCCTGCAACACTTCTGATGAAACCCGACCCAAGAATCATGGAAAGAGACCCAGTTGACATTCTCTCTTTCAGATGTGGTTAAGGGTAGAATTCCCTCTCAGTGTGTCCTAAGCTTGGCCATATTGTGACTAAGGAGGATGATTCATCAGTAATCTTCCTATTTTCACTATTAAAACAATTCTAACCCAATCCAGTTTCCATTATAATGGAGGGCAAACCTCAGCCATGTTGAGTTTGTTAATATTTAATGCAGAGATTGAGGGTGATGGAGAACATAAAGGCAGTCCCTCAGGGAACACACACCCTGATTTATGGTCCATTGCAGAGCTTAAGGACAAGGGGTTCTGATTACATCCCATGTTATTTCATTCAAGTATACAAAAATTATCCTGGACCAGGCTCTGTAGTAGTTGTTTTGGGTACACAGAGGAATAAGACAAAATTACTTCCCTGGGTATGTGTCTGTGGGAGCATACATCTGTATGGGGGTGGGGGGAGGTATTCACTGTAATACCAGGCTTAGTGTGTTGGGTTAGTTCAGTTAACTTTGTTAAAATGCAAGAAGACCCTTAAAAGAAATGCCATTTGGGCTCTAAGAGAATCTGGAAGATTGATCAGAAGAGATGGTGGAAAGTGTATTACAGGTAAGTAGGATAGAATCAACAGAAGTCTGAAAGGTGAAGGTATTTTGAGGCATAGGAAGCCATTGGTCCGGAATGGATGGTATATTAGGTATTGAAGGAATGCCTGTATTACATGAAGTGGAGAAAGCATATTAGAGCCACAACATGGAGGATACTTACAGTTTAGCTAATGGGGGAGAGGTGGTCCCAGGGGAAGTGATCTTCCACTTCACCCCTCTCCTGTCTCCAACATCCTAAGTTAAAGTTCAGGTCCAAGATAAGAAGGCTGAAGGCAGAGAAAATGAGACCCATAGTCCATATGAGTCGTCCTTCAAGAGGCCTGACCAGCTCTCCTGCTTCCTAAGGATTTAATCCACAAAAGCTTATTTCATATCATCCTTTCAGCACCATTCCACCTATGTGTCAACCAATCTATATATCGATACTAAATTAAACCATAACTGAATTCCTACTATTTCAAGGTTCTCTGTTAGATGTTGAGAAGAGATATCAAATTGAATAAGACAAGCAGCTTTTGTGTGCCAAGTTTTTACTATATTTTTATAATAGTTCTATGAGTTTGGTATAGATGATAAATTGAGGCTTTAAAAGGTTAAGTAGCTTGTCCAGGATCATGTAGAGAGTGAGTGGTTGAGCCTGAATTCAAACTCTGGAAGCTCCTGGACCTTGGTTTCCTAGTCTGTTATATGAGGAGACTATAAATACATCATGGAATAGCTGAAGATTGAATGAAATAGCATAAGTAAAGCCCTGGCAGTGTCTCACACCTAGTTACTATGGTTATCTTTCTTTTTTTTTTTTTAACATCTTAATTGGGGTATAATTGCTTTACAATGGTGTGTTAGTTTCTGCTTTATAAAAAAGTGAATCAGTTATACATATACATATGTTCCCATATCTCTTCCCTCTTGCATCTCACTGCTTCCCACACTCCCTATCCCACCCCTCCAGGCGGTCACAAAGCACCGAGCTGATATCTCTGTGCCATGCGGCTACTTCCCACTAGCTATCTACCTTACGTTTGGTAGTGTATATATGTCCATGCGTCTCTCTCGCCCTGTCACAGCTCACCATTCCCCTTCCCCATATCCTCAAGTCCGTTCTCCAGTAGGTCTGTGTCTTTATTCCTGTCTTACCCCTAGGTTCTCCATGACATATTTTTTCTTAAATTCCATATATATGTGTTAGCATACGGTATTTGTCTTTCTCTTTCTGACTTACTTCACTCTGTATGACAGACTCTAGGTCCATCCACCTCATGACAAATAGCTCAATTTCGTTTCTTTTTATGGCTGAGTAATATTCCATTGTATATATGTGCCACATCTTCTTTATCCATTCATACGATGATGGGCACTTAGGTTGTTTCCATCTCTCGGCTATTGTAAATAGAGCTGCAACGAAATTTTGCTACATGACTCTTTTTGAATTTTGGTATTCTCAGGGTATATGCCCAGTAGTGGGATTGTTGGGTCATATGGTAGTTCTATTTGTAGTTTTTTAAGGAACCTCCATACTGTTCTCCATAGTGGCTGAACCAATTCACATTCCCACCAGCAGTGCAAGAGTGTTCCATTTTCTCCACACCCTCTCCAGCATTTATTGTTTCTAGATTTTTTGATGATGGCCATTGTGACTGGTGTGAGATGATATCTCACTGTAGTTTTGATTTGCATTTCTCTAATGATTAATGATGTTGAGCATTCCTTCATGTGTTTGTTGGCAGTCTGTATATCTTCTTTGGAGAAATGTCTATTTAGGTCTTCTGCACATTTCTGGATTGCGTTGTTTGTTTTTTTGTTATTGAGCTGCATGTGTTACTTGTAAATTTTGGAGATTAATCCTTTGTCAGTTGCTTCATTTGCAAATATTTTCTCCCATTCTGAGGGTTGTCTTTTGGTCTTGTTTATGGTTTCCTTTGCTGTGCAAAAGCTTTGAAGTTTCATTAGGTCCCATTTGCTTATTTTTGTTTTTATTTCCATTTCTCTAGGAGGTGGGTCAAAAAGAACCTTGCTGTGATTTATGTCATAGAGTGTTCTGCCTATGTTTTCCTCTAAGAGTTTGATAGTTTCTGGCCTTACATTTAGGTCTTTAATCGATTTTGAGCTTATTTTTGTGTATGGTGTTAGGGAGTGATCTAATCTCATACTTTTACATGTACCTGTCCAGTTTTCCCAGCACCACTTATTGAAGAGGTTGTCCTTTCTCCACTGTACATTCCTGCCATCTTTATCAAGGATAAGGTGTCCATATGTGTGTGGGTTTATCTCTGGGCTTTCTATCCTGTTCCATTGATCTATCTTTCTGTTTTTGTGCCAGTACCATACTGTCTTGATTACTGTAGCTTTGTAGTATAGTCTGAAGTCAGGGAGCCTCATTAGTCCAGCTTCATTTTTCGTTCTCAAGATTGCTTTGGCTATTCGGGGTCTTTTGTGTTTCCATACAAATTGTGAAATTTTTTGCTCTAGTTCTGTGAAAAATGGCAGGGGTAGTTTCATAGGGCTTGCATTGAATCTATAGATTGCTTTGGGTGGTAGAGTCATTTTCACAATGTTGATTTTTCCATATCCAAGAACATGGTATATCTCTCCATCTATTTGTATCATCTTTAATTTCTTTCATCAGTATCTTATAATTTTCTGCATACAAGTCTTTTGTCTCCTTAGGTAGGCTTATTCCTAGGTATTTTATTCTTTTTGTTGCAATAGTAAATGGGAGTGTTTTCTTGATTTCACTTTCAGATGTTTCATTAGTATACAGGAATGCCAGAGATTTCTGTGCATTAATTTTGTATCTTGCTACTTTACCAAATTCATTCATTAGCTCGAGTAGTTTTCTGGTAGCATCTTTAGGATTCCCTATGTATAGTATCATGTCATCTGCAAACAGTGACAGCTTTACTTCTTCTTTTCTGATTTGGATTCCTTTTATTTCCTTTTCTTCTCTGATTGCTGTGGCTAAAACTTCCAAAACTATGTTGAATAAGAGTGGTGAGAGTGGGCAACCTTGTCTTGTTCCTGATCTTAGTGGAAATGTTTTCAGTTTTTCACCATTGAGGATGATGTTGGCTGTGGGCTTGTCATATATGGCCTTTATTATGTTGAGGAAATTTCCCTCTATGCCTACTTTCTGCAGGGTTTTTATCATAAATGGGTGTTGAATTTTGTCAAAAGCTTTCTCTGCATCTATTGAGATGATCATATGGTTTTTCTCCTTCAATTTGTTAATATGCTTTATCACATTGATAGATTTGCGTATATTGAAGAATCCTTGCATTCCTGGAATAAACCCCACTTGGTCATGGTGTATGATCCTTTTAATGTGGTGTTGGATTCTGTTTGCTAGTATTTTGTTGAGGATTTTTGCATCTATGTTCATCAGTGATATTTGCCTGTAGTTTTCTTACTTTGTGCCATCCGTGTCTGGTTTTGGTATCAAGGTGATGGTGGCCTCGTAGAAGGAATTTCGGAGTGTTCCTCCCTCTGCCATATTTTGGAAGAGTTTGAGAAGGATAGGTGTTAGCTCTTCTCTACATGTTTGATAGAATTTGACTGTGAAGCCATCTGGTCCTGGGCTTTTGTTTTTTGGAAGATTTTTAATCACAGTTTCAATTTCAGTGCTTGTGATTGGTCGGTTCATATTTTCTATTTCTTCCTGATTCAGTCTTGGCAGGTTGTGCATTTCTAAGAATTTGTCCATTTCTTCAAGATTGTCCATTTTATTGGCATAGAGTTGCTTGTAGGAATCGCTCATGATCTTTTTTATTTCTGCAGTGTCAGTTGTTACTTCTCCTTTTTCATTTCTAATTCTATTGATTTGAGTCTTCTCCCTTTTTTTCTTGATGAGTCTGGCTAATGGTTTATCTATTTTGTTTATCTTCTCAAACAACCAGCTTTTAGTTTTATTGATCTTTGCTATTGTTTCCTTCATTTCTTTCTGATCTGTTCCTTATGATTTCTTTCCTTCTGCTAACTTTGGGGTTTTCTTGTTCTTCTTTCTCTAATTGCTTGAGGTGCAAGGTTTGGTTTTTTTATTCGAGATGTTTCCTGCTTAAGGTGCGCTTGTGTTCCTATAAACTTCCCTCTTAGAACTGCTTTTGGTGCATCCCATAGGTTTTGGGTCCTTGTGTCTCCATTGTCATTTGTTTCTAGGTATTTTTTTATTTCCTCCTTGATTTCTGCAGTGACCACTTCGTTATTAAGTACTGTGTTGTTTAGCCTCCATGTGTTTGTGTTTTCTACAGATCTTTTCCTGTAATTGATATCTAGTCTCATGACGTTGTGGTCAGAAAAGATACTTGATACAATTTCAATTTTCCTAAATTTACCAAGGCTTGGTTTGTGACCCCGGGTATGATATATCCTGGAGAATGTTCCATGAGCACTTGAGAAAAATGTGTATTCTGTTGTTTTTGGATGCAGTGTCCTATAAATATCAATTAAGTCCATCTTGTTTAATGTATCATTTAAAGCTTGGGTTTTCTTTTTTCTTTTTTTTTTTTTTTTCATTTTGGATGATCTGTCCATTGGTGAAAGTGGGATGTTAAAGTTCCCTACTATGAATGTGTTACTGTCGATTTCCCCTTTTATGGCTGTTAGTTTTTGCCTTATGTATTGAGGTGCTCCTATGTTGGGTGCATAAATATTTACAATTGTTAAATCTTCCTCTTGGATCGATCCCTTGATCATTATGTAGTGTCCTTCTTTGTCTCTTCTAATAGTCTTTATTTTAAAGTCTATTTTTTCTGATATGAGAATTGCTGCTGCAGCTTTCTTTTGCTTTCCATTTGCATGGAATATCTTTTTCCATCCCTTTACTTTCAGTCTGTATGTGTCTCTAGGTCTGAAGTGGGTCTCTTGTAGACAGAATATATATGGGTCTTGTTTTTGTATCCATTTAGCCAATCTGTTTCTTTTGGTGAGAGCATTTAGTCCATTTACATTTAAAGTAATTATCGATATGTATGTTCCTATTCCCATTTTGTAAATTGTTTTGGGTTCGTTATTATAGGTCTTTTCCTTCTCTTGTGTTTCTTGTCTAGAGAAGTTCCTTTAGCATTTGTTGTAAAGCTGGTTTGGTGGTGCTGAACTCTCTCAGCTTTTGCTTGTCTGTACAGGTTTTAATTTCTCCATCAAACCTGAATGAGATCCTGGCTAGGTAGACTAGTCTTGGTAGCAGGTTTTTCTCCTTCATCACTTTCAGTATGTCCTGCCACTCCCTTCTGGCTTGCAGAGTTTCTGCGGAGAGATCAGCTGTTAACCTTATGGGGATTCCCTTGTGTGTTATTTGTTGGTTTTCCCTTGCTGCTTTTAATATGCTTTCTTTGTATTTAATTTTTGACAGTTTGATTAATATGTGTCTTGGCGTATTTCTCCTTAGATTTATCCTGTATGGGACTCTCTGTGCCTCCTGGAGTTGATTAACTATTTCCTTTCCCATATTAGAGAAGTTTTAAACTATAATCTCTTCAAATATTTTCTCAGTCCCTTTCTTTTTTGTCTTCTTCTTCTGGAACCCCTATAATTCGAATGTTGGTGTGTTTAATGTTGTCCCAGAGGTCTCTGAGACTGTCCTCAGTTCTTTTCATTCTTTTTTCTTTATTCTGCTCTGCAGTAGTTATTTCCACTACTTTATCTTCCAGGTCACTTATCCATTCTTCTGCCTCAGTTATTCTGCTATTGATTCCATCTAGAGTATTTTTCATTTAATTTATTGTGTCGTTCATCATTGCTTTTTTCATCTTTATTTATTTTAGGTCCTTGTTAAATGGTTCTTGCATTTTGTCCATTGTATTTCCAAGATTTTGGATCACCTTTACTATCATTATTCTGAATTCTTTTTCAGGTAGACTGCCTATTTCCTCTTCATTTGTTACATCTGGTGCATTTTTATCTTGCTCCTTTATCTGCTGTGTGATTTTCTGTCTTCTCATTTTGCTTATCTTACTGTGTTTGGGGTCTCCTTTTTACAGGTTGCGGTTTCGTAGTTCCCGTTGTTTTTGATGTCTGTCTCCAGTGGCTAAGGTTGGTTCAGTGGGTTGTGTAGGCTTCCTGGTGGAGGGGACTAGTGCCTGTGTTGTGGTCGATGAGCCTGGATCTTGTTTATCTAGTGGGCAGGTCCACGCCTGGTGGTGTGTTTTGGGTTGTCTGTGGACTTATTATGATTTTAGGCAGGCTCTCTGCTAATGGGTGGAGTTGTGTTCCTGTTTTGCTAGTTGTTTGACATAGGTTGTTCAGCACTGTAGCTTGCTAGTTGTTGAGTGAAGCTGGGCGCTGGTGTTAAGATGGAGGTCTCTGGGAGATTTTCACCATTTGATATTATGTGGAGCTGGGAGGTCTCTTGTTGACCAGTGTCCTGATGTTGGCTCTCCCACCTCAGAGGCAGAGCCCTGACTCTTGGCTGGAGCACCAAGAGCCTTTCATCCACACAGCTCAGAATAAAAGGGAGAAAAAGTACAGAGAATTAGTAGAAGTAGGAAGAAAGAAAGAAAGGAGGGAAGGAAGGAAGGAAGGAAAGAAGGAAGGAAGAAAGAAAAAGAAAAAAGAAAGAAAGAAAGAAAGAAAAGAAGGAAAGAAGGCAAGAAGGAAAGAAAGGAGGGAGGGAGGGAGGGAGGGAGGAAGGAAGGAAGGAAAGAGAGAAGGAAGGAAAAAAGGAAGAAAGAGGATACAGTGAAATAAAATAAAGTATAATAAAGTTATTGAATTTAAAATAATTATTTAGGAAAAAAAAGAGACAGATAGAACCTTAGGACAAATGGTGGAAGCAAAGCTATACAGACAAAATCTTACACAGAAGCATACACATACACCCTCACAAAAAGAGGTAAAGAGGAAAAAAATTCTAAATTTTGCTCTCAAAGTCCACCTCCTCAGTTTGGGATGATTCGTTTTCTAGAGGAGTGAAGGAAGGAAAGAAAAAGAAAGAAAAAGAAAGAAAGAAAGAAAGAAAGAAAGAAAGAAAGAAAGGAAGGAAGGAAGGAAGGAAGGAAGGAGGAAAGAAGAAAGAAAGAAAGAAAGGAGGTAAAGTATAATAAAGTTATTAAAATTAATTATTAAGAAAAAAAAATTTTTTAAATGGACGGATAGAACCTAGGACAAATCGTGGAAGCAAAGCTATACAGACAAGATCTCAAACAGAAGCATACACATACACATTCACAAAAAGAGGAAAAGGGGAAAAAATCATAGATCTTGCTCTCAAAGTCCACCTCCTCAATTTGGGATGATTCGTTGTATATTCAGGTATTCCACAGATGCAGGGTATATCAAGTTGGTTCTGGAGCTTTAATCCGCTGTTTCTGAGGCTGCTGGGAGAGATTTTCCTTTCTCTTCTTTGTTCTCACAGCTCACAGGGGCTCAGCCTTGGATTTGGCCCCGTCTCTGTGTGTAGGTCGCTGAAGGGCGTCTGTTTTTTGCTCTGACAGGACGGGGTTGAAGGAGCCGCTGCTTCCGGGGCTCTGGCACACTCAGGCCGGGGGGAGGGAGCGGCACAGCATGCGGGGCGGGCCTGTGGTGGCAGAGGCGGCATGACGTTGCACCAACCTGAGGCCCGCCATGCGTTCTCCCGGGAAAGTTGTCCCTGGATCCCAGGAACCTGGCAGTGGCGGGCTGCACAGCTCCCCGGAAGAGGGGTGTGGATAGTGACCTGTGCTCGCACACAGGCCCCTTGGTGGTGGCAGCAGCAGCCTTAGCGTCTCCCGCCCATCCCTGGGGTCCGTGCTTTTAGCCACGGCTCGTGCCCATCTCTGGAGTTCCTTTAAGCAGCGCTCTTAAACCCCTCTCCTCGCGCACCAGGAAACAAAGAGGGAAGAAAATGTCTCTTGCCTCTTTGGCAGGTGCAGACTTTTCCGCAGACTCCCTCCCGGCTAGCCGTCGTGCACTAACCGCCAACCCCAGTCCTCTCCCTGCGCTCCAACCGAAGCCCGAGCCTCAGCTTGCAGCCCCGCCCACCCCAGCGGGAGAGCAGAGAAGGCTCTCGGGCTGGTGAGTGCTGGTCGGTACCAATCCTCTGTGCGGGAATCTCCCTGCTTTGCCCTCCACACCGCTGTTGCTGTGCTCTCCTCCATGGCTCTGAAGCTCCCCCCTGCGCCTTCCACAGTCTCTGCTCGCGAAGGGGCTTCCTAGTGTGTGGAAACCGTTCCTCCTTCATAGCTCCCTCCCACTGCTGCAGGTGCCGTCCCTATTCTTTTGTCTCTGTTTTTTGTTTTTATTTTTTTTTGCCCTACCGAGGTACGTGGGGAGTTTCTTGCCTTTTGGTAGGTCTGAGCTCTTCTGCCAGCATTCAGTCGGTGTTCTGTAGGAGTTGTTCCATGTGTAGATATATTTCTGGTGTATCTGTGGGGAGGAAGGAGATCTCTGCATCTTACTCTTCCGCCATCTTCGAGCATGTGTCACTATTGTTATCTTTTATTGCTTTCTACAGAGTTAGTGCATGGCAGAGCTGCGACTGAGACTCAGGGGTGTCCAAGGTACCCCCAGGGTCATGTTCTTTTTTGTAGCTCCATAGTGTCTCCCTACAAGATGATACAGCATATTTTGGTTTAGCTTCTCAGTATCAAAACTGAAGGTAAAAATAGACTAGAGAACCAAGTGGCTTAAAATGATGCTGGAAAAATGATGTAAAAAGTAGATGACTAGTCTGAAGTATGTGCCAAACTGCCATTCTTCAGGATGCACTAAGCTCTCTCCTAGGGTCAAATCCAATTTCAGTGAAAACCTGCATCCAGCAACTGTCGGACTTGAGCTCCCAGTGGCGTGCCTTCTGATAAGAGCAGCATGACTTTATGCTCATTACTTCTATAGCAGTCACCACATCCAAAAAGTCTTTGGAACGTGGCAGCTTTAGGCTTACATCCTAATTCCAACTTGTGTGCTCCCTGATCATGGGTTAGTTACATAATTTCTTTCTGTTTCAATTTCCTCCACTGTCAAATGGGAATAATAATACCCACTCACAGGGTTGTTGTAAGATCAGATGAAAATTAAATTATGTACAGCATTTGGTACTGTATCTGACTAACAGAAACTCTCAATGAGTGGTAGCTTTTATTTTAAGGAAGTTTACATCTTCTGTAAGAAGGTTGTTGATAAGTCCATGTGATATGTATACTTTTTAAGTACTTCTTTGAAAGAGAGCATCATTTCTTGCAGTCCAGCTCTTTCCGTGACATTATACAGAGAAATATACAAGAAGCCAGCAGGAAGCCCAGAAGAGATTTGCTGCCACCCCAAATTTCATTCTAAACAAACCTACTGCGTGGAAGGCTGCACTTACACAAAGATAAATCAGAACGCATTTACTCCCTTCTTAAAGGACTTGGAAAGAGTATTTCAAGTCTTTCCAAAAGTAGTTTAGGAAGGCTGAAATGTAAAATAAAGAATAAATTTTATATTAGAATTTTGGGGGATTATTTAAAACTTATTTTCCATTTTATCATGTTTTACAGGAAAAAATACAAAAACAATTAAGTAAAAAATGTAAAAGGGATTAAATATTTTAAAGATTGTCTTTTCTTCAGCTCAGGAGCACATAATTAAGTCCAACATGTATACGCCATTTCCTGTATCATTTCCTTTTTGCTGTCCATTTTTAATGTCCATCATTATATTTTCATCTTAACTCCATTATTTCTTATTCTATTTCTGTTCTCTCCTTTTGTATTTTTAGGTTATGTTTTTTTGAGGACAAAACACCTAGTTCATTTGGTCAGTTGGTCAAATTATTGTTTATTCAGTTATAGGAAAAAATTCAAAACCACAATATAAAACCAATAATAAGATAAAAAAAGAACCCAACAAAATACCCAACCTACCATCACCACCAACAACAAACAGCAAATGCTACATCCCAATTTTCTCTTAGGGACTCAGTAGGTCAGCTTCAAAGAGCTGACTGTGCTGTTCAGTTTTTGTTGGCAGTGGTGGTAAAGCCACTCTTTTTGTTTATAAAGTCAGCTAAATCAATCCCTCATTCATTTATTCCTCTTTAATCTTTAGAGTTGAGTGTCCTTTCATGGTATCTCTTATTCCTAGAGTGATTGAATTTGTCAACCAGTGAAGAACTGATTTTTAATCCTAACCTCATCACTTAGGACCTAGTCACATATTCTATGACTCTGTTTCCTTATCTGTAAAATGGGGAACTACTATGAGGATCAATTAGATAACAGATATGAGAGCCCTTTTTAATGGCAAAATCATGTATACATGCAGGTGATTATTATTCCTTGTTGAAATCCTATTGCAAAACTATTTTCCCAAAGAGGCGATAGTTACCTTTAATAGTCCACGGAATCATTTGAGACTAGAAATCTAAATACTAACTGCTATTTATTTAGAGATACCCTAATCCTTTCTTGGATAATAAATTATATATGAGAAACATTGAAAAAAATTCTCACTTTACTGCATTTAAAAGCATGGATTCTGTTGATTTCCTAAATAATTCTTAACCTCCAAAATTCTTATTCTTGAATCAATTTAGGACTACTTCGTCTACTCTTATGGGTTACAAATCTGATCTCCCAGAATTTAAAGGCATAGGACATCAGATTCCCATACCTATTGTTTTTATGAATCTTTATAAAAGAACATAAACCCAATCTGATTTAATCTATCCCAGTCCAACAAACATCGATGAGCATTCCAGTGGATGCTAGGTACCAGGGCAGGGACAGGAGAGTAGAAAGTTGAGCATAGACTGTAGACAATGAGGTGCACCTATGCAAGTTAGCTTGCTTGAAATTTTTTCTACTAGCTTCATGAGAAAACAGTAATTTTATATTTGTGTTATAAAACTTCATGTTTTATAAAGTACCATACTTAACTCTTATTGTATCTTCATAATAATCATATGAAATATATATATATATAGCCATACTTATTTTATCTTCATAATAATCATATGAGATAGGTATTCACTATTTCTCTATTATAGGTGAGAAACTTCAGGTTTAGCAAGGTTAAAATTTGCTTCAGTATGAATCCCCAGCTAGATAATGACAGAGCCAAGATTTACACACAACAGCCTGCATCTAAATTCTGTTTTTTTTTTCTTTCTTACACCACACTGCATTCATCTTAAGAAAGATAATACATTCAGCAAATAAATTATGGTCTCATTTTAGTGTTTTAATTTGGCATAAATAACATCTCTTTCTCCTTGCCAAGTTCACTAGTACTCATCTATCTGTTCTTTTATTTTTGTATTCTTTTTACAATTATTTATTTATTTTTAACATCTTTATTGGAGTATAATTGCTTTATTATGGTGTCTTAGTTCCTGCTTTATAACAAAGTGAATCAGCTATACATATACATATATCCCCATATCTCTTCCCTCTTGCGTCTTCCTCCCTCTCACCCCTCTAGGTGGTCACGAACCACAAAGCTGATCTCCCTGTGCTATGCGGCTGCTTCCCACTAGCTATTTTACGTTTGGTAGTGTATATATATCTATGCCACTCTCTCATTTTGTCCCAGCTTACCCTTCTCCCTCCCCGTGTCCTCAAGTCCATTCTCTAGTACGTCTGCGTCTTTATTCCCGTCCTGCCCCTAAGTTCTTCATGACCTTTTTTTTTTAGATTCCATATGTATGTGTTAGCATACGGTATTTTTTTTTTCCGTTTCTGACTTACTTCACTCTGTATGCCAGACTCTAGGTCCATCCACCTCACTACAAATAACTCAGTTTTGTTACTTTTTATGCATCTATCTATTATCATGATATACTAGACATACTAGAGCTTTGAACTTCTTGGAAAAAAGGAGTGGCCTAAATTCAAGGTATTATTTTTGCTATTACTATTAGCCAAGACAAATGAAAAGTGATGAATAGAGCACCTCTTGTCTTACCAGAACCCTTTAATCAAGGAAATTGGTTATTTTCATCCACTGTAGCTATGTAACGATTAATGCAACACAGCACAATACAGTCGGAATGTAAAACATATTTCACTAAGACCAATCAGCAAGTGTACTTCTCTAAAGAGGAAAGAATAGAGGCCAGATTGGACCCAGTGCTGACATCTGATTTCTATAGTAAACATCATGATAGATTTTGCAAATTCTAGAGAAACTATTTATTTCCAGCCTTGGGACTATAAAATTATCTAGTGGAACCAGTTTTGAATAAATTTCTTTTATATAGGTGGAAGTGAAAAAAAGAGAAAATCAGTTTGGCCTTCCAGAGCAAACAGAAGATATTGCAGGGCAGATAAATAGTAATTAATGCTTCATCATACAACACCCCTTATAGCTATACAAAAAAAGGCAGTTCTCAGTATAATATAGACATAGTAGAATTACAATAAAAGCAGTTAAGTAACTTACTTTGTCTCAGCTGCCAACATTATGGCAGCTGGTGGGCTGTGGGTATATCTTTCAATTAACTGCCTTCATCCCTTAGAGAAACTGGGCTGCTACTTAGTAACTGTGTGATCTTGTACAGTTTGCCTAAATTCTCAGAGGTTCAGTCTCCTCTTCTATAAAATGGAGGAAATGATATCCATATCATGAGTTTCTATGTATGAAGCATGTGTTTGAATACGTGTCCAGCTTAAGTAAGTGAATAATAAATTGTAGTAAAGATGCTGATGTTGATGATGGTACTTTGGCACCATGTTTTCACCACCATTTTGAATAGGCCAAGCAAGCCTTTCTCAACCACTAGTCTTTGGTTTCCACTGGCAGGGGTTGAGACTTAGCCACAGCTCTGGCTCACTTTAGGAATTTGGCTGTGTCCCACAGTACCACATCCAATCCTTTCATTCAGTCCCAAGACTCCAGCACAGCCTATGCTGAGCAAGAGACAATGAGGGCCCTGAAGAAAGGGTGCTATTGCACTGCCTGTGTCCTTTGGATATTTGAAGGTCAGTCAGCTGGTCCTTGGGCTCACAGTATCTCAGGCCTATTGTTCTTCTGGGATCCTGCTGGAGTGTCTGTTGAAATTGTCACAATCTTGGGACCATGCCTGGTACGATGAGAGTTAGGGTCATGATTAGATTTCACCTCTGTGCCACTGACTTCTGATTGTCACCCTTAGGCTCAGAACTTCTTATGAGCTCCACACAGCATGAAAGGAAGAATAATTGATGATTGTGGGTCCCTATGGAGCTTAGGAATCTTGCATCAGAGTTAATGAGACTCTACTGTGTTTCCCCCACTGGAGACCATGGATCTCTCCAGGCAGTATGTGCATCTCACTCTTTGTTTTGTCCCATGTCTCATCTATTCCCTGTTGCATTGTAGCTTCTTGAATTTTTAGTGAGTTGAACTTTCTGAATTTGGTCTTTAGCACTGTACTCAATACTGTTGATGATGAAGATGAAGATGATAATGACAATGAGAGTGATGGAGAAAGAGAAAATGACATAATTAGAAGAGGACAAATGTAGTCAACACTCATGGGATACAAGCTATGACTCAGTGCTGAATGTTCAGGAGAGACAAGGATGTTACATCAACTGTCAACTGGAGAAAAAAATGGCTCACATTCCCTATAGAGACTTAAATCAGAAAAAGGGTTTACTCCCATGATCCACACAACAGTGTAAAATTGATAATAGCCAACATTTATTAAGTACTGTGTGCCAGTCACTGTTCTTAGCAGCTTAAATCTATTATCTCATTTAAGCCTCCCAACAACACTATGAAGACGTCAGTATTGTTATTATTATCTCCACTTTATGGATGAGAAAACAGAGGCATAGAGATGTTAAGTGATAGATTCAAGATCACACAGTTCATAATTGGC
The DNA here is from genome assembly GCF_963455315.2 of Globicephala melas. Taxonomy (NCBI): domain Eukaryota; kingdom Metazoa; phylum Chordata; class Mammalia; order Artiodactyla; family Delphinidae; genus Globicephala; species Globicephala melas. The sequence goes on from NC_083335.1 coordinate 76,816,038, forward strand.
AGAGCCAGGAGTTGAACCCAGGCAGCATGACTCCAGAGCTATCCTCTTAACTAATACTATTGCCCTTGGGACACAAGGCTGTAAAGGTACGGCGCCCTAGGTGCAAAGTGAGATGTAATCACCGTGGAAAACTGGGCATTACAAACTTGACTGTGGTTGTATTCTTTATTCTTTCACTTATCTGTTAAGACAAGTTAAAATTTTAATTTTAAGCAAAAGCCATAAATCAGTTGATCAAAAAACTGAGAGGGGAAGGTAGAATAAGATCATGGTTAAAGTGGACTGAAAAAGGCACAAGAGAGGATGTTTCCTAGACTCAAGGATCCAGATATAAGACACACAATACCTGAGTGATTGGGAAGTCTGAGGCTCTAAGGCTGGAACTAGCAAATGATAGTCCATTCCCAGATACAATTATTGCTTATCAAAAAATTGTACAAAGTGGAGGCATCGATAATTCTCAGTGGAATAATAAACAGAAACAAGAACTTGATTTTGAGTCCATTATATTATCCTCTGGTCTTTCCTCTTTGTATAGACTTAGCTATGATGTTCTCTCTTGAATATCTTCAATTTTATATAAAGGTTTTTGTTTCATTTATTTCTGTATGAGAAGGTAATACACCTCTTCAGTAAGACACACTAACTACCGAAATGTATTATTAATCATTAGTTGTGAACACAATTGTTTTTACATAATGGTTCTCCTCATCCTGGAAGGTTAGTGGTAGGTAGGTGTTAACACTTGTCACCTAATTATAAAATAGTGAAATTCACATGAAAGTCTTTGATCTGGAAAGTTGCGTAGTACAGTCTTGAACTCCATATTAAACACATTTGGAGACCAAAGGGTAGTAGAAAATGCTGCTTAGCTGTCTCTTCAGGCTGTCTTTCCATTGAACAGATTCTGCTTCAGAAGGGTATCTAGAAGTGCTTTAATTCTGATGCTCCTCCATCTTTCCCTTTTGTCACCTCTGTCTTCCCCCACCAGGGTCCCAGTTCAATCTTACCACTGCCCTTTGTAGCTAATCCTGGAGAGAACCTGATGCTTTCCTGGCTCCATTCTGGAGCACAACTATGGATTCTCACGTTCTTTAGTATTGAGCCTTTACAGACAAACAAACATTCCTGGTAGTATTAATACCTTCTTAGAGAAAAACTGAGTCATTATTATGCTGTAAGATGTCCTTACCCCCAGAGGTAATGAGACAGGAGATCACAGAACATGACAAAGATCCTGAAATGAACAGAAACCCTATCATGCCACAGTCTATTGAAATACAGTCATAACCTTTGTACTTTGGCCATTTGAGTACCTTACAAGTTGGTGGCATGGCCTACTGGACAATTCTTGAACAAGAAATGGGGAGATACTGATTTGAGTCCAGGTACTGTCACCTATCCACTATGTGATATTTGGCAAGTCGGGTTTCTCTCTGAGTTTTGGTATCTTCATCCATAACACAAAAGAGTTATACTACTTCAATGATTTCACTCTTTTTTTAAAAAAATACTTATATATCCCTTTCTCTAAATAAATGTTCTTGGGATTATAAACAGATCAAATATGAAAGCAAGGTGGCTCTGGGGTTCAGGGTCTCACCTATGCATACCATCTTCCTCCACCTCATGGTAGACCCTGCGGTCCTGTGTTTAACAGTTCTAATATCACTGTAATAGTTTATATCAAAGATCTTTTCCAGTTCCAAAATTCTGTTTGACAACCTCAAGCATAAGCAATAGCTTAATGAAAGTCAGTGTATACATAAAATCCATGTTAAGCTTTTTTTAAGTTTTACTGGAAAAACAAAAACAAAAGCCAAAGAGTTCCTTAATATATTTCAGCTTAAAGTAGGATTATTCTTTACCTCCAGGTGAAAAACTTGCAGTAATGTTATAGACCATAGACTTCAAAGGAAGTCAGGAGTTGAGTTTGGGAAGAGAAATCAGATTTCATTCCTATCTTCTATACTTCTTGTAAGCATAAGTGCTTCTGAATCAGTCCACAGAGCATCATTCGATTTGAGATTCTGAAAAGTAGTCACACCATATCCATATTTCACTGTGCAGTGTTTCCACACAGGTCAGTTCCCCTCAGCAAATTTGTATCAGACCACTGAGTGTTTTGGTGTACGAAGTTCTGCCTTGAGGGTGTTGGGCTATTCTGCCAAAACTGTGAGTGGCTCTGGTTTGTCACCTGTTTGACTGATTGATATTCTGCATTGCCTGATTCATAGTTGGCCCTCAAAAATATCTGTTGAGTGAATGGATGAATTCAGTAAGATGACTCAGGTCACTGAAAGGTCCCAGTGGCCACTCAAGCCAAGCCTTAATGAGAACTAGCCTAACAGTTGACACAGACATTTAGAGAACTAGCTAATTATTGTTCTTACACACATGTGACCATGGGAACATGAGCCTCTAGAAATGTTTTACAGGCTTAGATCATAACTCCACAAAATGAGAGGAGAGTACTCAGAGTCTTTGTTTTATATTAACAGGAGCAAATAATAGCTGGAAATCAGTCCTTCAAGGATGATCTTTAAAAATGAATCGATAATCTGATCCATTTAAGAAAAAGTAAAAATGTATATTTGTATGATGTCATGCTGCCTGTGCCTCCTTACTGGTGACCAGAAACTCAGTAGTCTAGGATTGTCTAATCTATTATCCACTTTGCATTAGGAATTTTGGTTTAATATAGGCAAAGACAGGAAAGAATATCCTATTGGCAGAATCCTAGTTCTTTTCTCTCTAGAGTATATTTTATGCTCATTGGGTTGAACCAATTCCTCATTTTGTTTTTGTGATTTCAAATTATGTAGAATACTTTTGTAATCTGAATCTAGTTTTTGGTTCTGGATGGTTACTAAACTCTTATATGGAGTTGTAAAGTTTATAGAGCACCAGGACAGCATTTCTCTTATGTGTTCAAAAAAAAATTTGACTTCTGAGATGCTCTCTGACAAAAGGGTTCTGAGATGAAGCAAATTTTACTGAAATGATGCAACAGAATCAGTGTTGGGTTAAAATTACTTTTAGCTATTTATAAATTAGTGTGAAATATATCTAAGAGTTGTGTTACTTAAAATCTTGTTCCAGTTGAATATAATTTTTAAATGCTAAATAGTGAAGTTACATGACTTAATGAAGTAATGAATTGCTTAAATGAAATTTTACCAAAAATGCTTAAATATAAAATAAAATTTAATATAATCATTTGATGGAAAATTATAAAGAATGAATTAGCTCCAAGCTTTCTTAAACAGACTATAGTATAATAAATGCAGCAGTTTTCCCTTCATGACCCAGGGTTATCACTATGAATACTGGGCAATGTTATGGAACAATGAGGCCTTCACAACTATATGTGTGGGCCTCTTTGCCTCCAGATCCTTTAGTTCTTTGAGTTTGTGTTTTTATCGACAGGCGTCATCATCTCTTCTCTGAAGTTATTACCTTCTTATTTCTCTCTCCATTCTGATCCATCACGGTTTTTTTGTTGTTTTTTCTGATGTGATGTGGGATAGGCTAGTGCAGTTTTTACAACTATGTATAAAATAAGATAAATGCATTCTGAGATCCACAGCTTTAGTAAAGCATATGAGTATTACTTTAAATTCGTGATATTGAGGGAACACTTATTTTTACTTTTCTTTTATTTCTGCTTTATTTCCTGGATCTGAATAATTCCTATTTTGAATTTGCAGAACTTCTACTTATTAACATATATGATTAATGGATGAAATTTTTCTTTTGTTTTATTTTTAAAAATTAACATATTTTGTTATGAAATACCATTAGTTACTTTCTCAGTTAACCATATCTATAGATTGCCTGACAGTTCCAACCACCCTATTACCAAGGAACTTCCAGTCACCTGGTAGCAACATATGATAATTACAAACAAATTAAGAATGAAAGGTTTATTAAGTTCAGTGATTGCACACAAAATAATAAATGAATACCATGATACATAGCGATCTCAATAACACCAAATGGAAAATTTGCAAACGACCCTAAAGTGACAAAATAGGACATCTATCTCTTCCACTGAAAGCCACAGATTCAGAGATACTTCCATCATTGATAAAACTGAGCTGCCTGATGATATTGTATTAGACTTCCGCATTTCTTCACATCTCTGTACAGAGAAGTCATGTGCAAATCTCTGAATAAATCATAAATACATTAAAAAGATAAATTGACCTTGAGAATGACTGGAGTATATCACAAAAACCAGAAACCATAAATGAAAATTATGAGAATCAATGAACTTGGTAAAGTAGCAGGAAACAAAATTAATGCACAGAAATCTCTGGCATTCTTATACACTAGTGATGAAAAATCTGAAAGTGAAATCAAAAAAAAAACTCCCATTTACCATTGCAACAAAAAGAATAAAATATCTAAGAATAAATCTACCTAAGCAGACAAAAGACCTGTATGCAGAAAATTATAAGACACTGATGAAAGAAATTAAAGATCATACAAACATATAGAGAGATATACCATTTTCTTGGATTGGAAGGATCAACATTGTGAAAATGGCTCTACTACCCAAAGCAATCTACAGATTCAATGCAATCTCTATCAATCTACCACTGGCATTTTTCACAGAACTAGAACAAAAAATTTCACAATTTGTATGAAAACACAAAAGACCCCGAATAACCAAAGCAATCTTGATAACGAAAAATGGAGCTGGAGGAATCAGACTCCCTGACTTCAGACAATACTACAAAGCTACAGTAATCAAGACAGTATAGTACTGGCACAAAAACAGAAATATATATCAATGGAACAGGATAGAAAGCCCAGAGATAAACTCACGAACATATGGTCACCTTATCTTTGATAAAGGAGACAAGAATATACAGTGGAGAAAAGACAGCCTCTTAAATAAGTGGTGCTGGGAAAACTGGACAGGTACATGTAAAAGTATGAAATTAGAACACTCCCTAACACCATACACAAAAATAAACTCAAAATGGATTAGAGACCTAAATGTAAGGCCAGACACTATAAAACTCTTAGAGGAAAACATAGACAGAACACTCTCTGACATAAATCACAGCAAGATCCTTTTTGACCCACCTCCTAGAGAAATGGAAATAAAAACAAAAATTAACAAATGGGACCTAATGAAATTTAAAAGCTTTGGCACAGCAAAGGAAACCATAAACAAGATCAAAAGACAACCCTCAGAATGGGAGAAAATATTTGCAAATGAAGCAACTCACAAAGGATTAATCTCCAAAATTTACAAGCAGCTCATGTAGCTCAATAACAAAAAAACAAACAACCCAATCCAAAAATGGGCAGAAGACCTAAATAGACATTTCTCCAAAGAAGATATACAGATTTCCAAAAAACACATGAAAGAATGCTCAACATCATTAGAGAAATGCAAATCAAAACTACAATGAGATATCATCTCACACCAGACAGAATGGCCATCATCAAAAAATCTAGAAACAATAAATGCTGGAGAGGGTGTGGAGAAAAGGGAACACTCTTGCACTGTTGGTAGGAATGTAAATTGATACAGCCACTATGGAGAACAGTATGGAGGTTCCTTAAAAATCTAAAAATAGAACTACCATACAACCCAGCAATCCCACTACTGGGCATATACCCTGAGAAAACCATAATTCAAAAAGAGTCATGTAGCAAAATTTCATTGCAGCTCTATTTACAATATCCAGGACATGGAAACAACCTAAGTGTACATCAGCAGATGAATGGATAAAGATGTGGCACATATATACAATGGAATATTACTCAGTCCTAAAAAGAAACGAAATTGAGTTATTTGTAATGAGGTGGCTGGACCTAGAGTCTGTCATACAGAGTGAAGTAAGTCAGAAAGAGAAAAACAAATACCGTATGCTAACACATATACATGGAATCTAAGAAAAAAAAAAAGGTCATGAAGAACCTAGGGGAAATATGGAAGTAAAGACACAGACCTACTAGAGCATGGACTTGAGTATATGGGGAGGGGGAAGGGTAAACTGTGACAAAGTTAGAGAGTGGCATGGACATATATACACTACCAAACGTAAAATAGATAGCTAGTGGGAAGTAGCCGCATAGCACAGGGAGATCAGGTAGGTTTGTGACCATATAGAGGGGTGGGATATGGAGGGTGGGAGGGAGGGAGACACAAGAGGGAAGAGATATGGGAACATATGTATATGTGTAACTGATTCACTTGGTTATAAAGCAGAAACTAACACACCATTGTAAAGGAATTATACTCCAATAAAGATGTTTAAAAAAAGAAAATTATGAGAAGTTTGATGACATCAATAAAAACGCCTCAGAAGACTTTTATGTTTTAGAAATACAGACTAAAGTATTCATAGATTAAATAATATGATATTTTGAATTTGCTACAAAGGGGTACACGGTAACAAACGTAGTAAGGTAGATAGCTAGTGGGAAGCAGCCGCATGGCACAGGGATATTGGCTCAGTGCTTTGTGACAGCCTGGAGGAGTGGGATAGGGAGAATGGGAAGGAGGGAGACACAAGAGGGAAGACATATGGGAACATATGTATATGTATAACTGATTCACTTTGTTATAAAGCAGAAACTAACACACCATTGTAAAGCAATTATACCTCAATAAAGATGTTAAAAAATAAAAAATAATAATTAAAAAAAAAGAGGTACACGGTTGACAGAAGGAGGAGTTTAAAATGGGAACAAGATCGTACGTGAATTAATTATTTACTGAAGCTGGGTGATAGGCACATGGGGTTCATTTATACTTTTATATTTTCTCTATCTCTCTTTTTTTGTATGTTTGGAATTTTTAATAATTAAAAATATCTTTTATGTGGCTAAAAACAATCGTAGAAGTTTGAACCACCACACTGGAAAAATATTTGCAGCACCAGTAGATGAAACAAGAGGCAATATTTCTAATATACAAAGAACTATTAACCAATGCATGAAAGAAAGTTTATGCAAATTAAAAAGAATGGCAGTACACATGAACAGACAATTCACAAATGGAGAAATACTAATATCCAATAAATGTATATGAAGATTTTCAACGGCACTGATAGTCAAAGAAAAGTTAATGAACATAAAACTCAGCTGTCAGATTGACAAAGATTAAACAGGTTCAGAAAAATAAACCTCAAAGATAATGAGAGTATAGGTAAATGATGTAATTTCCTACATGCTCTCCGGAAATGTGAATTGGCACAAACCTTTAAGAGTGTATCTTGGGGCTTCCCTGGTGGTGCAGTGGTTGGGAGTCCGCCTGCCAATGCACTGGACGTGGGTTCGTGCCCCGGCCCAGGAGGATCCCGCGTGCCGTGGAGTGGCTGGGCCCGTGGGCCACAGCCACTGGGCCTGTGCATCCGGGGCCTGTGCTCCGCAACGGGAGAGGCCGGGGCGGTGAGATGCCCACGTACCGCAAAAAAAAAAAAAAAAAAAAAAAAAAAAAGAATGTATCTTGGCAATGTGTTTCAAAATATAAAATGTAAATTTACATTGACATCCACATTCTACTCATGGACATTCAAAGGAGATATTGGCACAAATGACAAAAATGTGAACATTAAGATATTCTTGTTAATATGAAAGATTGAATATTATGCCCATTAATAGGAAGCTGATTAAGTATTCATACAAATAATGAAATATTTTACGGCAATTAAAATGTTTATATATAACCATATTTATTGCTGAGGAGGAGATCTGTGACATATATTTGAGGAAAAAAGCAGTATTTAAATATTTGCAGTTTCCAATTTACAGAAAATACATGAAATTTATGTATACATGCATAGAGGAATGTCTGGAAGAAGGTTCACCAATTTGTTAAGTATGACAGTCCCTATTGGTTGGATTTCTGGTGACTTTTATATTTTTCTGTGTGTTTTTGTATATTGCATAATTAAGAAGTATAATTGATCAGAACAAATTTGTTAAAAATAATTTATTTCATACGTTTGACTTCCCCATTAGATATTGAGGTGCTAAGGGATTGTGAGCATGTAATTCAGTAATCTTTGTGTTTCTCACTCCACTTGGTGCTCAGTAGGTGCTCAGTGAATGTTATTGAGGTTAAATTGAATTTTATCTACCATCTTTCCTTGACATCCATTCAGGCAAGTGCTTTTATGTTGGTATAACATATGAGTCTGCCCATATTTTCCTAAGAGAAGCACAGAGTGTTAGAGTTGAAAAATTCTTTCTCTTTACACCAAATTTCCTACTTTGTGGACAAGGGAAACATAGCTCAGAAAAATAAAATGACATATTCACGATCAAAGAGCTAATGGTTTCTGAATGTGAGCTCTATGAGAGCAAGTGTTTTAATCTGTTTTGTTTATTTCTATATCCCCAGTACCTAGGATATGGTACATAGTAGGTACTCAGTAAATATCTATTGAATGGATAAATGAATGCATCTTCTTACCACTTTGGGTCAGGCAGTTTGTCCATTTTTTTCCCTCTATGATTCTTCTTTTTTTTGAAATAGATTCTCAAAGTGGATTTTTATATAAAAATCATTTCTTTAAAGATGCCCTTTTGAGGGATCGGTGATTGACTGACATGCTGATCATCATTGTTATTTTCAATGACATGAAGGCAGTGAAAATACTTATAAGGGGGGCCTTGTTTCCTTCATCATTGATAATTTACCTGAGCTCAGGATAGCTCAGACCTGACACGTTATGGGTCAACCTTGGTAAAACTGGGCAATGGAGAGTGGAAAGGAACCAGAGTTGGGCAAAGACACAATCTCCAAGGCTTAAGGTAGACCCAGGTGCATGCCTGGCTTTAGAGAGGTCAGGGAGCAGTCCTGGAAGAAGACTTCTGGTGTCCAGCATCCCAGGGATATTTCTGGAAGTAGTTGGTACTGCATCTTCTAATCTGGGTCATTCAAGGTCTGGGAATCCATGCAGTGACCACCATTTAGGAGTGAGGCTGGGGAGCAGAAAAATAGCAGCTACTCAAATTTTGGAGGAGCTGGACTGGGATTTATTCCTGTGAATGTGGCCTATATGAGCAAAATCACGCAGGATCCTAGTGTCTCACTAGATGGAGTGAGACTGAGGGTTGGGCAACTCCAACTCCACCAGGTTAAACAATATGATTACAGACAGATAGGAAACAAAAGCATAATCCTTAAGATGGGACAAATCTAGATTGATAGATACTGAGAGTTATAATATGGAGCTATACATGTGCCCTGGAATGAGAGAATTAGACCTTAATTATAATTTTATTAGAAACCCAAATTTGGCAACCCAAGTTGGAAGCATGGCCTAATTTCAAGTCCAGTGGGAGGTGTGATAGGGAAGATTAGCTGATATATTGACCTCCTTAGCAGGTACTAGTATAGGCACTGGGGTAGAAATAACTATTAAGGAAAAGAACATTTTGGGGTAGTACTAGGGCAATCAGTGGTAGAGGCTGACATCATCTATTTTCTGTCATTTATGATGAGGTTTGCTCATGCAACTCATATGTTGCTCTGTTTACTTTTAGTATATATAGTTCTTGTTTACTTCTAATCAACTAACCCTCACATAATCCCTTGGACAAGAGAGACATTCATTGGAAGACAGTGAAAAGGAAAATACTGTGACATGTTTAAAAATATATAGGACAGATAATTTTCATGCAATCGAAACATAGCCTAAAACTTTTAGCCCTTATTTGCATTTACTAAAAGTAGGCTAACATTTCTTCTTAAGTTTATGTTTCTGAGCAATATTCTAATCTATTTATCATGGACAATAAAATAAAGTCATTTACAGGTGTGTGTGTATGAGGGAGGAGACTGGAAATATTACTTCATTTTATCACATTCTTAAAACCAAGTTTGGATTTTGTTTTGTTTTCAAAACTCTTTCTTTCTGTTGTGGGATCCACTGTGTCTTTTTTACTTTTTCCCTTCTATGGAGTCTGCTAGCTCCTGGTCATGCCCCAAAATGTAGTTCAGTAAGACTTAACAGAACTCTGAGTAATGACTTTAAATGAATACCGCCCACTGTGGGCACTGAATTTGGGGACAGTTGGCAAGGTAGCTAAGTCAACTTTAAGGATTATGTAGGGGAGCTGCAAAACAGTTCCTCTCCCTGTTGATGGGATAGCCTGTTCACAGCTTCTGCCTCTAGAAAGGCTTTGATTCAGCAGCAAGTTGGAGCTTTTAAACACTCCAATGGGCCTTTGTTGGTAACTGCTCTGCCTGCATGCACAGAGGGCTCATTCTTCCACAAAGGGCCACATGACCTGCTGATGGGCCATACCAGTTTACACTGCTGTTGCTAGTGGGAGGGAGAAGCAAGCAAGAAAGCATGGATCAGTGTGGCCTATAAAGGCACCGTTTATCTCTTTCCAGCTCAGTATCCTCTTCTCCAAGTGCATGCCACCTTCAGTGTGTCTCTTGTTTAGTGGCGTTTAAGCTACAATTCTTACAGACTGAAATACCTCTGACACTCCTTTAATATAAATTCCTGAATATACAACAGAGGCTCTTACAAGGTGATATCCCCAGTGTCCCTTGGGGAAAATGTGTTGTGAAGAAGTAATGTCATCACATGCCCCTTCACACACCCACCTTTCCCTTTGATCTTAGTGTTTACCTGTGGCTTATTGGTACCAAAGCAAACTGGGTATTGAGCATTTGCCTTTGAAATAGGCCTGGTTCTCCAATAGGCATTGTTTGAAGTCAGATCCATTATGCACTGTTTATTGCTGTTTCAAACATACCCACATGTACTTCTAAGACCAAGGTTCTTCTTTACTCATTCAAAAGGAGCACTGGAGTTTGTTGCCATATTAATTATCCTTTGATTTTTTAAAATGGGAGAAATAATATCTCTGGAGTCCATTTTGTCCACTTACAAATTATTTTAACAATATATGTTAAGGGAAATTTTACATTCTTTCTATTCCATTACTATCTTCCAAAGCACAATTACATGTCAGTTGAATGACTCAGAACTTCTTCTGCCCAAGTAATAAATCATAAGTGTAATGGGTAAAAAGAATTTGTCATTGTTCAGTGTGTATACAGAGTTATGTGGCATATAACCTCAAATTTCTTTCAGATCATATATAACTACATAATAAAATAATAATACTCATTAGTCAACACCAAATATAAGTTCTAGATGTCTGAACATCAAAGTATTTATAGGCCTATAGGAACCGCCTTGAGACAGAAACAGTTCTTCAGAAATGGTACTGGAAGAAAGTAGGCTATAAAAACTTCCCAAATTCTCTGAAACAAAAGCTATTCTTGTTTATACATAAATGATGAATGACTTTTTTAAGGGCTGACTCACTGGCCAGTGCATGTGCCTACAAATCTGGTTTCACCAGAGAAAGAGAGCCGACTGGACTAACAGGAATTCTACAACGAATCATTTTTTTTCCAGCTTGCATCTAAAGCAAGTCAGTTTGTCCAAGGTTTCAGCCACCACTCTTGTAAAGGCACAGTGGGTTTATGGCTCCACCTGGGAGCCCTGCCACAGCTATAATGCCATTTAAATCGCCTAGCAGGAACTGCCTGGTTCAAGTGCATCATGGACCAGCTTTCTTGTTTGCAAAGAAGCCTTTTGTGTTCTCAAGCTAGTCCTTGGAAGAAGGGACTTGACAGCCTCCTCAAGTGGCAGAAGTGGGATGGCATCCAGTGGGCCCCTTACCTGAAATCACTCACTCAAAAAACTTCAATTTCTGAGTCTTTTTTCTGGACGATGACCTTGTGTCCAGATATGTTGATGCCTGGCAGACAACAGCATCAGCTTCTATTCTCAACTGTGCCATTTATTCATGGACTGATTTGAAACAAATTAGTTGACTTTCCTCAGGTTTTCCCATTCATGAAATGAGATGTCATACAGAATAACCTTTCAGGTCCTATCTTTGATGAGCTAGGATTCGGTTTTCCTCTACACAAAAGTAAATAAATGAGTGTATTACTTAGATCATCAACATGATGCATTAGATCCCAGTGATCAAAATTGCTAATGAGTGGCCTAATTAATCATGATTCAGTATAAGATTTCACTGTTAACACAGGCCTTCCAGGACTTGAAACATTTCTCTCTTGCAAGGAGGAGAAGGAGCAGAATCTGATTATTTCCTGAGAGTTTAAGTATGAAATAGTAAAGCCAAGCAACTCATTAGCAACATGAAAAAAATCCTATTGTCTTTTTCTTCTTCAGATCTTCTTATAGGAATTTCTTACAGGAAGGAAGGAAAAAAGGAATGCACTTTTTTAAATGCAGTGATTCAAACCCTCCAGTGACTGATAGTGTATGAATGTCAAGAATTTTGAACATGATTTATCCATCCTAATTTTTCTACCCAAAATGCTTTTTGTTGATTTTTCTAACCACTGAAAAATGTCCCTAGCCCAGGAGTCAAGATGGCAGTGTGGGAAGATGTGGAGTTAGCATCTCCCCACAAATTGGGTGACTTCCAGCTTCTGGTGGGGGACTCTGACACCCAAGGAGATAGGAAGAACCCCAAAGGGATCTGCCACCACATGCGGCTTGTGGGATCTTGGTTCATGAGCCCAGGGTTGGGCTGAATCTCCTGCGATGGAAGCTCTGAGTCCAAACAACTGGACTAACAGAGAACCTCAGACCCCAGGGAATATTCATCAGACTGAGATCTCATGGAGTTCCTCATCTCAGCACCAAGATGAAGCTCTACCCAATAGCCTACAGACTCCAGTGTTGTAAGTCTCAGGCCAAACAACCAGTAAAGCAGGAACACAATCCCACTCATTAAAAATAAATAAATAAACAATGAGATGGCAAAAACATATGTCACAGATGAAGGAGCAAGGTAAAAACCTACAGGACCAAATAAATGAGGAGGAAATAAGCAATCTACCTGAAAAAGAATTCAGAGTAATGAGAGTAAAGATGATCCAGAACCTCTGAAATAGAATGGTGGCATGGATTGAGAAAATACAAGAAATGTTTCACAAAGATCTAGAAGAACTAAAGAAAAACAACAACAAAAAAGAGGAAAAAACACAATAACTGAAATGAAAAATACACTAGAAGGAATCAATAATAGAATAACTGAGGCAGAAGAACAAATAAGTGAACTAGAAGACAAAATGGTGGAAATAAGTACCAAGGAGCAGAATAAAGAAAAGAGAATGAAAAGAATTCAAGATAATCTCAGAGCCCTCTGGGACAACACTAAATATACCAACATTTGAATTATAGGGGTCCCAGAGGAAGAAGAGAAAAAGAAACAGTCTGAGAAAATATTTGAAGAGATGATAGTTCCCTAACATGGGAAAGGAAATAGTCACCCAAGTCCAAGAAACAGAGAGAATCCCATACAGGATAAACCCTAGGAAAAACACACCAAGACACATATTAAGAAAACTAACGAAAATTAAATTCAAAGAAAAAATATTAAAAGCAGCAAGGGAAAAACAAAAAATAACATACAAAGGAATCCCCATAAGGTTATCAGCTGTTTTTCAGTGGAAACTCTGCTGGCCAGAAGGGAGTGGAAGGATATACTTAAAGTGATGAAAGAGAAACACCTACAACCAAGATTACTCAACCTAGCAAGAATCTCATTCAGATTTGATAGTGAAGTCAAAAGCTTTTCAGACAAGTGAAAGCTAAGAGAATTCAGCACCACCAAACCAGCTTTACAACAATTGCTAAAGAAACTTCTCTAGGCGGGAAACACAAGAGAAGAAAAAGACCTACGAAAAAAAACCAAAAGAATTAAGACAATTGTAATAGGAACATACATATTGATAATACCCTTGGATGTAAATGGATTAAATACCCCAACCAAAATACACAGACTGACAGAATGGATACAAAAACAAGACCCATATACATGCTGTCTACAGGAGACCCACTTCAGACCTAGGGACACATAGAGAGTGAAAGTGAAGGTATGGAAAAAGATATTCCATGCAAAAGGAAATCAAAAGAAAGCTGGAGTAGCAATACTCATATCAGATAAAATAAGCTTTAAAATAAAGACAATTACAAGAGATAAGGAGGGACACTACATAATGATCAAAGGATTAATCCAAGAAGAAGATATAACAATTGTAAATGTTTATGCAGCCAACATAGGAGCACCTCAATACATAAGGCAAATGCTAACAACCATGAAAGGAGAAACCAACAGTAACACAATAATAGTAGGGGACTTTAACACCCCACTTACACCCATGGACAGATCACCCAAACAGAAAATAAATAAGGAAACACAAGCTTTAAATGACATAAGAGACCAGAGAGATCTAATTGATATTTATAGAACATTACACCCAAAAGTGGCAGAATACACTTTCTTCTCAAGTGCACAGGGAACATTCTCCAGGATAGATCACATTTGGGTCACAAATCAAGCCTTGGAAAATTTAAGAAAATTGAAATCATATCAAGCATCTATTCTGACCACAATGCTATGAGATTGCAAATCAATTATAGGAAAAAAAACTGTAAAAAATACAAATACATGGAGGCTAAACAGTGCACTACTAAATAACCAAGAGATCACTGAAGAAATCAAAGAAGAAATTTAAAAAATCATAGAAACAAATGAATACGAAAACACGATGACCCAAAACCTATGGAATACAGCAAAAGCAGTTCAAAGAGGGAAGTTTATAGCAACTCACTCTCACCTCAAGAAACAAGAAAAATCTCAAATAAACATGCTAATCCAACACTTAAAACAACTAGAGAAAGAAGAACAAAAAAAACCCAAAGTGAGTAGAAGGAAAGAAATCATAAGGATCAGAGCAGAAAATAATGAAATAGAAATGAAGAAAACAATAGCAAAGATCAATAAAACTAAAAGCTGGTTCTTTGAGAAGATAAACAAAATTGATAAACCTTAGCCAGACTCATCAAGAAAAAAAGGGAGAAGACACAAATCAATAAGATTAGAAATGAAAACGGAAAAGTTACAATGAATACTGCAGAAATACAAAGGATTATAAGAGACTCCTACAAAAAACTATATGCCAATAAAATACACAACCATGAAAACGGGACAAATTCCTGGAAAGGTACAATTTTCCAAGACTGAACCAGGAAGAATTAGAAAATATAAACAGACCTATCACAAGCAATGAAATCAAAACCATAATGAAAAATCTGCCAACAAACAAAAGACCAGGACCAGATGGCTTCCCAGGCGAATTCTATCACACATTTAGAGAAGAGCTAACACCGATCCTTCTCAAACTCTTCCAAAAAATTACAGAGGGTGAAACACTCCCAAATTGATTCTACAAAACCACCATTACCCTGATACCAAAACTAGAAAAAGATATCACAAGAAAACAAATAATAGACCAATATCACTGATGAATATAGATGCAAAAATCCTGAACAAAATACTAGCAAGCAGAATCCAACAGCACATTAATAGGATCATACACCATGATCAAGTGGGACTTATCACAGGGATGCAAGGATTCGTCAATATATGCAAATCAATCAATGTGATACACCATATTAACAAATTGAAGAATAAAACCATATGATCATCGCAATAGATGCAGGGAAATCTTTTGACAAAATTCAACACATATTTATCATAAAAAACTCTCCAGAAAGTGGGCATAGAGGGAACCTACCTCAACATAATAAAGGCCATATACAACAAACCCACAGCAAACATCATTCTCAATGGTGAAAAACTGAAAGCATTTCCTCTAAGATCAGGAACAAGAAAGACAAGGACGTCCACTCTCACCAGTATTACCCAACATAGTTTTGGAAGTCCTAACCATGGCAATCAGAGAAAAAATGAATAAAAAGAATGCAAATTGGAAAAGAAGAAATAAAACTGTCACTGTTTGCTGATGACATGATACTATACATAGAAAATCCTAAAGATGGCACCAGAAAACTACTAGAACTAGGCAATGAATTCGGTAAGGTTGCAGGATACAAAATTAATGCACAGAAATCTCTGGCATTCATATACACCAACAATGAAAAATCAGAAAGAGAAATTAAGGAAACACTCACATTTACCATTGCAACAAAAAGAAAAAAATACCTAGGAATAAATCTGCCTAAGGGGGGAAGGCTTGTACTCAGAAAACTATAAAATGCTGATGAAAGAAATCAAAGATGACATAAACAGATGGAGAAATATACCATGTTCTTGGATTGGAAGAATCGATATTGTGAAAATGAATATATTACCCAAAGCAATCTACAGATTCAATGCAATACCTATTAAACTACCAATGGCATTCTTCACAGAATTAGAACAAAAGATTTTACATTTGGTGTGGAAGCACAAAATAGCCGAAATAGCCAAAGCAATATTGAGAAAGAAAAACGGAGTTGGAGGAATCAGCATTCCTGACTTCAAACTATACCACAAAGCCACAGTAATCAAGACAGCATGGACAGTGTGAGTAGCTGGGGTGTAAAGAGAAGGCCGGTTCCTTTGTACGTGTATGGCTCAGAAGTTGGGATAGGAGGTACGACAGCATGATGTTTGCAGTGAAAACTTAGCCGTCTCAGCTCAACTGGAATTGGAACTATCATCTGAGGTCGGCCTCATGAGATTTGCAGGGACCTTCAGGATGGAAGAGGAGTAAGACGTGGAGATCACCTTCCTCTCCACAAATGCATCAGAAATACATTGACATATGGAACATCTCCTGCAGAACACCTACTGAACGCTGGGAGAAGACCTCAGACTTCTCAAAAGGCAAGAAATTCCCCACGTACATGGGTAGGGCAAAAGAAAAAAGAAAATACAGAGATAAAAGATTAGGGACAGGACCTGAACCTGTGGGAGGGATGTGTGAAGGAGGAAAAGCTGCCTCACACTAGGAAGCCCCTTCACTCGTGGAGACAGGGGATGGGGGGTGGAAGCTTTGGAGCCACAGAGGAGAGCACAGCAAGAGGGGTGCAGAGGGCAATGCGAAGAGATTCCTGCACAGAGGATCAGTGATGACGAGGACTCACCAGCCTGAGATGCTTGTCTGCTCATCCACCGGGGTGGGTGGAGGCTGGGAGCTGAGGCTCGGGCTTCTGAATTCAGATCCCAGGGAGAGGACTGGGGTTGGCTGCATACACATAGCCTGAAGGGGGCTACTGCACCACAGCTAGCCAGGACGGAGTCTGGGAAAAAGTCTAGAACTGCCTAAGAGTTAAGAGACAATTGTTTTGGGGTGCGCAAGGAGAGGAGATTCAGAGCACCACCTAAACATGCTCCAGAGATGGGCGTGAGCCATGGCTATCAGTGCAGACACAAGAGATGGGCATGAAATGCAAAGGCTGCTGCTGCAGCCACCAAGAAACCTGTGTGCGAGCACACGTCCCTATCCACACCTCCCCTCCCAGGAACCTGTGCAGCCCCGCACTGCCAGGGTCCTGTGATCCAGGGACAACTTCCCCAGGAGAACACACAGCGCACCTCAGGCTGTTTCAATGTCATGCTGGTCTCACTGCTACAGGCTCACCCCTCATACTGTACCCCTCCATCTCCCCACCTTGAGTGAGCCAGAGCCCCCTAATCAGCTGCTACTTTAACCCTATCCTGTCTGAACAAAAACAGTTGCCCTTAGGTGACATACAATCAGAGGCATGGCCAAATCAAAAGCTGAACCCCAGGAGCTGTGCAAACAAAGAAGAGAAAGGGAAATTTCTCCCAGCTGCATCAGGAGCAGTGGATTAAATCTCTACAAACAACGTGATGTACCCTGCATCTCTGGAATACTTGAATAGACAATGAATCATCCCAAAATTTAGGTGGTGGACTTTGGGAGCAACTGTAGACTTGGGGTTTGCTTTCTGCATCTAATTTGTTTCTGATTTTATGTTTATCTTAGTTTCGTATTTAGAGCTTATTATCATTGAGAGATTTGTTTCTTGGTTTGTTTGCTCTCTTCTCTTTTTTCTTCTAAATGTATATATTTTTTTCCTTTCTCTCTTTTTGTGAGGATGTATGTTTGCGCTTCTTTGTATGATTTTGTCTGTATGGTTTAGCTTTTACATTTGCCCTAGGGTTCTGTCTTTCCATTTTGTTTTTTGTTTTTGCAGTTTTTTGCTATAGATTTTAGTGCTTGTTATCATTGGTGGATTTGTTTTTTGCTTTGGCAGCTCTCTTCTTTCTTTCTTTCTTTTATTACTTTTTTATTTTTAATAAAATATTTTTTATTTTTCAATAACTTTATTTTATATTTATTTTTCTTTCCTTCTTTTTCTTCTCCCTTTTCTTCTGAGCCATGTGGCTGACAGGGTCTTGGTGCTCTGGCTGGAAATCAGGCATGAGCCTCCAAGGGGGGGAGCCGAGTTCAGGACATTGGTCCACCAGAGACCTCCTGGCCCCACGTAATATCAAATGGCAACAGCTCTCCCAGAGATCTCCATCTCAATGCGAAGAACCAGTTCCACTCAATGACCAGCAAGCTTGTCAAGGTGCTGGACAAGGTGATGGACACCCTATGCTAAACAGCAACACAGGAACATAACCCCACCCATTAGCAGAGCAGCTGCCTAAAATCATAATAAGGTCACAGACACCCCAAAACACACCACCAGACATGATCCTGCCCACCAGAAAGACAAGGTCCAGCCTCATTAACCAGAACACAGGAATCAGTCCCCTCCACAAGGAGGCCTACACACCCACTAAAACAACCTTACCCACTGAGGGCAGACAACAAAAACAATGAGAACTACAAACCTGCAGCCTGCCAAAAGGAGACCCCAAGCACAGGAAGGTAAGCAAAATAAGCAGAGAGAGAAATACAAGGCAGATGAAGGAGCAAGAGAAATACAAGGCAGATGAAGGTTAAAAACCACCAGACCAAACAAATGAAGAGGAAATAGTCTACCTGAAAAAGAATTCAGAGTAATGATAGTAAAGATGAGCCAAAATCTTGGAAATAGAACAGAGAAAATACAAGAAATGTTTAACAAGGACCTAGAAGAACTAAAGAGCAAACAAACAAGGATGAAAAACAAAATAAATGAAATTAAAAATTCTCTAGAAGGAATCAAGAGCAAAATAACTGAGATAGAAGAATGGATAAGTGACCTGAAAGATAAAATAGTGGAAATAACCACTGCAGAGCAGAATAAAGAAAAAAGAATGAGAAGAATTGAGGACAGTCTCACAGACCTCGGGAAAACTTTAAATGCACAAACATTCGAATTATAGTGCTCCCAGAAGAAGAAGAGAAAAAAAAAAGGGACTGAGAAAATATTCAAAAGGATTATAGTAGAAAATGTCCCTAATATGGGAAAGGAAATAGTCAAGTCCAGGAAGTGCAGAGAGTCCCATACAGGATAAATCCAAGGAGAAACATGACAAGACACATATTAATCAAACTATCAAAAATTAAATCAAAAGAAAAAATATTAAGAGCAGCAAGGAACAAGCAAAAAATAACGTGCAAGTGAATACCCATGAGGTTAACAGCTGATTTTTCAGCAGAAACTCTGCAAGCCAGAAGGGAGTGGCAGGACATATTTAAAGTGATGAAAGGGGAAAATGTACAACACATATTGCTCTACCCAGCAAGGATCTCATTCAGATTCGATGGAGAAATTAAAACCTTTACAAACAAGCACAACCTAAGAGAATTCAGCACCACCAAACCAGATTTATAACAAACGTTAAAGGAACTTCTCTAGGCAGGAAATACAAAAGAATAAAAAGACCTGCAATAACAAACCTAAAACAATTAAGAAAATGGTAAGAGGAACATACATGTTGATTGCTGCCTTAAATGTAAATGGATTAAATGCTCCAGCCAAAAGACACAGACTGGCTAAATATATACAAAAACAAGACCTGTATATATGATGTCTACAAGAGACCCACTTCAGACGTGGGGACATATACAGACTGAAAGTGAGGGGATGGAAAATGATATTGCATGCAAATGGAAATCAAAAGAAAGCTGCAGTAGCAATTCTCATATCAGAAAAAATAGACTTTAAAATAAAGACTATTACAAGAGACAAAGGAGGACACTAAATAATGATCAAAGGATAAATCCAGGGCTTCCCTTGTGGGGCAATGGTTGAGAGTCCGCCTGCTGATGCAGGGGACACGGGTTTGTGCCCTGATCTGGGAGGATCCCACATGCCGTGGAGCAGCTGGGCCCGTGATCCATGGCCACTGAGCCTGTCCGTCCAGAGCCTGTGCTCCGCAACGAGAGAGGCCACAACAGTGAGAGGCCCATGTACGGCAAAAAAAAAAAAAAAAAAAAAAGTATAAATCCAAAAAGAAGATACAATTTTAAATATTTATGCACCCAACATAGGAGCACCTCAATACATAAGGCCAATGTTAACAGCCATAAAAGGGGAAATGGACAGTAACACAATAATAGTGGGGGATGTTAACATCCCACTATCACCAATAGATCAACGAAAATGAAAATAAATAAGGAAAAAGAAGCTTTAAATAATACATTAAACAAGATGGACTTAATAGATAGTTATAGGACCTTCCATACAAAACCAACAGGATACACTTTCTCCTCAAGTGCTCATGTAACATTCTTCAGGAAAGATCATATCCTGGGTCACAAATGAAGCCTTGGTTAATTTAAGAAAACTGAAATCATATCAAGTATCTTTTCTGACCACAACACTATGAGACTAAATATCAATTATACGGGAAAATCTGTAAAAATCACAAACACATGGAGACTAAACAATATGCTACTACATAACCAAGAGATCACTGAAGAAATCAAAGTGGAAATCAAAAAAAACCTAGAAACAACTGACAATGAAAATACGACAACCCAAAACCTATGGGATGCAGCAAAAGCAGTTCTAAGTGGGAAGTTTATAGCAATACAATCCTACCTCAAGAAACAAGAAAAATCTCAAATGAACAACCTAAATTTACACCTAATTCAATTAGAGAAGGAACAAGAAAACCTCAAAGTTAGCAGGAGGAAAGAATTCATAAAAATCAGAACAGAAATAAATGAAAAAGAAATGAAGGAAATGATGGCTAAGATCAATAAAATTAAAATCTTGTTCTTTGAGAAGATAAAACTGATAAACGATTAGCCAGAATCATCAACAGAAAAAGGGAGAAAACTGAAATCAATAGAATTAGAAATGAAAAAGGAGAAGTAACAGCTGACACTGCAAAAATACAAAGGATCATAAGAGACTACTACAAGCAACTCTATGCCAATAAATTGGACAACCTGGAAGAAATGGACAAATTCTTAGAGAAGCACACCTTATGAGACTGAACCAGGAAGAAATAGAAAATATAAACGGACCAATCACAAGCACCAAAATTGAAACTGTGATTAAAAATCTTTCAACAAACAAAAGCCGATGACCAGGTGGCTTCACAGGTGAATTCCATCAAACATTTAGAGAAGAGCTAACACTTATCCTTCTCAAACTCCTCCATAATATAGCAGAGGAAGGAACACTCCCAAACTCATTCTATGAGGCCAGAATCACCCTGATACCAAAACCAGACAAAGGTTTCACAAAGAAAGAAAACTACAGGCCAATATCACTGATGAACATAGATACCAAAATCCTCAACAAAATACTAGCAAACAGAATCCAACAGCACACTAAAAGGATCATACACCGTGAACAAGTGGGGTTTATCCCAGGAATGTAAGGATTCTTCAATATATGCAAATCAATCAATGTGATAAACCATATTAACAAATGGAAGGAGAAAAAACATATAATCATCTCAATAAATGCTGAAAAATCTTTCAACAAAATTCAACAGCAATTTAGGCTAAAAAACATCCAGAAAGTAAGCATAGAGAGAACTTACCTCAACATAATAAAGGCCATATATGACAAACTCACAGCCATAATCATTCTCAAAGGTGAAAACCTGAAACCATTTCCACTACGACCAGAAACAAGACAAGGTTGCCCACTCTCCTTACTATTATTCAACATAGTTTTGGAAGTTTAAGCCACAGCAATCAGAGAAGAAAAAGAAATAAAAGGAATCCAAATCAGAAAAGAAGAATTAAAACTGTCACTGTTTGCAGATGACATGATACTATACACAGAGAATCCTAAAGATGCTACCAGAAAACTAGTAGAGCTAATCAATGAATTTGGTAAAGTAGCAGGATACAAAATTATTGCACAGAAATCTCTTGCATACCTATACACTAATGATGAAAAATCTGCAAGAGAAATTAAAGAAACACTGCCATTTACCATTGCAACAAAAAGAATAAAATACCTAGGAATAAACTACCTAAGGAGACAAAAGACCTGTAAGTAGAAAAGTATAAGACACTGATAAGAGAACTTAAAGATGATACAAACACATGGAGAGATACACCACGTTCTGGATTGGAAGACTAAACATCTTGAAAATGACTATATTATCCAAAGAAATCTACAGATTCAATGCAATCCCTATCAAACTACCAATGGCATTGTTCACAGAAGTAGGACAAAAAATTTCAAAATTTTTTTGGAAACACAGAAGACCCCAAGAAGCCAAAGCAAACTTGAGAAAGCAAAATGGAGTTGGAGCAATCAGGCTCCTGGACTTCAGACTATACTACAAAGCTACAGAAATCAAGACAATATGGTACTGGCACAAAAGCAGAAATATAGATCAATGGGACAGGATAGAAAGTCTAGAGATAAACCCATGCACATACGGTCACCTTATCTTTCTTAAAGGACACAAGAATATACAATGGAGAAAAGACCACCTCTTCAATAAGTGGTGCTGGGAAAACTGTACAGCTACATGTAAAAGATTGAAGTTATAACACTCCGTAACACCATACACAAAAATAAACTAAAAA
Organism: Globicephala melas; assembly: GCF_963455315.2. Taxonomy (NCBI): domain Eukaryota; kingdom Metazoa; phylum Chordata; class Mammalia; order Artiodactyla; family Delphinidae; genus Globicephala; species Globicephala melas. The sequence continues at coordinate 76,838,842 of NC_083335.1, forward strand.
TGGATTAAAGAGCTAAATGTAAGGCTAGACAGTATAAAATTCTTAGAGAAAAACATAGGCAGAACACACTATGACATAAATCACAGCAAGATCCTTTTTGACCCACCTCCTAGAGAAATGCAAATGAAAATAAAAATAAACAAATGGGACATAATGAAACTTAAAAGCTTTTTCACAGCAAAGGAAACCATAAAGAAGATGAAAAGACAACCCTCAGAATGGGAGAAAATATTTGCAAATGAAGCAACTGACAGAGGATTAATCTCCAAAATTTACAAGAAGCTCATTCAGCTCAATATCTAAAAAATAAACAACCCATTCCAAAAATGGGCAGAAGACCTAAATAGACATTTCTCCAAGGAATATATACAGATTGCCAGCAAACACACAAAAGGATGCTCAGCCTCACTAATCATTAGAGAAATTCAAATCAAGACTTCAATGAGGTATCACCTCACACCAGTCAGAATGGCGAACATCAAAACACCTACAAACCATAAACTCTGAAGAGGGTGTGGAGAGAAGGGTACCCTCTTGCACTGTTGGTGGGAATGTAAACTGACACAGCCACTATGGAGAACAGTATGGAGGTTCCTTAAAAAACTACAAATAGAACTACTATACGACCCAGCAATCCCACTACTGGGCATATACCCTGAGAAAACCATAATTCAAAAAGAGTCATGTACCACAATGATCATTGTAGCACTATTTACAATAGCCAAGACATGGAAGCAACATAAGTGTCCATTGACAGATGAATGGATAAAGAAGAAGTCGCACATATATACAATAGAATATTACTCCGCCATAAAAAGAAACGAAAGTGAATTATTTGTAGTGAGGTGGATGGACCTAGAGACTGTCTTACAGAGTGAAGTAAGCCAGACAGAGAAAAACAAATACCATATTCTAGCACATATATATGGAATTTATGAAAAAAAGATAGGTTCTGAAGAACCTAGGGGCAGGACAGGAAGAAAGATGCAGTCATAGAGAATGGACTTGAAGACATGAGGAGTGGGAAGTGTAAGCTAGGATGAAGTAAGAGAATGGCATGGACATATAATACACTACCAAATGTAAAATAGATAGCTAGTGGGAAGCAGCCACATAGCACAGGGAGATCAGCTCTGTGCTTTGTGTCTACCTAGAGGGGTGCGATAGGGAGGGTGGGAGGGAGACACATGAGGGAGGAGATATGGTGATATGTGTATATGTATAGCTGATTCACTTTGTTATACAGCAGAAACTAACACAACTTTGTAAAACAATTCTACACCAATAAATATGTTAAAAAAAAGAAGTCTATGTGCTTTGTACAATTGCTGTTCAATATAAGAATGTATGTGTTTTAGAAACTTGTAAACATCCATACATAGAGGCATCTTTTTCAACTCTATCCCACTCGGAAGTAAACCTAATAATAAATTGTGCAGACTCAGAAAACATGGTTAGAGTGAAAACTCCACATTTTTTTCCTGTAATTTGCAATGCACTCAGAAAATCCCAGGATTGGCTGAGGACCAGCTCTGGGCTTATAATGGGGATCCTATTTTTCCTTTTATTACTGGTAACTGGAAAAGCCTAGCAACTATTTTCCATTGACGTTCCTTCTAGGATGAAGAGCTTGTTTTTCCTAGATTTTCGTGTATTTTTAGATGGTCATCTTGGGCAGTCTGGCTTCATATCAAAAGTGTTTTTAATTGACGAGGTTCTCCCTTGGGCTGTTGGGTAGGAAAATACGTCTCCGTGTCTATTTTGGGGGTCATAGCTGGATTCCAGTTCCCCATCTTTGTGCAAAGTGGCTGCTCTTTCATCGTATCCTTGCAGTATGCCTGAAAAAGGAAGGAAGGAACAGAATCTGTGATCAATCTTCTAAATGGCTGACTTAGAAGTGGCAAAAGCAGCAACCTTGGGCCACCTACTCCATTTTCTCAAACTTATGGAAAATGTAAAAAATGTTGATGCAGAAACAGGAGTGTTGATTATTGAACAATAAAAAGATGGTGGTCTCCACCTTAAGATTTGCTGTTGGATGGAACTTATGGGAGTCTTATTTACACCCAAGGACACTGCCTCCACCATGCGTTTTTCATTTGCATAGTTGTCGTTTTCTTAGAGGCAGAACATGCTAGTGCTTAACTTTGGGTTCACAAAACCCAGAACTTTTTAAAAGTCCTATGGCACATGTATGGCTTTTTCTCCTTTTGCTTCCTGCTTAGTGTGATGAAGCAAAGCACACTTAACTATAAGAATCATGCTTGATATTTGATCATTTCAGAACTTTGTTTAGCAATCTTGAAAGAACTGGCAAGAAGCCTGGTCTCTCATTGGGTCTAACATGGGGAAGATGGGAAGTGAACTACCCGGGATCCATAGGTTGTAGGTCACTGATATCATGATAGGTATTTTAGCACACTAGCTCATTTAGTCCTCACAGCCAGGTGTAAGAAAGCAATGCTATCCCCACTTTCCAGTGAGAGATTTCAGAGATTGACCAACTTGTGAGGGTCATACAGTTGGTAGTGTCAAACAAGGGGTGGTCTGTAGATGATATGACTCCAAAGTCTGGTAATCCATTCTCTTAACCCCATGGAGGTGTTCCCAGAACACCATGATACATCTTTAGGAGAATAAGGGATATTGACATGTTCCCTTGACAATTTTCCTTAAATGATTCTTTCCACAAGGTAGGATTATCAGTAGAGAAGAGTTTTAGGCTATAACCGAGCATTCAACTTCTGAGGAAAACACTGATTCACCCAATTATGTTATTCAGAGGAGACCAAGAATATGAGGCATCAACAGATGGTGGAATCCTTTTCAATGAAGCCAGAGATGTCAGAGAAAAGACAATTAATGACATTTCACAATAGTCTTCATACACAGTGAACTTATCTGATTCTCAAGTTCTCTTGTCCTATTTAAGAGTACAAGATAAGGGGTGTGACGCCCACAGGGTTTTACATGGAAAAGGGACACGTGCTAAAGTCAAACCTTTGAGGTATTTGCTGATATGGTTGTTGGGGGTGGCTTATTTTCAGTTTAGGCCATTGTGGTTCAAGTATGGAGCTTAGAGACCTAGATATGGGCTTCTGAGAGTTTCACTGTTGCACTCTATAGAAAGTCATTCTGCTAAAAGGAGTCACACTAGATGCTGCTTAATATTCTGTGATAACTTGCTTTCATTGATAACAAAAAATTTTTGAAACTCTAGTCATAAGTAAAAATTCTTTGGAAGCTTCTAAGGTATCTTGAGTTATTAATCAGCATGTATATATTCTGGGGTTATGATCAAAATATGAAACATCTGCTTTTGGCATGCCCACCAGCTGCTGGAATGGAACCAGCCTGCAGAGTTGGGGTTGGATTCGGGGAGAAGCCTTCCTTGTCAGTCTCTAATTCTTCAGGGATTGGGAAGGTCTAGGTTGAGGGTGGGGGGAGGTCCTCCCAAGGGAAGCACTAAGGTATCCAGAGCAGCAGGGAGGATCTCAGGGGTTATTTACAAAATGATAGAAAATGTTTAACATTTTAACAATGGTTACTGCATGCCAGTGTTATGAGCTGAATAGCAGGTCTGTGTATATACGGTGAATCTAAAATAGTAAAGTCCTACAGACATCCAGTGATATGGGGATAAACAAGGGAAACCCCGAAGCCAATGTGAAACTGCTTTTATAGAGTCTTTTCTAGGAATATTGACAACTAACACTGGAAAGATGACCTAAATATATTTAAGAATATAGTTTCTGGAGTCAGGCTGCCTGGATGTATTAGTTTCCTATTGCTACTGTAACAAGTTATCACAAATTTAGTGGCTTAAACTAGTGCACATTTGTTCTCTTACAATTCTGGAGGTGAAAATTCTAAAATCAAGGTATTGGCAGGGCTACTTTCCTTCAGGAGGTTTCAAGGGTGAATTCATTTCCTTGCCTTTTCAGCCTCTAGAGGCCACCCACATTCCTTGGCTCATAGCCCCTTCCTTATATCACTCCAACCTCCTGCTTTGACAACACATCTCCTATTACTGACTTTGACCTTCTTGCTTCCCTCATAAAAAGACCCTTGTGATTACATTGGGCCCTCTTGGATATTCCAGGAAAATCCTCCCATCTCAAGATCCTTAATATAATTCCATCAGCAAAGTCCTTTTGGCCATGTTAGGTAACACCTTCATAGGTTCTGGGGATTACATCATGGACATCTTTAGGGAGTTATTATTCTGTCTACCACAATGGATACCTACCCTATCTCTGCTACTTCCTAGTTATGTGACCTAGTGATTAGCACATTACTCACTTTCTCTGTGCCTTCGTTCCCTTGAAATAAAAATGGGGGTAGTAGTAGTACTTTCCTTGTAGGGTGAAGATTAAATGTTATTGTAGGTGGAGGGCTTGGAACCAACCCCTAGGATGTGTTCAATGACTGCTACCTGTTGTGAACTGTGGGTATCAGTGCTCCTCTGGTGAATCTGGCCTCCGACAAACTGTTTCATTCTCTGCTCCTGACTGCAGAGCCAATGTCCTTGTCAGGCCAATTTATATATGTATTTATGCATTTATTTGGCTGCGCCACGTGGCTTCGTGATCTTAGTTCCTGACCAGGGATAGAACCTGTGCCCCCTGCAGTGGAAGCGCTGAGTGTTAACCACTGGAATGCGAGCGACTTCCCCTTGTCAGGCCAATTTAAGGAGACAGTGCCTTTTGGTCCTTAATCAGTCTGTTGCGGTACAATAACATTCCTGGTTTTGTACTCCTGCAACCACTCCTTCACTACAATCAGGGAGCTTCTTGAGTTACACCTGCAGCATCAACCTAGTTGTGCCTCTGGGACAAGAAAAAGGATAGACTAACTAAGAAATTGTAGCTCAGTGTTACGGGACTTATCATGAATCCATGCCCGAAGTCTACCAATTCCTTGTTTCAGTGACCATCCTTGTAAGAATCTTCCAAAATGGAGTTTCATCCTTGTCCTCACCCATCTTCCTAGCACAGGATTGCTGTCCCCAGTGTGATGGAACCCCTGACATTGCCATCTTCTAGTCTTTATGCCTCACATCCCTACATCCTCCAAAGTGTGTAGCAGCACACGACCGGCATGTGCCCTCCACCCCCTGGAAGGGATTTCAAAGCCCTTCCTTTGCAACAAATGTGGGGAATAAAAGTCTGTTCCTTTTATAGAATAACTTGGATTTGGACTTGCAGGCATCTGCTGTCTGAGGGTTGCCATGAAAGAAGAAAGTGGCATGTGTAGATAAGAGTGGAACAGATGTCTCCTTCCAACTTGGGGGATCTATGAATTCAGTGGAAACACTATAAGGAAAATTGTAAGATGCTTTCCTGGCATGACTGGATCCAGATAGGCTGTGTTTCTCCAGAGTAATAGAACTTATTCCATTTCTGTAGTGTCAAGGTTTGCCTTTTTTTATATCCCTATTTGTGGAAATTTCTCACCTGTAAAATCATATGTAGAAAAAGAAAATATATTCTCTGACACTAAAAATCAATCTGTTTAAACCACTGGTCTTTCCAAGCCCCCTTTCCTGCCCCATTACCACCATTTGAAAAAAAAAAAAAGAATTTCAGTTTGTGGCATCATTTTGCTAACTTCTATTCCTTCTAAACTGTGTTGTACTATTTTGAAAAACAAAGTATTTTACCCAGACTTATTTTTCTTGTCAGCTGCCTTTGCCACAAAAGACTAAATTCATCTCTATTATAAATAGAGATCAGTTACAAAGAAGTTTTACTGGCTACTTTAAAAGACGCATGGTTATTTTAATGAGTAGAATAATCTGAAAGTTTTGTTTTCTTCATTTTCCAGCCCTATTTTCAAATTTAAAAAAATCCTTCATTAAAAGGAATGCAAACAATTTCTATAATATAAAAATTTTATAACTCTTTAACATTAAGCATCCGAGGAGGGAGACACAAATACTCAGCCCAGAGTCAGCTTTTAGTTTGATGATGTGAAAAGAACACTTGATTAGAAGTCAGCAAACCTGGATACTAATTCTTAGTTACTAATTATTAGGTTAAGGCGTTCATTCTTTGTGCTTCAGCTCTTCATCTGTAAAACGTGGGTAATAATTCCTCCACCTCATACACTTGTAACAGGGCTCCAATGAAGTAATCTTTAAGAAAATGAGTTGCAGAGCACAAAGGGTCTTTTTTTTTTTTTTTTTTTTTTTTTGTGGTACGCGGGCCTCTCACTGTTGTGGCCTCTCCCGTTGCGGAGCACAGGCTCCAGATGCGCAGGCTTAGCGGCCATGGCTCACGGGCCCAGCCGCTCTGCGGCATGTGGGATCTTCCTGGACCAGGGCACGAACCCGTGTCCCCTGCATCGGCAGGCAGACTCTCAACCACTGCGCCACCAGGGAAGCCCAAAGGGTCATTTTAAAATATAAAATTCCAGCACAGCATAGTAGAGACAGCACAGGTCTGCAGTCAGCCTATGCAGTGAATTCTGGTTCTGTCAATTAACAAGCTGTGTGACTTGTTCAAGTTAGTTAACCTCTCTGAGCTTTGTATTTCTCATCTGTGAACATGAAAAACCCTTCTGGGTGACTGTGAGCATGGAAAGAGAGCAAAAACAAGTGTTCAGTGACGGTAGCTCTTATTATTTTTCTCAACCGAACAAGGCATTCCTGTTTGTACATCCAAGCTATAAATATACTAGAGGTTTCCCTGGCCCAGGCACTTTTGGAACATTTGACTCAATAGCCTTTCTCCTTTTGTTTATGAAAAACTGATACTGTGGGAAGGCTTGTGATTCTCCATGTCATTAACTTCAGAAATAAATGGGCTCAACCACAAACTCCCCATCTTACTTCAAAGGCATCTCAAGTTTTCAGTCTGCACATTGAGTAGGGTGTACTCTTGCCTGCAAGGAGCATTCCTATCCCTTCAGACAGGGCCGAGAGCCCAGGTGGAGCTCAGGGCTGAGCAACTTTCAATGCATTGTGACTATGAATTTTCTTCACTTTTCTCAGAAAGGCCCAGTGTTTCTTGCAGCTCAGTCTGGCATGGCCTTAAGTCAGCAAGTGCAAACTCAAGTGAGGGAAGGGAGGTAACAAAATGGGTGTTACAGGGGGCAGCAAGAAGACCATGGAGAACAGGAAATGGTAGCTCTCAGTCCGATCGATGGTTGCCAGATATGAATGCAGGCCCAATTTTACTATATCCTGCTTGTTTTCCCCAAGAAAAACCACAAATCAGAATTTTCATGTGATATTTTTCTAATTTTTAAGTGTTGGCAGCTAATCCTCGTTACTCTTTTATTCTATAGAAATTAGAGTTGTCCCATGGACTACTGTTGTTTATCTTCTGATAATCAGTGCCAGCCTTTGGGCCTCTAGTCACTCTATGGGTCAGGAGACACTACCTTTATCTGCCTGAAGTTAGGTCACTTAGAATCATAATCACCTTTAAGTGAAAGAGTCACAAAAACCCCAGAGAAAGATTTTAGCTCTGAAATTATCTAATATCTTTATTTTTCTTGACTGTAAATAATCTTCTAAAAGCTTAAGAAGATGTAACCCTCCTTGATCATTATCTCTTGATAAAAATTACAATTTTCAAACCATGTTCATATAAGATGAAAGCACTTCAGAATAGCATGTGTAACTCACCTATACATACAGGCTTCGAACACTGAAATGTTTTTGGAATGGGAGAGAGAAGTCTTGCCCAGATATGATTTCCATCCATATCAAGTTCTTCTGACTTAAAGACCCATCTAGGATCAACAGTTTGCAGATGGAAAACCGAATTGGAGTGGAGCCCTTGGTGCATCTATGGAGAGAAGTGGGTTTTGGACTCTATCCCCTCTACCCTCTTAGATTCGGTAGAAGGGGAGGAGGCCTGCTCCTCTAGATAGGGGAAGTAGGGAGAAGTGCAGCTGATAGTTAGCTAATCCTTGTTTAAAATACCAGTGCTGGAAGGGAAAATATACTTTTGGAAACAGTCTAATTCAATGGCTTTAACACTGTGTTCTGAGGTCTTCAGAGGAGCCTAAGGTCTTCCAGAGGCACTGGCCTTTTAAATGACACTGTAAAGCTTACAATAGAGTATTGGTATTGCATATAAGAGGCCATTTGAGGAAAGGGTCCCACTAATTAAAGAAAGAAAACCCCACTGGTCTAATTTTGACTTTTAGTTGAAGAACCAGCCCAACCTCTAAATTGTCCAAGGCTACTCTGTTGAAGAAAGTCAAGCCAATTCACACCCTGGCTCTGTTGTCTCCAGGCCCTTTCCTGCACTGTGTGCACATTAGCTACCTCTTTTAACAACTGATATATCTCTTCTTAAAGGTGCTGGAGGAATTTTCAGTTGTTTTCTGAAAGTTAAAGTAGCTTGAACTGCTTTGTTTTTTATAAGTTTGGGCAATTTTTATATTTTTGACAAGGTCTTAGCAGCCACTAGTTAGCACACCAACCGTATACCATTTAGACTCAGATTTCTTTGGCTAGTGGGACTCTGACCACCACCAGATTTTATTTCTGGCTTCAATCCATAGGGACTGTGGTCAGTTGGGAGAATTAGAGGTTGATATGTTCTAATGGTGTGTTTTATGAAGGTGGGTAACCTTGATTTGTAGCATTTGCCAATTTCCATTGTGTAAGTATTCCCACCATGGCCAATTTCATGTTACAAATGAGACAACACTGAGCAAAAAGTTGAGAATAGATGTGCACAATTGGCTCTCTCCAGCAGTGCTAGCTGGCTCCAGCACACCATTGTACATTCTCCTCTTCTCAGTTAGGAATTCATACACCCTTAGCCCAGCCCCAGCTCTCACCTCCACAGCCAGTGTTTTTCATTCTTCCTTACTCCAACAAGTCTCTCCCTGTAATGCCAAACCAATGCCTAAAGATGGTCGCTGTGTCAAATGACTGATTGAATTAAAAAGCATCCTATATTATCTAAGAATTTAAAAGTGTATTTCAAGTGAGAAAATAAGCTCATTTTTCCCATTCCATCCTTTTAAGACCCTACATTTTCCATTGATGTATACTTTTAACCATTTCTTAAGTTTTTATTTTTAAAAGCCTAAGTATTCTGTTATTTCACTAGATGGTGCTATATATAGTTTAGAATTAGGGCAAGTATCAGCTCAGAAATCTGGGAGTCCTCTGAGGAGCACATGTCTGCTTATAACCAGAAGTTGTCATCAAACTGAAATCGGGACATTCCAATTTACTTTATACTTTTCCTTGCCTTTTTTTGTGGGGCTGGTGAAAGTTTCTCACCAAGATGGATTGTCCTTTGCCACTTACTTTAAGTATTACTATCCCCAGGCTTGGAAGGAGTTTTAAATTTTCGATGGTCATAAAGATCTTGCCATATATTTTGTAACTTTGAGCTCTGCCACCAGTCACACTTCATTTGGAAGAAGTCTCTGTCACCTGCTCTGTGACCACTCCTTAATTCTTTGGGTGCCAACATTCTTTGTCCCTATAGTTTCATTTCTGAAAAATATGAGCTGTAGAATATGTTGCTGAAATATTTTCAAGAGGGTTCATAAAGATTTGAATTCTAAAATCCTCATTCAGTACTTATAATTTTGGGGGAAATGTGTAAGTCCTTCTACATGTTTCATTTTATTTCATTCATTATGTACAGGAAATTAGTATTTTAACTCAACTTCTTTAGTGTTTTTTTCTACTCTCCATTATCAAGAGACACCTAGAGAATCTCTCTAAAGAGAGGATAAAAACCTTATCACCTGTTTTTTTGCCACTTGTAAAATAGTCATCAATCATTTTCACTGTTAACCACAATGGTATATAGGGCTATTGATTGATTGTGTTATTAATTTTAAAAACTTTAATTCTACATTAAGCAGAAAAATGAAGAAAAAACTGTTAATTAATGTCGAAAGTATCTTTTCAACCACTATATCGCCTCCGTGAAGAAGCCATGTTTTACTTGCAATTGTATCCCCCAGTAGAGTACCAGGTATATAGTAGATGATTAATAATAGCGGCTACATTAGTTGTTAGGTTACACACTTTGAGATACTACCACAATTTCCTTTGTAATTCTAGAAGAAAACCACACGTACCCATATTGTCCCACAGAATGAGGACATGGTTTCTCAGAGACTTGTCCTTACATCCCACAGGCAATGTAAGCAAAAAGGCTGTAATTTTATCCCAGGCTTGATTCCAAAAACCATCAATTTACTGATTTTATGAAGATAGTATTAGGTCAGCTGGAATTCTTTCAGGTCCCAAAACCTGGGAGAGAATTACAAATGCTTATTTGCTTTTCTTTTGGGGGGTGGGGTGGGAAACCAAATGTTATGGCCAGTAGGAATAGTATAGCACTTAACTTTGATAACCATATCTTTATGTTGTTCACAGAAATATCATTCTCCCTACCTAGAGGGGCAAAGCATTTTACATCACATCTTGCAAATCTTTACAACTGACCATAGAAGAATTCTTAAAAGTGGAAACATTGAGGAGTACTTGACAAATCAGATAAGCCGAATTGATTAATAATTCAATCTCCTTATAGGTTCAGATCATTTCTTTATTTTTGAGTCAGTTTTGGTAGTTTGTGTTTTTCTAGGAATTTGCCTGTTTCATCTAGATTGCCTCCTTGTTGGGCATACAGTTGTTTAGAGTAGTTCCCTATAATCTTTTTATTTCTGTAAGGTCAGTAGTAATGTCTCCCCTTTTCATTCCTGATTTTTGTAATTTGAATCATCTTTCTTTTTTCCTGGTCAGTCTAGCTAAATGTTTGTCAGTTTTGTTCACCTTTCTAAGGACTTATATTCCAGCAGGGGAGAGAGTAATAACTAAATGACTTGAGAAGGTCATAATTTCTGTGTAGAAAATGAGCAAGGAGAGGTGACAGAGAAGGAATGAATGGATAAAGTGGGCAGGACCCACTTTAGGCAGCATGTTTGGAGAAGGTAACATTTTAGCTAATTCAGGAAGAAAGATAAGGGGACTATTGGAGGAAACTGAGAAAGATGGAATAACATGGCCAAGCAGTGTTAACAAGGGAAAAGCTTGGTATATTCAAGGAAGGGAAAAACTGGAGATAGTGGTGGAAGGGGAAAGGTACAAACAAGGTTGGAGAGTTAGTATGGCTGATTAGGTGGAGACTTTGATGTTCTGATGAGGACCCTGGGTTTTATTATCACTGCAATGTTTGTAGCGTTTTAAAAAGGTGAATGTCATGATCTGATACATTTCCAAAATTTCTCTCTAGCTACTATGTGAGAATAAATTTAAAGAAGCAAGAGGAGACCAGTTAGAAGGGTACTGCAGTTGTTTAGCTAAGAGATGATAGGGGCTTGGACTGGGAAGGGGTGGTGGCGGAATCAGGAATTGTCTACAGTACCTAGTTTCTGATGAGATCTCTATCCTATTGCTAAAAAGGCGAATAGATTATAGTTTTTGAGGTCAGGGTGACAAGTTGACTTTAGAGGAATACGGCGTAGAGCAGTGGTCCCCAACGTTTTTGGCAGCAGGGACCAGTTTTGTGGAAGACAAGTTTTCCACGGGGTGGGGGGGCGCAGGGTATGGTTCAGGCGGTAATGCGAGCAATGGGGAGCGATGGGGAGCAGCAGATGAAACTTTGTTCGCTCACCCACCACTCACCTCCTGCTGTGCGGCCCAGGTTCCTAACAGGCTGTGGACTTGTACCGGTCCACGGCCCTGGATTTGGGGAACCCTGGCATAGAGGAAGGATGGATCAATTGACAGATAAGTGGAAGGAAGGAAACTAGGTAGGTAGGTAGATCAGTAGTTGGGTATGCTCCATGCCTTAAACTTTTACATTATTATCAAATAGAATTTTAAGATGGCACAGTAAAATGCTCAGATTTGTATTTTTGTGAGCTTCAGTCCTCTGGTGGCTTATATAACACCCTGTTGTACCTATACACCCTGTTGCACAAGTGATATGAAGACTTATGCCCATGAATTTGTATGTCTTGTTTAGGTTTTATTTTAAATTGAATCTTATTTTTAAAAGGTTTAAGGGCACTATCTTATTACTGATTTTTCATCAGGATGCCTTGCATATGTATGGACTCCATAAATATTTGTTGAATTTAAAGTAGTTGGATCCAGTCAGAAAACTAGCCTCAACTTGAGTGCTTTGAAACACATATTTAATGTTGCCATTTTTTTCCTCCCTCCCTGCTTCTTTCCTTCTCTTCCTCCCTCCCTGCCTCCATCGCTCCTTCCTTCTTTTTCCCCTTGTTCTTCCCCTCTTTCTTCTCTTTCTTTCTTTCATCTTTTTTTGGACTCACTCTTTCTTCCTGGGATTAGAAATCTAATATCTAACTGATATCCTGGTTTTTGGTTAGCTGTAGGTGAGTCAGTAGACCTTTAAGTTTGGGGCAAGGAATATTTTTACAAGAACTTATAAATATGTAAAATTCCTCAGAGTTACATACTCAGATATTCTCTGCTGTGTTCAGAGATATCATCATGCAGGCTACTGTTGGTTTGAAGAGATCCATGAGTAAATTAAACTTTGTTTTGCAATGTTCTTGAAATAGAAAAAAAAATCAGCCCAGCTGCCAGTGAAAAATATACCACCTGCATATGGTTTCAAAGTTCTTAAATGTTTCCAAGCTAATATACAGATAAATATTTTTTAAAATACACATCATTCCTAATTTGAAATGGAATCCTTTCAATTTGAAGGTCAATTTGATCCTGACGATATTTCTGAGCATCAGTTTGTAAACTTTCAAGTCTATACTTCAAATACAACTTAGAAGTGAGGAGGAAACATCTTGCTATGACTGTTACCATAAGCAGAGCCTCTCCAGTTGACAAGGTCCAGAGACATCATTTCTACTATGAATATTTCCTTGCCCCATGTACACAGACTCAGGTCTTCTGGTCTTTCCTGAAAAAAACTTAATTGTGAAGGATTTGAGGGAAAATCCAGGGTCCCTTTTCACCTATGATTCCACTTTAAATCATAGCTCTGCCAAGCATGAGAGACTGGGACCTGAGGCAGACCCCAGGTTGGGCATGACCAGTGTCAAGCCATGGACAAGGGGTCAGGAGGTGGAAGGGCCCAGGAGAACACTTGCCTAGTTGCCCATGTCTGAGTGGACAGCACATTTCTCAGTGGGGACAAGGGAATGTGAACTCAGTGAGCAAAGGCAATTTGGGGTTCCCCTTCCTGTTCTTACCTGGCACACCACTTATACAGGAGGCAAAAACCTCTTTTTTGTAATTGGGAAGAAATTTTGAGCTATCCAAAATTGGTTATATAAAGGCTGCTTAGAATAATAAAGGAAGGTGGAGAAAATGAGACAATTTTGACCTAAATATGGGAAAATAGTCATTATCCTCTTACTTCTTTTGGCAACACTCACTTTATAATTGTTGTCCATCTCTTCATAATGCAAACATTTTTAAGGCTCATTAAAAATTGCCTGGGAAATGCCCTAAAGATAAACAGGCAAAAGTAAACAAACAAACATACAAACATTTAGAAGGTAATTAAAGGTTGTGTTTCTATCCATAGACTTAAAGAAATAGAGATTGATGGTATGTTTAAAAGAAAAACAGTACTTATGTTACCTGGATGCTTTATCCTGAAGGATCTGGGCCATGCCTCGCATTCCCCCAAGGGATATAGCATGGAATGTGCCCTTAAACTTGGTGGGGTCCTACAAGAGTAGTTCTCCAAAGGTATCCCGTTGTTTTAAGTCAGAGGCAGGTTACACGATGGCCTCTTCTCTCCCATTGGTTTCCTCATTGCAATGCCAGGTACCCCCATCAAGAGCATTTGGCAGCACAGTAGAGGGAAGCATACCAGCAAAGCTCTCACAGTGTTTATGGTGCCAGCTGCTTCCTTGGCACCCAATGAAGTTTCATCAGCTTTTGTTTGGGATTTTCTTGGAGCTCATGCTAATTTCTTTAAGGTCGTAAAAGGATGAGGTGTTTCCACATCTGCAACCACCAATGCTGGCTCAGTGGAAAATGATGAGAAATTGCTTGGTTGCTTCTGTAGGAAGCCAAAGGCACGGGTATATAGCATTTTACAAGGTGTTCGCACACCCAGTGTTTCACTGCAGTCTCTTGGCAAGCCTAGGGAGTAAATACTACTTATACCAGCAGTTTACAAGGCCTAATAAGTTGATTAACCCAGGGCAATTTAACCAGTAAGCAGCAGTGTCAGAACTCAAACCCAAGACTTATTTTTAATTAGTAAACTTTATTTCTTAGAGTAGTTTTACGTTCATAGCAAAATTGAACAGAAAGTACAAAGATTTCTCATATACTCCCTGTCCCCACACATGGGCAATCTTTCCCACTATCAACATCCTTGGTTGCCCCAGAGTGGTACATTTGTTACAACTGATTAACTACCTTGACACATCATTATCACCCAAAGTCTATAGTCTACATAAGGGTTCACTCTTGGTTTTGTGCATTGTTTGGTTTTGACAAATGTATAATGATATGTATTCACCCTTGTACAGAATAGTTTCACTGCTCCCCAAATCCTCCATGCTGTGCCTATTCATTCTTCCCTATCCTCTAATCCCTGGAAACCACTAACATTTTTACTATCTCCATAGTTTGTCCTTTTTCATAATGTCATAACTTATAATCATACAAAATGTAGCCTCTCAGATCAGCTTATTTAACTTAGTAATATATATTTAAGTTTCCTACATGTCTTTTCAGAGTTTCAAAGCTCATTTCTTTTTAGTGCAGAATAATATTCCATTGGCTGGATGTACCACAGTTTATTTATCTGCTGAAGGACATGTTCGTTGCTTTCAAGTTTTGGCAATTATGAAACTGACTGCTATAAAATCCATGTGCAGGTTTTTGTACAGGCATAAGTTTCAACTTTGGGTAAATAACTAAGAGTATGATTCTATAAGAGTATGTTGAATTTTGTAAGAAACTACCAAACTGTCTTCCAGAGTGGCTGTACTACTATTTTGTTCCCACAAGCAATGAATGACAGTTCCTGTTGCTCCATATCCTTGCCAGCGTTTGATGATGTCAGGGTTCCAGATTTTGGCCGTTCTAATAGGTGTGTAATGGAATCTCATTGTTTTTTTAATTTGCAATTCCCTAATGACATACAACATTGCACATCTTTTCATATGCTTGCTTGCCATCTGTATATCTTCTTTGGTGAGGTATTTGTTCAGGTCTTTTTTTTAAATAAATTTATTTATTTATTTTTGGCTGTGTCATGTCCTTGTTGCTGCACCTGGGCTTTCTCTAGTTGCAGAGAGCAGGGGCTACTGTTCATTGTGGTGCGTGGGCTCTAGGCACACAGGCTTCAGTAGTTGTGGCTTGGGTTCTAGAGCACAGGCTCAGTAGTAGTGGTGCATGCAGCATGTGTGAATCTTCCTGGACTAGGGATTGAGCCCACGTCTCCTTCATTGATGGGTGAATTCTTAACCATTGTGCCACCAGGGAAGTCCCTCCCTTCAGGTCTGTTGTCCAATTTTAAACCAGGCTGTTCAATTTCTTATTGTTAAGTTTTGTATACATTGGATAATAGTCCTTAATCAGCTGTGTCTTTTATAACTATTTTCTCCAAGTCTGTGGCTTTTCCTTTCATTCTCTTAACATTTTCTCTCATGTAGCAGAAGTTTTTATTTTTAATCAATTCTGGCTTATCAGTTTTTTCTTTCATGGATTGTATCTTGGTGTTATATCTAAAAAGTCATTGCCATCCTCAGGGTCACATAGGTTTTCTTTGCTATTTTGAAGAGTTTTGTAGTTTTGCACTTTACATTCAGGTCTATGACCCTCTCTCTTTTTTTTCTTCTTATTGAAGTATAGTTGATTTACAGTGTTGTGTTAGTTTCTGGTGTACAGCAAAGTAAGTCAGTTATACATAGGTATACCTATTCTTTTTCATATTCTTTTCCATTATGGTTTATTACACAATATTGAATATAGTTCCCTGTGCTATACAGTAGGATCTTGTTGTTTATTTATTTTATATATAGTAGTTTGTATCTGTTAATTCCAAACTCCTAGTTTATCCCTTCCCCACCCTCTTTCCCCTTTGGTAACCATAAGCTTGTTTTCTGTGTCTGTCAGTCTGTTTCTGTTTTGTAGATAAGTTCATTTGTGTCATATTTTATATTCCACATATAAGTGATATCATATGGCATTTGTCTTTCTCTGTCTGACTTACTTCACTTAGTATGATAATCTCTAGGTCTATCCATATTGCTGCAAATGTCAATATTTCATCCTTTTTGTGCATAAATAGTATTCTATTATGTATATATACCATGTCTTCTTTATCCATTCATCTGTCAATGGGCATTTAGGTTGCTTCCATGTCTTGGCTATTGTAAATAGTGCTGCTTTGAACATTGGGGTACATGTATCTTTTTGAATTAGAGTTTTCTCCAGATATATGTCCAGGAGTGGGATTGCTGGATCATATGGCAACTCTATTTTTAGTTTTTTGAGGTACCTCCGTACTGTTTTCTGTAGTGGCTGCACCAATTTACATTCCCACCAACAGTGTAGGAGGGTTCCTTTTTCTCCACACCCTCTCCAGCATTTGCCATTTGTAAACATTTTAATACTGGTCATTCTGACTGTTGTGATGTGGTACCACATTGCAGTTTGATTTGCATTTCTCTAATAATTAATGATGCTGAACATCTTTTCATGTGCTTATTGACCATGTGTATGTCTTCTTTGGAGAAATGTCTATTTAGGTATTCTGCCCATTTTTTGATTGGATTGTTTGGTTTTTTTTAATTGAATTGTATGAGCTCTTTGTATATTTTGGAAATTAGGCCCTTGTCGGTCACATAATTTGCAAATATTTTCTTCCATTCCATAGTTTGTCTTTTCATTTTGTTTACGGCTTCCTTTGCTGTATTTGATTAGGTCCCATTTGTTTATTTTCACTTTTACTTATTTTGCCTTGGGAGACTGATCGAAGGCAATATAACTATGATTTATGTCAGAGAATGTTTTGCCTATGTTCTCTTCTAGGAATTTTGTGGTGTCATTTTTTATCTAAGTCTTTAAGTCATTTTGAGTTTATTTTTGTGTATGGTGTGAGGCTGTATTCTAACTTCATTGATTTATATGCAGCTGTCCAGCTTTCCCAACACCAGTTTCTCTGAAGAGACTTTCTTTTTTCCCTTGTATATTCTTGCCTCCTTTGTTGAAGATTAATTGACAATAGGGGTATGAGTTTATTTCTGGGATCTCTCTTCTGTTCCATTCATCTATGTGTCTGTTTTTGTGCCAGAACCATGCTGTTTTGACTACTGTAGTTTTGCAGTAATTTCTGAAGTCTGTGAAGGTTATGCCTCCAGCTTTGTTCTTTTTCCTCAAGATTGCTGTGGCAATTCTGGGTCTTTTATGGTTCCATATAAATTTTAGGATTATTTGTCTTAGTTCTGTGAAAAATGTCATGGATCATTTGACAGGGATCACATTAACTCTGTGGATTGCTTTGAGTACTATGGCCATTTTAACAATAATAATTCTTCCAATCCAAGAGCATGGAATATCTTTCCATTTCTTTGAATCATCTTCAGTTTCCTTTATCAATGTTTTATAGTTCTCAGCATATAAGTATTTCACCTCCTTGGTCAGGTTTATTACTAAGTATTTAATTTTTTTGGACGTAATTTTAAAAGGTTTTTTTTTCCACTTTCCCTTTCTGATATTTTGTTGTCAGTGGAAAGAAATGCAACAGATTTCTGTAGGTTAATCTTGTATCTGCAATCTTGCTGAATTTGTTTATCAGTTCTAGTAGTTTTTGTGTGGAGTCTTTAGGGTTTTCTATATGTAGTATTGTGTCATTTGCATATAATGACAGTTTCACCTCTTCTCTTCCAATTTGAATACCTTTTATTTCTTTTTCTTTTCTGATTGCTGTGGCTAGGACTTCCAATACTATGTTGAATAGAAGTGGTGAGAATGGGCATTATTGTCTTGTTCCAGATTTTAGCAGGAAGGCTTTCAACTTTTCACCATTGAGTATTATGTTGGCTGTGTGTTTGTCACAAATAGCTATTATTATGTTGAGATATGTTCCCTCTGTACCCACTTTGGTAAGAGTTTTTATCATGAATCATTGTTGAGTTTTATCAAATACTTCTGCATCTATTGAGATGATCATGTGGGTTTTGTCTTTTCTTTTTTTGATGTGCTATATCACATTGATTGATTTGCGTATGTTGAACCATCTTTGTGATCATGGGATGAATCCAACTTGATTGTGGTGTATGATCTTTTTTATGTGTTGTTGGGCTTGGTTTGCTAATATTTTGTTGAGAATTTTTGCATCTATATTCATTAAAGATATTGGCCTGTAATTTTCTTTTTTGATGGTGTCTTTGTCTGCTTTTGGTATCAGGGTGATGGTGGCTTCACAGAATGCCTTTAGGATTGTTCCCTCCTCTTCAATTTTTTGGAATAGTTTGAGAAATATTGGTATCATTTCTTTGTTGTATGTTTGGTAGAATTCCCAAGTGAAACCATTTGGTCCTGGACTTTTGTTTGAAGTGTGATTATTATTATTATTATTATTACAGATGCTATTTCACTTCTAGTGATTGGTCAGTTCAAAATATCTATTTCTTTTTGATTCAGGTTTGGTGGACTAGAAACGTGTCCATTTCTTTTAGGGTGTCCAGTTTTTTGGAATATAACTCTTCATATTGTTCTGTCTCTCTTTTTGTTTCAGTGGTATTGGTTGTTATTTCTCCTCTTTCATTCTTATTTTGATTATTTGGGTCCTCTCTCTTTTCTTCTCTCTGATCCTGGCCAGAGATTTGTCACTGTTGTTTACCCTTTCAAAGAACCAGCTCTTGGGGCTTCCCTCATGGTGCAGTGGTTAAGAATCTGCCTGCCAATGCAGGGGACACGGGTTCAAGCCCTGCTTTGGGAAGATCCCACATGCTGCAGAGCAACTAAGTCCATGTGCCACAACTACTGAGCCTGTGTTCCAGAGCCTGTGAGCCACAACTAGTGAGCCCACGTGCCACAACTACTGAAGCCCGTGCATCTAGAGCCCATGCTTCACAAAAAGAGAAGTCACCACAATGAGAAGTCCACACAACACAATGAAGAGTAGCCCCCACTCGAAGAGTAGCCCCTACTCGCTGCAACTAGAGAAAGCCCACGTGCAGCCATGAAGACCCAACACAGCCAATTAATTAATTAATTTTAGAAAAGGGAAAACAAAGAACCAACTCTTGGTGTTATTGATTTTTTTCTATTTTTTTAAACTCTATTATATTTATTTCCTTCTTGATCTTTATTATTTCCTTCCTTCTGATGACTTTAGGTTTTGTTGGTTCTTCTTTTTCTAATTCTTTTAGGGGGTAGGTTAGATTGTTTATTTGAGATTTTTCATTTTTTT
The DNA here is from genome assembly GCF_963455315.2 of Globicephala melas. NCBI lineage: Eukaryota > Metazoa > Chordata > Mammalia > Artiodactyla > Delphinidae > Globicephala > Globicephala melas. The sequence goes on from NC_083335.1 coordinate 76,858,215, forward strand.
TAATTTAGGAAGGACTGTATTGTTATGAACTTCCCTCTAAGAACTGTATCGTTGCATCCCATAGACTTTATATAGTTGTGTTTTCATTGTCATTTGTCAAGATATTTAATTTCCTCTTTGATTTCATTGTTGACCTATTGTTATTTTTAGTAACATGTTGTTTAGTCTCCATGTAATTTTTTTTCTCATTTCTCAGTCTGTGATTGATTTCTAGTTTCATGCCATTATAGTCAGAAAAGATGCTTGAAATAATTTCTAGTCTCTTAAATTGGTTGAGGCTTGTTTTGGGTCCTAGCATGTGGTCAGTCATAGGGAATGTTCCATGTGCACTTGAAATGAATATGTATTCTGTGGGGTTTTTTTTGATGTAATGTCTTAAAAATATCATTTAAGTCTAACTGTTCTATTGTATCATTTAGGATCTCTGTTGCCTTATTGATTTTCTGTCTGGAAGAAAATCACAATTGGAAAGTAGATCATTTAAATAAACCAGTACACAGATTTTTTAAAAATCAAAAAAATTTTTGAAAGTGATGATAACTACAATGAGCAGCAAAAGGATAAACATGAAGACGTAAAAGAGGACATCAAAATCATAAATTGTTGTGGAGGAGAGTAAGGAAATGTATATTTCTTTTAAGAATGTGTTTTAGCCTATATAACTACCAGTCTAAAGCAAGTAGATATAGTAATGGGTTAACATACTTGAAAACCAGGATAACCACAAATCAAAACATACACTAGATTCACAAAAACCAAAAGGAGGAGAACATAACATAATACAAAAGAAAACCATCCAGCCACAAAAGCAAAAAGAAAGGGACAAAGAAGAAATACAAAATCAACTGGAAAACAAGGTTTAAATTGGCAATAAATACATATTTATCAATAATTACCTTAAATATCAATGGACTAAATGCTCAAATCAAAAAACACAGAGTGGCAGATTGGATAAAAAAACAAGAGCCTACAATATGCTGCCTACAAGAGACCCAAATTAGGGTGAAGGACACACATATATTGAAAGTGAGGGGATGGGAAAATATATTTCATGCAAACAGAAATGAGAAGTGGGGGTCACAATACTCATATCAGACAAAATAAACAAAGGCAATAAAGAAAGATAAATAAGGACACTGTATAATGATAAAAGGATCAATACAAGAGGATATTATACTCATTAACATATATACACCCAATATAGGAGCACCTAAATACATAAAGCAAATATTAACAGACATCAAGGGAGAAGCTGAATGCAATACAATAATAGTAGGAGTCTTAAATACCCCACTCACATCAATGGACCATTTTGAATTCATTTCTGTGAAAGGTGTAAAGTCTGTATCTAGATTCAGTTTTCACATGTTCATGTCTACTTGTTCCATCACAATTTGTTGAAAAGATTATCTTTGCTCCATTGTATTGCCTTTGCTCCTTTGTCAAAGATCATTTGACTGCATTTATGTGGGTCTATTTCTGGGCTCTCTATTCTGTTCCATTGGTCTATTTGTCTGTTCTTTCACCAATACCACACTGCCTTGATTACTGTAGCTTTATAGTAAGTCTTAAAGTCAGAATAATGTCAGTCTTCCACCTTCGTTCTTATCCGTCAGTAGTGAGTTGGCTATTCTGGGTCTTTTCCTTCTCTATGTAAACTTTAGAATCATTTTGTTAACATCCACAAAATAACTTGCTAGGACTTTGGACTAGGATTGTATTGAATCTATAAATCAAGTTGGGAGGAACTGACATCTTGACAATATCTTCCTGTACACAAATATGAAATATCTGTCCATTTATTTAGTACTCCATTGTTATCTTTTATTAAAGTTTTATAGTTTTCTTTTTCACATAGATCTTACATATATTCTGTTCTATTTATACCTAAGTATATCATTTTGTGGTGCTAATATAAATGGTAGTGTGTTTTTAATTTTAAATTCCTTGTTCATTGCTGGAATATAGAAAGTGATTGACTTTTGTATATTACCCTTCTATTCTACAACCTTATTATAATCACTTATAATTATTAGCAGGCTTTTTGGTCAATTCTTCTTGATCTTCTACATAGATGATCATATTGTCTGCAAACAAAGATAATTGTATTTCTTCCTTCCCACTCTATACCTTTTATTTCCTTTCCTTGTTTCATTGCATTAGTTACAATTTCTAGTTTGATGTTGAAAAGCAGTGGTGAAAGGAGATATCCTTGCTTTGTTTCTGATCTTAGCAGAAAAGCTCACCATTTAAGCATGATATTAACTGTAGGTTTTTGTTGGTGTTCTTTATCAAGTTGAGGAAGTTCCCTTATATTACCAGTTTTCTGACTTTTTTTAAAAAATCATGAATGAGAATGCTCAACATCATTAATCATTAGAGAAATGCAAATCAAAACTACAATGAGATATCATCTCACACCAGTCAGAATGGCCATCATCAAAAAATCTAGAAACAATAAATGCTGGAGAGGGTGTGGAGAAAAGGGAACACTCTTGCACTGCTGGTGGGAATGTGAATTGGTTCAGCCACTATGGAGAACAGTATGGAGGTTCCTTAAAAAACTACAAATAGAACTACCATATGACCCAGCAATCCCACTACTGGGCATATACCCTGAGAAAACCAAAATTCAAAAAGAGTCATGTACCAAAATGTTCATTGCAGCTCTATTTACAATAGCCCGGAGATGGAAACAACCTAAGTGCCCGTCATCGGATGAATGGATAAAGAAGATGTGGCACATATATACAATGGAATATTACTCAGCCATAAAAAGAAACGAAATTGAGCTATTTGTAATGAGGTGGATAGACCTAGAGTCTGTCATACAGAGTGAAGTAAGTCAGAAAGAAAAAGACAAATACCGTATGCTAACACATATATATGGAATTTAAGAAAAAAATGTCATGAAGAACCTAGGGGTAAAGCAGGAATAAAGACGCAGACCTCTTAGAGAACGGACTTGAGGTTATGGGGAGGGGGAAGGGTGAGCTGTGACAGGGCGAGAGAGAGTCATGGGCATATACACACTAACAAACGCAGTAAGGTAGATAGCTAGTGGGAAGCAGCCGCATGGCACAGGGATATTGGCTCGGTGCTTTGTGACAGCCTGGAGGGGTGGGATGGGGAGGGTGGGAGGGAGGGAGACGCAACAGGGAAGACATATGGGAACATAGGTTTATGTATGACTGATTCACTTTGTTATAAAGCAGAAACTAACACACCATTGTAAAGCAATTATACCCCAATAAAGATGTTAAAAAAAAAAAAAAAAAAAATCATGAATGGGTGATAGATTTTGCCAGATGCTTTGCCTGCATTTATTGATATGATCATGTGGTTTTCCTTTTTTAGTCTGTGTGGTAGATTACATTAATTGATTTTGAAATATTGAGCCAGCCTTGAGATAAATTCTACTTGATCATGGTAGCATGGTGTATAGTTCTTTTCATACATTGTTGAATTTGACTTGCTAATATTTCGTTGAGGATTTTTGCATCTGTGTTTATGAAAAATATTGGTCTGAAGTTTTCTTTTCTTGTAATGTCTTTGTCTGGTTTTGTTACTAGGATAGTGCTGTCCTCATAGAATAAATTAGAAAATATTCCCTCTTCTTTTTTCTGGAGGATATTTTGGAGAATTTTTGTGTCTTCCTTAAATGTTTGGTAAAGTTCACCAGTGTACACATCTGGGCCTGGAGCTTTTAGTTTTGGAATATTATTAATTCTTGATTCAATTTCTTTAATAGATACAAGCCTATTCAGATTGTCTATTTTTCTTTTGTGAGTTTTGGCTGATTGACTCTTTCAATAAATTGGTCCATTTACCCCCTTTCTGCCAGAGGCATGAGAGGATATTTTTCTGATATTCACTGTGAAAACCTTATAGAGCTCAAAATTAAAACTTACCAAGTATTGAGGCCTCCCTATAACTGTGTCCTCCTGGTGTTTAAACTCTCAGAGTTGTTCACACTGAACCTCCAGAAATTCATCAATTACAGTTCAGACTTTTCTACCTTAATACTGGTTTCCAATGAGGTTTCTGTTCACAGGTTTCTGTTCTGGCCGGTTGTGATGCTCTGTACCACCTAGCTGTCTCTTTAATTTGGGAGAAAGCAGTTTACCCTGAGACCTCTCTTCTCCTAGAGAGCTAAGAAGAGTTGTTGGTTTTTCAGTTTCTTCAGCTTTTCACTTGCTGTTGGCAGGGAGTGGCAACTTTTAAGCTCCTTATGTGCTGGACTGGAAACAGGAAGGAACCTAGGACTTTTGACCTAAAGTTCTCATTCTTTCTGTGTCCTGGAATTGTCTCATATGGACTGATTTTTGTAGAGAGAATAACACTGACTGCCATATCTTATATTATCATTCATCTTGTGTGGTTTAGTAGCCTTACTTCATATTAATACGTTGGAATCCATTCATCAACAATCTTATCATCTGTCCTCTTATATTTTCTTGCCTAATTGAAGTAAAACTTGTAGCCATACAAATTTTATTCAGTTCATAATACAATGATATGGATACAGTTTTAAGCAAAAGAGGTATGCATAGTCTGCTTAGGATGGTAAAGGGACCACACCTCACCTTTCACATCTTGGTGAATAGGACAAGCTTAGTATAGTTTTTAAGGGGGTGGTGATTGTTCTGGTCATAAAAGGACACTTTTATTTGCTCAATACATTTGTTTAGAAAATGCTGTGTACACACCATTATTTTACAAATACATGTTGTATCAAAAGCATACTTCCTTGGGGGAAGCCCAGGGAGAATAATAATGAAAAAACCAATGTGGGTAATATGGGGATTTTTGTTAAGATGGACATTCCAAATTGACATGTAAATACTAGGGTCTACAAAGGGAGGAAAACAGGATAATGTAAAGAATAGGTATTTATTTTCTAAATATCGATGTGTTTTGGAAAAGTTCATGATGGTGGGTCAACCAAATTGTATTTATTTGTGATCAAACAGCCAAATGAAACTGCCTAGGATAATGCAAAATAATGGAGTATAAAATAAAGACTCTCAGAGCCTCAGGAGACATAATTCTGCAGGCCCACTCCCAAATCTGTTCTCAGTAATTTAAGAAGGAAATAATAATGGAGGTCACTCTTCTCAAATATTTCCTGAGTACATATTGGGTGTGTGACATCATGATGAGACCCTTGGGAGTCTCATCTTCCTAGATGTTTAATCTGAGAGGAGACATTGAAACAGGTATACACTGTAGGAGGAATTAAGAATGGAGTCAACCGAGACCCAGATTGAAAATGTCAACACCTTGTCTTGTTTGGTCACAAGTCATTTTGACCTGGTGTAAAGGGAGAGGGAAGATGCCTCCCAGAAGGCTAGGAAAAGAGGGAGCTCAGGTTCCTAGCTGAGTTTAAAGACTTCTCCTTGGATTCAGTTCACCCACAAAATGATAATGTAACCACCAGTGAATGCTGCTGACCACCACACCACCTCCCCACCCCACACGTGGGCTTTGTCAGCCTGTAATTCTCAGCACAGGCACAATTCTCAGCCCTAATTTATTTTTCCAGTTGTGCTTTCAGGCCTTTCAGGGTAGGTATATTCCCTTAGACTTGTTCAACTACATTCCCCCTTTTCCAAGTCTACTTAGAAACATGCTCCAAGCCACATACCTAGTAGGCTATTTTCTTTAGGAAAGAAAAAATTTTTTGTAAGCATTTCAAGTTGTGGCCTGTAACATTTATCTAGGACACAGTGCTTGACACAATTAACAGTTCTAAAACTACCATTTTAAAATCAGCTTCATATCAGTTTCTCCCATCTCATTTTTTTAAAGCTAAAGAGCATTTCTGGAGAAATCAACATGTGTATTAACTTTACAACATCTGGGCTAATTCAATATTCTCAATTTTCCTTTTGAATTTTAATTTAGTTGTACATGAGCAAAGATGTTTTCCAGCCATGGCTTCAAGTATTGACTTTACTATATACATTGTCACAAATTGTGTACACCTAAAGTAATGAGAGGGTTAGGTACAGAGCATATTCATTCTATATATAAATTGCCCCACACTAGAAACTCAAACCTGCATCCCAGAATGCACTTGGGTACACAGAAGCTTCAAAGGGAAATGTTTCCTTTGAAGGGAATTCGTAAAATTGGAGTTGGGTGAACCTCAAAGGAGTCTCGACTTGCAAACATTGCTTATGTTTGGATTTGGAATTGAATTTGGCTCCAGTGTTTGGCATCTCTACACTGTGCTGTGAACTACCCCAGCCACAGAGAAGAGGGAGGAAGAGGAGTAGAATTTCCAAAAAACACACAATAGTGCAATGTTTATGCAATTAAGAAAATTAGAAAATGAAGTTTAAATTGAAAAAGTCCATCTTTATCTTTTGCTTCCTTTGTGATATCCTTTCAGTTCCATATCCTCTGTCTTCTTTGATCTCATTTGCCTTCCACTTTTCCTTCCCTTTCTTTTTCTTATACGATTGCTATTCAAGCCTGTTCTCCGTTTCTTTCAGAGTTTGCCTCAAGGGCCTGAGTTATGAATTTCATGGCTTAAGAAGGTCTGGCAGGTTGCAAAACAATATGTTCAGTGTGCACTAAATTTTGAAAAGGGAAACTGCATTTATTTATGTGCATGTGTGTATGTGCACTGACAAGAGATTAGAAGGGTACTTAAAATTTTCTACAGTGCTTTTTTTCTGGAGTGTGGGTAGTTTTCACCTTCTTCTCCTTCTCCTCCTCCTCCTCCTCCTCGCCCTCCTCCTCCTTCTCCTTCTTTTCCTTCACGTACTTCTTCTTCTTTATCGTATTCTTTGTAATATAACGGATTTTCTCACTTTTCGGCAAAGAACATTTCCACTACAATGAATGCTGTATATATAAAAGAGCTGGTAATTGACATGGTCTTATGGTTGATTTTTAGCAACCTTATATTCTTTCCTGTGTCTTTTTATTTTTTTATTATCACTATTTTGTTTTAATAAAGTTCTTATTTTGTGCCAATTGAATTTTAGTTATAAAAGTATGTTTCGCTTTGCCTTCATTTAAAAAAATTATTTTAATTTTAATAGTTTGATGTAATATGTATGATTAAATAAGTATAACCTCACTTTAGAGAGTGGATGGATTTCTGAGATGCTGTGTGTAAATAAAGTTTTAACAAATAATATTTAGAAGGCTTTAAAGAAATATGTTCTTCCTGCAAAATACTAAAAAATAATTCTTTTGGAAAAGGAAATAATGTCACAAAATTTTCCTTCTTGAAAGTTACACAGGCCAGCTTTTCATTATAACATAGATGGTAATACGGCTCAAGGAAATAAAAAATAATCAGAGAGAACAGAAATATATAAAAATCACATATTTTTCAAGGAAATGAATTATTAGCTATCTGTGCATGCATAATGTGTCCATATATACATTTAAAGAAACTGACTAAGACATTTTCAGTTTTCTTAAATGCATAATCTTTAGTGAAACTCCATTTTCATGGGCCAGAACATAAAGCAAAACTTCTTTAATTCTCATCAAGAATTGAAAGGAAGAGCAGTCCTGACTGGTAAAAGTCTGCATTATGGAATATGTCTAGAAAGATGGGACTTTGATTATCTAAAAAAGATGGGAGTAAATGGCCCATTTACTGTAACTAGCCAAAGGGTTTTTAAGGAGAGATGCCATAAATTCTGCATTACTGAGGCTTAATTTATCATGCATTCTAGTATTGTTGTTGAAATCATGAGCTCTCTGGCCAGACACTCTGGATTCAATCACAGCTCAGCCTCTTACTAGGCCTGAGTCTTTGGGCTGTAAGTATCTTCTCTGTGTTTCAGTTTACCCATTTGTAAAACAAAGGAAATAATAGTACTTACTTCAAAGAGTTGCTCTGAGAATTTAGTTAGAAAATACACATACGCTCTTAGAACAGGGCCTTGCCATAGTTAATTAGCTATAAGTAGCTATTATTTTTATTTCAATGAAGCAGCATGATACATGAGGATGAATACTGGAGTGGTGGCATTATGTAATGGTTAAGATGGTAGGTTTCAGAGTTAGGCTGCTTGAGCTTCAATTCCCATTCATCTCTTATTTGCTAAGCAACTGTGCTTCAGTTTCCTCACAAGTAGAAGTGTGCTAATTGTAGCACTTACCTCACAGAAAGACATAAATGTTATTGTAAAGAATTAACACCTATAAGTCACTTAGAACCGTATGTGGCACATAGCATTTGGTAAATATTGATATTATTATTACTGGCTATTTGACTCTGTTCCAGCACTCACTTTTCCACTTTTCTACTTTTTTTATGAATAAAATGGGAATAATAACTCTCAGACTGCTCAGGCACCTTCCTAAATTACTTTATATCTCAGAGGACCGATTATCAAGTATTGTCTCTCATCTCCAAACACACCCTTCTATACTCCACATGTGGAACTGGGACAGGGAGCCTGGAAACCTCATTTCTGCCATAGTAAACCCTCCTTAGGAATCTTGAATGTGGTTTCCATGGGCTTCTGCATTTTAATATTTACAAACTCTTCCCTTGTTCCCTCAACCTGAGGAGTGAAAGCTGCTGCTTGAAATTGCTACCTCTTTGATACTTTTGGGTCCTCTTCCTACTTGTTCTTTTACCTAGTTAACCACTTTATGCCTATTTAGCAATCCTTTATACTGAATTATCTCTGTTTGAATAACTGGTGTGGTTTCTGGCTCCTGATTGGATCCTGATGGATAACTTAGGAAACCTTAGACTCATTCAGGATACAGAACACATGGAGGTTATGGTATTTGAAGCAAAACCTTATGAAAGACTGACATTCCATATACACTGAGAGAAGACATCATTTTTCTCCTCAGCTGCCATTGTCTTAGCTTATTACTAACAATTAATAAAGGCCAAAGATCTAATTTACATTCATGGCAGAAAAACAGAAAATTGTGAAACTTCCCTCTACTATTTTTTCCCCTTGAGTATATAGTTTTTTGCTTGAATTTTATTTCTGTGGTGAACCACTTTGATTCAGCTCAAAGGAAATCAGCATATCTCAGTTGCAAAGTTAAGACTCTTTACCCCTCCTATTTATGCTTCTCTTTTAAGGGATCATAATTCCACCACCCTCAACCATGACACCCAAGTTGAAGGTAAACTACAACCCAGGTGCAATTATTATGAACTCTGCCTTCCATTGGTGAAGTTTAAATTTAAAGGAACCTGCTGTGTTCTGAAACATCTTTGAAAAACAAGAAGGCTACTTGGAGAGAGGCAGGAGCATTCTGTGACTAATGTGGGACTGAATTCAAACCTTGTTTTTCAGCTCAGACTTTTTAATTGTGGCAAATTGTCACTTCCTGTTTTTTTCCAGGGCAGGGACATGGCTAATGAAAAGACCCAATAAGGATACTTGGACATCAAATGACTCTTACAAAAGGGAATTTTGGGGTTTCCCTGGTGGCGCAGTGGTTGAGAGTCCGCCTGCCGATGCAGGGGACACGGATTCATGCCCTGGTCTGGGAAGATCCCACATGCTGTGGAGTGGCTGGGCCTGTGAGCCATGGCTACTAAGCCTGCACGTCCAGAGCCTGTGCTGTGCAATGGGAGAGGCCACAACAGTGAGAGGCCCACGTAACGCAAAAAAAAAAAAAAAAAAAAAAAAAAAAAATTTGATGATTTAAGTGTAAATAAATTAGAAATATACTACAGTATTTGATGTCTTTTAAAGTCTCCATGAGGTTAAAAATGGAGAGCCAGAGAAGAACTAGAGAAAATGAGAAATTGAGTGACATGAACTATTTTTCTAAACATCTTTTTTGGACTATAATTGTTTTACAATGTTGTGTTAGTTTCTGCTTTGTAACAAAGTGAATCAGGTATATATATACATATATCCTCATATCCCCTCCCTCTTGCATTTCCCTCTCACCCTCCTTATTCCACTCCTCTAGGTTGTCACAAAGCACCGAGCTGATCTCCCTGTGCAATGCTGCTGCTTCCCACTAGCTGTCGATTTTAGATTTGGTAATGTGTATATGTCAGTGCTACTCTCTCACTTTGTCCCAGCTTACCCTTCCCACTCCCCGTGTCCTCAAGTCCATTCTCTGTGTCTGTGTCTTTGCTCCTGTCCTACCTCTAGGTTCTTCAGAACCATTTATTTATTTATTTATTTATTTTTAGATTCCATATATATGTGCTAGCATACAGTATTTGTTTTTCTATTTCCGACTTACTTCACTCTGTATGGCAGACTCTATGTCCATCCACCTCACTACAAATAACTCAATTTCGTTTCTTTTTATGGCTGAGTAATATTCCATTGTATATATGTGCCGCATCTTCTTTATCCATTCATCTGTTGATGGACACTTAAATTACTTCCTTGTCCTGGCTATTGTAAATAGAGTTGCAATGAACATTGTGGTACATGGTTCTTTTTGAATTATGGTTTTCTCAGGGTATATGCCCAGTAGTGGGATAGCGGGGTCATATGGTAGTTCTATTTTTAGTTTTTAAGGAGCTTCCAAACTCTTATCCATAGTGGCTGTATCCATTTACATTCTCATCAACAGTGCAAGAGCGTTCCCTTTCCTCCACTCCCTCTCCAGCATTTATTGTTTGTAGATTTTTTGATGATAACCATTCTGACTGATGTGAGGTGTTACCTCCTTGTAGTTTTCATTTGCATTTCTCTAATGATTAGCGATGTTGAGCAACCTTCCATGTGTTTGTTGGCAATCTGTATGTCTTCTTTGGAGAAATGTCTATTTAGGTCTCCTGCCCATTTTTGGATTGGGTTGTTTGTTTTTTTGATATTGAGCTGCATGAGCTGCTTGTATATTTTGGAGTTTAATCCTTTGTCAGTTGCTTTGTTTGAAAATATTTTCTCCCATTCTGATGGTTGTCTTTTGGTCTTGTTTATGAGTTTTTTTGCTGCATAAAAGTTTTTAAGTTTCATTAGGTCCCATTTGCTAATTTTTGTTTTTATTTCCATTTCTCTAGGAGGTGGGTCAAAAAGGATCTTGCTGTGATTTATGTCATACAGTGTTCTACCTATGTTTTCCTCAAAGAGTTTTATAGTGTCTGGCCTTACATTTAGGTCTTTAATCCATTTTGAGTTTATTTTTGTGTATGGTGTTCGGTAGTGTTCTAATTTCATTCTTTTACGTGTATCTGTCCAGTTTTCCCAGCACCACTTTTTGAAGTGGCTGTCTTTTCTCCATTGTATGTTCTTGCCTCCTTTGTCATAAGTTAGGTGACCATATGTGCATGGGTTAATCTCTGAGATTTCTATCCTGTTCCATTAATCTATATTTCTATTTTTGTGCCAGTACCATACTGTCTTGATTACTGTAGCTTTGTAGTATAGTCTGAAGTCAGGGAGCCTGATTCCTCTGGCTCTGTTTTTCTTTCTCAGGATTGCTTTTGCTATTTGGGGTCTTTTGCGTTTCCTTGCAAACTGTGAAATTTTTTGTTCTAGTTCTGTGAAAAATGCCATTGCTAGTTTGATAGGAATTGCACTGAATCTGTAGATTGCTTTGGGTCATATAGTCTTTTTCACAATGTTCATTCTTCCAATCCATGAACAGACATGATCTATTTTGAAGTATTCTTGGACTCATTGGTGAGTCTCAAAATAAGGCTGATTTGCATATTCTTAATTGATAATGAAAGTATCTTCATTAATCCTGACCATCAAAGTAATGCAAGTAACAATTATAGTTGAAATCTCTTTCAGCAAGTGAGGATGTATTTTTTTATGAGGAAGTGACCATATGCTAACACATTCTAAGTCATAGGTAATGTTTCCTTCAATTCCTAAAGGATGTATCTTGTGAGAAAAGTGAAACATTTTTCTGTAATATGATGGGTGGGGGTAGGGGTCGAAAGGGGGAAAATGAAAAAATTACAAGTTATACTTGCTGGATCCTGAAACTTTTTTGATAGTGGAAGCATTGTCTTTAATTGATCTGTTTCTAAGGTGAAATAAAGTAAATTATGAAGAACATTCCCTATTCCATTTGTTAACACTGACATCAGAACTTCTCATTCTATTAAGTCTTCTTCACTGATTTCATAGAGATCAATAAAAGCAAGTCTCTTATTCTTTTCTTCTACAGAAATCCTGGCACTAAACTGAATGTGGCACTAAACTGAAGGTGGAAAATTAAGGAAGTGCTGATTTTCACAATACCTGAAGTAGGTTTTTGACACTGGGCCATCCCTTCCTCTTTCTGGACCTTAGTATCATATTCTGTAAAATAGCCTGGGAGTCACTGAACTTTCTTGACACCAAACCTGGGGCACCTGGGGAGTCAAACATTTTACATTGAGAATTTAACACCCTCTACTTTCTCCCTAATTTCCTTTCCTCATCTTACATGAACTTAATATAATCATATAGTTTGCCTTATATTTGTTAATTTTAATACTTTTTTAAAATAATTGTTTTGTTTTATAACCATATTTACAACCTTTTAACTGAGCTCTATGTTTACTACATTACAGTAGTTAGCACTGGAACTTTTATACCCTGACTTCTTCATTCTTGCATTCTTACCAGTCTGTTGGCTTGTGTATATCTCCAAAATTTTTTTTAATTAATTTTTATTGGAGTATTTTTCTTTACAATGTTGTGTTAGTTTCTACTATACAGCAAAGTGAATCACCTATATGTATACATATATTCCCTCTTTTTTGTATTTCCTTCCCATTTAGGTCACCACAGAGCATGGAGTAGAGTTCCCTGTGCTCTACAGTATGTTCTCATTCATTATCTATTTTACACATAGTATCAATAGTGTATATATGTCAATCCCAATCTCCCAATTCCTCCCACTACCTCTTTCCCCCTTTGTATCCATCAAAAAATATTTTTAAAAATATATATTTTCTGATGACTTACAAATCTGAGAATATCTGTCTCTTGTGTTCACAAATGAATGACATTTTGAGTTGGTGTAAAATTCTTGGTTTCTCAGTTTTTGCCTTCTCAGTACACTGTAGCCATAGCTCTGTTGTTTTCTGTGATCCTCTTCTTTCATCTTATTCTTTTCTCTTTTCATTTCATCCTGTTCTCTTTTATGGCTTCTCCTCCACACCCCACCCCCACAACACTCACCTCATTTCAAAAAACCATGTCTTTTTTTTATCCTACAAAAGATACCAAATAGCTTTCTAAAATTTTCTTCTGGTTCCTGTCATAATTCTTTTTAAGGAAGTGACTTATTCTCTGAGTTACATGGTTAATATTCCTTTTTTGCCATTCTATAGAGTTTTTCAGCAGTACTAGCCTGACTTTTCCCTTGAATTCTCCTCATAAGGAAAGATCCACATGGGTTTGACTTTTAAGTAGAGAGGCTCTGTCAGGTTTAGGTAGAGTGTTCTCCTCCCTCACCACCTTGCCCTTTGACACTTGGAACTGATGGAAGCCATTATGACATTCTGGAGTCCAGCATGCATTTCTCTCCTACTCCTCCTCCTGCCTACAGCTCCAACTGTCTTCAGGTGGGTGCTTCACCTCCCAGGTGCACCATGCCACTATCAGACCCTCTTGCATGTCCTGACATGTGATTCCTTAGACTTTTAGTCCTCACATAGGTACAAAACAGCATTTTTGGTTATTTCAAAAAGCAATGCCCATGCTACAGTGTGGGATTTCCAAGTTTTCCGGTTGTTCCTCTCAGGCTTAATTTTCACTGTTAATGGGGGTTTTCCTCATTTTCTCTGACTTCATGTGCATTTTAATGGCAGCAACTCTGGTTGGGGCTGCTAGCCATATGCCCTAGTAAAGTAGAAATAAAATTATTGGGCTAAAGAGTCTGTACACTTAAATCTCTCTGTATATATTGCTGAATAGCATTCCAAAAACTTGGTACTCATCTGCTCTTCTGTCAGCCAGAAACTTTTTCCCAAGGTTGCTCTCGGATCTGTATTACTGTTGTCTGATAGAAATGATTTCTTTCTATCAGTGGGTTCTCCAGTCAGAAAGGTATCACGGCAGCGACTGATACTTATTTGCTGCTGATCCAGATTTCTAACTTCCTGAGACTTGATCTCTTCATCTCTACAAATGTTGAAAAAAACATACATGGGGATAAAGTGGTTTTAAAAATATATACATACCCCTCAGTGTTGCTGTGAGAATAGTTAGATTAATTAAACAAGGAGGCCATTAGACAGAAGTGGCTCTAATGCCCTGGTGCCATCAGCAAATCAAAATCTAAGCCTGTAAATGCCTCAAGGTTACAAAACAAAAATGTAAAGGACAAAAAATTCCAAATGGCCAGCTAGGCTTTAAGCTATATCCAAATAACTTCCTTCCTCTGTTTCTATACTTTCTCTGTATGTCTGCCACTGGCTTCTGTCGGAGGAGAGCTTCTAACCACTTCCAGTTTGGCGCTACCTAATTTGATCAATTTTTGCTCAAATAAACTCTTAAAAATTTCATTATGCCACTGTTTATCATTTAACAGGATTAAATGAGGAAATGAACGTAAAGATCTCTGCACAATATAAGTGGTCAACAAATGTGAGTCATTGTTGGCAGAGAGGGGGAAAATGGCGGAAGAGTGAGACATGGAGATCACCTTCCTCCCCACAGATACATCAGAAATACATCTACACGTGGAACAACCCCTACAGAACACCCACTGAATGCTGGCAGAAGACTTCAGACCTCCCAAAAGGCAAGAAACTCCCCACGTACATGGATAGGGCAAAAGAAAAAGGAATAAACAGAGTCAAAAAAATAGGAATGGGACCTGCACCAGTGGGAGGGAGCTGTGAAGGAGGAAAGGTTTCCACAAACTAGAAGCCCCTTCGAGGGCAGAGACTGTGGGTGGCGGAGGGGGGAATCTTCAGAGCCATGGAGGAGAGCGCAGCAACAGGCGTGTGGAGGGCAAAGCAGAGAGATTCCCACACAGAGGATCAGTGAGGATCGGCACTCACCAGCCCGAGAGGCTTCCCTGCTCCCCAGCTGGGGCAGGCGGGGGCTTGGAGCTGAGGCTCGGGCTTTCATCAGATCGTAGAGAGAGCACTGCAGTTGGCGGCATGAACACAGCCTGAAGGGGATAGAGCGCCTTGGCTAGCCGGGAGGGTGTCCAGGGAAAAGTCTGGACCTGAAGAAGAGGCAAGAGACTTTTTCTTCCCTCTTTGTTTCCTAGTGCACGAGGAGAGGGGATTAAGAACGCTGCTTAAAGGAGCTCCAGAGACAGTTGCGAGTCACTGCTAACAGCACAGACCATAGAGACAGGTATGAGACACTAAGGCTGCTGCTGCTGCCACCAAGAAGCGTGTGTGCGAACACAGGTCACTATCCACACTTCCCTTCTGGGGAGCCTGTGCAGCCCGCTACTGCCAGTGCCCCAGGATCCAGGGACAACTTCCCCGAGAGAACGCACAACGCGCCTCAGGTTGGTGCAACGTCCCACTGGCCTCTGCCGCTGCAGGCACACCCCACACTCCATTTCCCTCCCTGCCCCCAGGCCTGAGTAAGCCAGGGCCCCCCAAATCGGCTGCTCCTTTAACCCCATCCTTTCTGAGCAAAGAACAGGCACCCTCGGGCAACCTACACGCAGAGGCAGGGCCAAATCCAAAGCAGAGCACCAGGAGCCATGGGAACAAAAAAGAGAATGGGAAATTTCTCCAAGCAGCCTCAGGAGCAGTGGATTAAATCTTCACAATCAACTTGATGTACCCTGCATCGCTGGAATACCTGAATAGACAACGAGTCATCCCAAATTGAAAAGGTGCACTTTGAGAGCAAGATTTATTATTTTTTCCCCATTTTCCTCTTTCTATGAGTGTGTATGTGTATGCTGCTGGGTGAGATTTTGTCTGTATAGCTTTGCTTTCACTGTTTGTCCTAAGGTTCTATCCATCCTTTTTTGTTTGTTACTTTGTCTGTTTCTTTTTGTTTGTACCTTTAAAAAAACTTTCTTAATAATTATGTTTTATTTTAATAACTTTATTTTATTTTACCTTACTTCCTTTTACTTTATTTTTATCCTCTTTCTTTCTTTCTTTCTTTCTACTTTTTCTCACATTGATTCTAAGCCGTGTGGATGAAAGGCTCTTGGTACTACAGAGAGGAGTCAGTGCTGTGGCTCTGAAGTGGGAGAGCCAACTTCAGGACACCGGTCCACAAGAGACCTCCCAGCTCTACATAATATCAAATGGCAAAAATCTCCCAGAGATCTCCATCTTAACATCAACACTGAGCTTCACTAAACGACCAGCAAGCTACAGTGCTGGACACCCTGTGCCAAACAACTAGGAAGACAGGAATACAAACCTACCCATTAGCAGAGAGGCTGCCTAAAATCATAAGGCCATAGACACCCCAAAACACACCACCAGACGTGGACCTGCCCACCAGAAAGGCAAGATCCAGCCTAATACACCAGTACAGGGACATGAGTCCCCTCCACCAGGAAGCCTACATGACTCACTGAACCAGCTTTAGCCACGGGGGACAGACACCAAAAACAATGGGAACGACGAACCTGCAGCCTACAAAACGGAGACATCAAACACAGTAAGATAAGCAAAATGAGAAGACAGAAAAACACACAGCAGCAGAAGGAGCAAGATAAAAACCCAGCAGACCTAACAAATGAAGAGGAAAAAGTCAGCCTACCTGAAAAAGAATTCAGAATAATGATAGTAAAGATAATCCAAAATCTTGGAAATAGAATAGACAAAATGCAAAAAACATTTAACAAGGACCTAGAAGAAATAAAAAGGAAACAAGCAATGATGAAAAACACAATAAAGGAAATTAAAAGTACTCTAGAAGGGATCAATAGCAGAATAACTGAGGCAGAAGAATGGATAAGTGACCTGGAAGACAAAATAGTGGAAAGAACAACTGCAGAGCAGAATAAAGAAAAAAGATTGAAAAGAATTAAGGACAGCCTCAGAGCCCTCTGGGACAACATTAAGCATGCCAATATTCGAACTATAGGGGTCCCAGAAGAAGAAGCGTAAAAGAATGGGACTGAGAAAATATTTGAAGAGATTATAGTTGAAAACATCCCCATTATGGGGAAGGAAATAGTTAATCAACTCCAGGAAGCACAGAGAGTCCCATACAGGATAAATCCAAGGAGAAACACGCCAAGACACATATTAATCAAACTGTCAAAAATTAAATACAAAGAAAGCATATTAAAAGCAGCAAGGGAAAAATAACCAATTAAACACATAAGTGAATCCCCATAGGGTTAACAGCTGATCTTTCATCAGAAACTCTACAAGCCAGAAGGGACTGACAGGACATATTAACACTGATGAAGGAGAAAAACCTACAACCAAGATTACCCAGCAGGGATCTCATTCAGATTTGATGGAGAAATTAAAACCTTTACAGACAAGGTTTGGTGGTGAGAGAGTTCAGCACCAGCAAACCAGCTTTACAACAAATGCAAAAGGAGCTTCTCTAGACAGGAAAAACAAGAGAAGGAAAAGACCTACATTAATAAATCCAAACCAATTAAGAAAATGGGAATAGGAACATACATATCGATAATTACCTTAAATGTAAATGGATTAAATGCTCCAACCAAAAGAAACAGAATGGTTGAATGGATACAGAAACAAGACCCATATATATGCTGTCTACAAGAGACACACTTCAGACCTAGGGAAACATACAGACTGAAAGTGAGGGGATGGAAAAGATATGCCATGCAAATGGAAACCAAAAGAAAGCTGGAGTAGCAATTCTCATATCAGAAAAAATAGACTTTAAATAAAGGATATTAGAAGAGATAAAGAAGGACACTACATGATGATCAAGGGATCGATCCAAGAAGAAGATATGACGATTGTAAATATTTATGCACCCAACATAGAAGCATCTCAATACATAATGCAAATACTAACAGCTAAAAAAGAGGAAATCGACAGTAACACATTCATAGTAGGGGACTTTAACACTCCACTTTCACCAATGGACAGATCACCCAAAATGAAAATAAATAAGGAAACACAAGTCTTAAATGATACATTAAACAAGATGGGCTTAGTTGATATTTATAGGACATTCCATCCAAAAGCAACAGAATACACATTTTTCTCAAGTACTCATGGAACATTCTCCAGGATAGATCATATCTTGGGTCACAAATAAAGCCTTGGTAAATTTAAGAAAATTGATATTTTATCAAGTATCTTTTCTGACCACAACGCTGTGAGACTAGATATCAATTACAGGAAAAGGTCTGTAAAATACGCAAACAAATGGAGGCTAAGCAATACACTACTTAATAACGAAGTGATCACTGAAGAAACCAAAGAGGAATTCAGGGCTTCCCTGGTGGGGCAGTGGTAGGGAGTCCGCCTGCCGTTGCAGGAGACACGGGTTCGTACACTGGTCTGGGAAGATCCCGCATGCCACAGAGCGGCTGGACCCGTGAGCCATGGCTGCTGAGCCTGCGAGTCTGGAGCCTGTGCTCTGCAATGGGAGAGGCCACAACAGTGAGAGACCCATGTACGGCCAAAAAAAAGAGGAAATAAAAAAATACCTAGAAACAAATGACAATGGAGACACGATGACTCAAAATCTATGGGATGCAGCAAAAGCAGTTCTAACAGGGAACTTTATACCAATACAATCCTAACTGAAGAAACAGGAAACATCTCGAATAAACAACCTAACCTTGCACCTAAAGCAATTAGGGAAAGAAGAACGAAAACACCACAAAGTTAGCAGAAGGAAAGAAATCATAAAGATCAGATCAGAAATAAATGAAAAAGGAATGAAGGAAATGAGAGCAAAGATCAATAAAATTAAAAGCTGGTTCATTGAGAAGATAAACACAATTGATAAACCATTAGGCAGACTCATCAAGAAAAAAAGAGAGAAGACTCAAATCAATAGAATTAGAAATGGAAAAAAAGAAGTAACAACTGACACTGCAGAAATACAAAGGATCATGAGAGGTTACTACAAGCAACTCTATGCCAATAAAATAGACAACCTGGAAGAAATTGACACATTCTTAGAAATGCAGAACATGCCAAGACTGAATGAGGAAGAAATAGAAAATATGAACAGATCAAACATAAGCACTGAAATTGAAACTGTGATTAAAAATCTTCCAACAAACAAAAGCCCAGGACCAGAGGGCTTCACAGGCAAATTCTATCAAATGTTTAGAGAAGAGATAACACCTATCCTTCTCAAACTCTTCTAAAATATGGCAGAGGGAGGAACACTCCCAAACTCATTCTATGAGGCCACCATCACCCTGATACCAAACCAGACAAGGATGTCACAAAGAAAGAAAACTACAAGCCAATATCACTGAAGAACATACATGAAAAAATCCACAACAAAATACTAGCAAACAGAATCCATATAGCACATTAAAAGGATTGTATGCCATGATCAAGTGGGGTTGATTCCACAAATGCAAGGATTCTTCAATATATGCAAATCAAGCAACGTGATACAACATATTAACAAATTGAAGGAGAAAAATCATATGATCATCTCAATAGATGCAGAGAAAGCTTTCGACAAAATTCAATGCCTATTTATGATAAAAACCCTGCAGAAAGTAGGCACAGAGGGAACTTTCCTCAACATAATAAACGCCATATATGACAAACCCACAGCCAATATCATCCTCAAAGGTGTAAAACTGAAACCATTTCCACTAAGACCAGGAAGAAGACAAGGTTGCCCACTCTCAAAACTCTTATTCAACACACTTTTGGAAGTTTTAGCCACAGTAATCAGAGAAGAAAAGGAAATAAAAGGAATCCAAATCGGAAAAGAAGAAGTAAAGCTGTCACTGTTTGCAGATGACATGATACTATACACACAGAATCCTAAAGACACTACCAGAAAACTACTAGAGCTAATCAATGAATTTGGTAAGGTACCAGGATACAAAATTAATGAACAGAAATCTCTTGCATTCCTATACACCAATGATGAGAAATCTGAAAGTGAAATTAAGAAAACACTCCCATTTACCATTGCAACAAAAAGAATAAAATATCTAGGAATAAACCTACCCAAGGAGACAAAAGCCCTGTATGCAGAAAATTATAAGACACTGATGAAAGAAATTAAAGATGATACAAATAGAGGGAGAGTTATACCATGTTCTTGGATTGGAAGAATCAACATTGTGAAAATGACTCTACTACCCAAAGCAATCTACAGATTCAATGCCATCCCTATCAAACTACCACTGGCATTTTTCACAGAACTAAAACAAAAAATTTCACAATTTGTATGGAAACACAAAAGACGCTGAATAACCAAAGTAATCTTGAGAGCGAAAAAGGGAGCTGGGGGAATCAGGCTCCCTGACTTCAGACTATACTACAAGCTACAGTAATCAAGATAGTATGGTACTAGCACAAAAACTGAAATATAGATCAATGGAACAGGATAGAAAGCCCAGAGATAAACCCATGCACATATGGTCACCTTATTTTTGATAAAGGAGGCAGGAATGTACAGTGGAGAAAGGACAGCTTCTTCAATAAGTGGTGCTGGGAAAACTGGACAGGTACATGTAAAAGTATGAGATTAGAACACTCCCTAACACCATACACAAAACTAAGCTCAAAGTGGATTAATGACCTAAATGTAAGGCCAGAAACTATCAAACTCTTAGAGGAAAACATAGGCAGAACACTCTAGGACGTAAATCACAGCAAGATCCTTTCTGACCCACCTCCTAGAGAAATGGAAATAGAAACAAACATAAACAAATGGGAACTAATGAAACATAAAAGCTTTTCCACAGCAAAGGAAACCATAAACAAGACCAAAAGACTACCCTCAGAATGGCAGATATTATTTGCAAATGAAGCAACTGACAGAGGATTAATCTCCAAAATTTACAAGCAGCTCATGCAGCTCAATAACAAAAAAAACAAAAAATGCAATCCAAAAATGAGCAGAAGACCTAAATAAACATTTCTCCAAAGAAGATATACAGATTGCCAACAACCACATGAAAGAATGCTCAACATCATTAATCATTAGAGAAATGCAAATCAAAACTACAATGAGACATCATGTAACACTGGTCAGAATGGCCATCACCAAAAAATCTAGGGGCTTCCCTGGTGGTGCAATGGTTGAGAGTCCGCCTGCAGATGCAGGGGACACGGGTTGGTGCCCCGGTCCGGGAAGATCCCACATGCAGTGGAGCGGTTGGGCCTGTGAGCCATGGCTGCTGACCCTGTGCGTCTGGAGCCTGTGCTCCACAACGGGAGAGGCCACAAGAGTGAGAGGCCTGCGTACCGAAAAAAAAAAATCTAGAAACAATAAATGCTGGAGAGGGTGTGGAGAAAAGGGAACACTCTTGCACTGCTGGTGGGGATGTGAATTGGTACAGCCACTATGGAGAACAGTATGTATGTACCTTAAAAAACTAAAAATGGGCCTACCATACTACGCAGCAATCCCACTACTGGCATATACCCTGAGAAAACTATAATTCAAAAAGAGTCATGTACCAAAATGTTCATTGCAGCTGTATTTGCAATAGCCAGGAGATGGAAGCAACCTAAGTGTCCATCATATGAATGGATAAAGAAGGTGTGGCACATATAAACAATGGACTATTACTCAGCCATAAAAAGAAACAAAATTGAGTTACTTGTAGTGAGGTGGATGGACCTAGAGTCTGTCATACAGAGTGAAGTAAGTCAAAAAGAGAAAAACAAATACTGTATGATAACACATACATATGGAATCTAAAAAAAAAATGTCATGAAGAACCTAGGGGTAAGACAGGAATAAAGACACAGACCTACTAGAGAATGGACTTGAGGATATGGGGAGGGGGATGTATAAGCTGTGACAAAGCGAGAGAGAGGCATGGACATATATACGCTACCAAATGTAAGGGAGATAGCTAGTGGGAAGCAGCCGCATAGCACAGGGAGATCAGCTCGGTGCTTTGTGACCGCCTGGAGGTGTGGGATATGTAGGGTGGGAGGGAGGAAGATACAAGAGGGAAGAGATATGGGGATATATATGTATATGTATAACTGATTCACTTTGTTATAAAGCAGAAACTAACACGCCATTGTAAAGCAATTATACTCCAATAAAGATGTAAAACAAAATGTTAGTCACTGTTACAATCATTACATTCTGTGGCCAGACACAATACAGGTCACCCACATGCACATATATCTGTAGGTGGAGAATCTAAGCAATATGAAGTATAGCAATTTCATACATCTATTTCTTTTATCTCCTAGACTATGACTCTTTTCTGAAACACTGATTTAGTTCCTTTTTTCCTTCTTTCTTCTTCATCTTTTTTTTCTTCTGTTTTGTTTTGTTTTATAAAAAGCTGGAGAGACAGTTGCAACAGTTGATTTGCAAAGACATTTTCTTTGTTTTCTTCATCTCTCTCTCTCACAAACAGTAAAACAAAACAAAACAAAACTCACAAAGAAAAACAAAAATTTCCCATCCCTTTTCTTCCACCCAAGATTCCAAATAATTCTTTCAAACTTTATGCCACAGAAATATTTATGTTGGGTTAATTTTTTTTTCTTTCTTATGTGGTTACAGCCAGATTATTTTTACTCATTGATTTTACCTGAATCTACTTCTTCTTAATAGTCTGGTATGTTGAATGGAAATGATATATAAAATTTGGGGGGGATTTTAAAAGGTGCAATATGAAACATGTCTTAGCAGAGTCCCTGGCACATGGAGGAAGCTCACCATGGTGTGCTGCATAGTTTTGTTTATAGTGATGAATAGAGCACAGGTTATCACCAGCTTTGGACCTTCCAGCAGTAACTGACTTATTGCTTGTTCATAGTAGCACCTGGGGATCAGCTGAGGCCTTTGTTGTGATAACATCTCAGCCCAACTTCTCCCTCTGTCCAGTGTGATTTCCTTCACTGCCCCAGTATGTGCTGAGCTTCTGGCACTCTCCAGTAATCCCCCTGCATGCAAAACTGTGCTCTGAACTAGCTTCCCATGGAACCCAACCTGCAACATAATACCCCCTACATAAAACCCTAGGTGGACTTTCTGTTGATTCCAGGATGAAGTTCAAAATTTTTAGCATATCTTCCAAGGCCCTTCCCAGTCTACCCCCAAACTACTTCTGAATCCTCCCTGAGAATTTTTTGCCCCTGTATTTCAGCCACAGATCATGTCTTCCCCGTCCAAGATAAATGATACTCTGTCCAGTCTCTTTGCTTTATTCATACTTTTCTTCTTCTGCCAATGGCTGTTCATCTTTTATCTAGCAAATTCTTAACTGAAATCCTACTTTTGAAGTTCAGATTCTTCCATTGTTCTTCTAGAGTGTCTCAGGCTTGCTTTGGCTACCACACCTAACTTCATGTGATGAACTCAGAGAACCATGACCTTAACCCACCAGTGACCCATCCACCCTGCTACGCAAGCTCAATATGCTGCCCATAGAATTTGTTATTCATTTGTCCATCCTTATGCCCTTGCCCTAGTCTTATCCAGTCCTACAAGCTCTGATCAGGAATTTGTCCCAGGCTTTTATTTTTTTGTGTTTTCTTTACTCTATTTGCTTTATTATTTGCTGTTTCTCTCCCATATACATCTAGATCAACATGTATTCACACATACACACACAAATAATATATATACATAACATTTTTCTGAATGATTCAAGAGTAAGTTACTTGCATAAAGCCATTCACCCCCAAATATTTCAGTGAGCATTTCCTCTAAATTATAATATTCTCCTACATTTATACAGTTTTCAAATTCAGAAAATTTAATATTGATACAATATTTTTATCCAAGCAAACAAACATATGCCAATTTTTAGTTGACCTAATAATTTCCTATATGGCATTAATTCTACTTTTTAAAATTTTATTTATTTTTTAATATAGCAGATTCTTATTAGTTATCCATTTTATACATATTAGTGTATATATGTCAATCTCAATCTCCCAATTCATCATGTCCCAGGCTTTTAGTCTCTGCTTGGTTTTGAGGATTCCTTTATCTCAGATTTTGTACCTGGCTTTCATTCAATCACAGCAACTGCTCTGGTCCTTTCAAAAGCTGTTGATTTCTTCCTATGTCCTCAGTATATATGACTTCTCCTTCACATTTCCAGCTTTCCCATTCTGTCTCTGTATTGACAGTAGGAATAAACCCCATTACAATCCTGCCTCTCAAATTGGGAATGGGGAACATTTTTAATGTCTTGATTTCCATGTGATTGTGGACTCCCTGAGTGGAAGGACTATGATGTATCTTTGCATCTCCATTTCCTAACTTAGGGCCTGGACTGAATATCTGCCAGTATGATGTGTTTATGGGGTGAAAGGTCATCAGATTATGGAGGTTCTTCATCAGCTGTGCTAAAGTGAAAACCTAACACAAAGACATTTATGATGCTCACATAATTGAATTGTTTGGAATCTGATATTCTCTCCAAGAGGTGGGCTAGTACAGCAAAGCTCCATTATTATGATGCAAGGGATATTTAGCGCAATTGTCAGTAAATGCTTCTGTGAGAAGAACCTCCCATATCCTAGACACTGGGCTGAATGCTATGATGATTTAAAAATAAAACCTACAGGGATTATATGCCCAATATGCTCACAATTTTATGGGGCTGACAAGAAATACCTACAAAGTGAATTAGAAAGCAAAATATTTCAAGGGAAAGCTACTGATCATAGAAGCTGGGAGCTGGGAGAAAGAGGATGGGGATCTGGGAGGAAGTGGGATAGAAATGAATTTTAGTTCCTCACCCACCTCACCATATTGTGCTTCTCCAAGGCAAAATATATGTCTTATATATATTTATATCTGCTGTGTCTCCTTGCACACTTCCAGCTAATTCTCTAACGGAGCGTCTGCAACATATTTGGGTTATCATGAATATTGGATGCACAATCATTGAAGGGCTAGAGAATCAAGCTCAGAGGATGGACAGGAATCCTGGAGAACCAGAACTGGGGAACAGCCTTGGGAACAGTCTCCTCAGGCCTCCACTACTGGCATCACTGGCCCTGGACACTTTTGGTCTTTGTCTCTGGATTAGCAATGCTCCACCTTCATTTGTGACTAATTTCCCAAATTACTCTGCATCTTTGCCTCACTCCCCTGGGATCCAATGTTCCAGAGGTAGACATTCTATTCTTTGATTGGCTAGACCTCACAGGCTGATGTCCCAGCATATTGGGGATAGCAGATGGGAAGAGATGTTGGTTTCATAGTAGAAACATGTTCCTACCTGTCCCTATAGTGATTTCCTTTCCTACTCCCTGCCCCTATATAGGAAGCGCATATAGATGCTGCTTAGTCAAAGATGACAAATGTTCATCCAGGGATGATGGGTTACAAACTTAGGCTTTTGGAAAAACTTGTGTAAATTTTTTAATTCTGTCACTCGACCATGTGCTGTACCCACAGAAAAGGATTAGAAGTGGATAATTAGTCTCTCACATCCTCACTAGGGCTCTGACTGTTGGCAATATTTAACTACTCTTAAAAGAATGATCCATAAAATTTGTCCGGATCTTTTTCAGATATGAAAACTAAATCTAGCTTTCTCCCATTTTCCTGAACATTTGTGATGTGTATTGTACAACCACAGAGATACCTTTGTAGTATGAGAAGATTTCCCCAAGGGAGAAACACACACACGGGAAACAAGTGAAATAGCCAACAATGAGTGGGAAAGACAGTTGAAATTTGGCTTCGTGACCATCCTACACCTTCTGAATCATTGGAAGCATCAGCTTCTAGTGGTAACAGACATGGGCAGCTGGTTATATCAGCTGTATAATGTCCCCTTTGTATGGGATTAAACATTTTTTCATGTTAATGCTTATGCCATGTTTTCTTTGGAGTTCAAACTCAGCCTCGTGTCTCAAATGAAACATAAACCATTTTCAAAGTTCCGGAAATAGATTATTTCTCTGGGAGATGATCAATTTGTGTAAAGATCAATTAATGAGCACATCACCAATTTCAAATTTTGCTAATTATATTTTGAGTACCCTGAACAAGGACTATATTTTTATTAATTTCACATACTGGTTCTCATCGTGAGCTTGGCTCATTTTGTAGTTCACATCTGTATAGAGTCCCACTATTCATATCTTATGGACATCTATTTGATTTTGATGATGAAGCTCTGAGGAAGATGAAGAAGTCCTATCCTATTTTACAGGTGAAGAAACTAAGGCTCATAGAGGCTAAAGGATTTGCTAAGGTCATATAGTTGATAAGAGACAGGTTTAGGTCTGCATCCTAGATTTCTTATCTTCAAGTCCATTACTTTTATAACTAACATCTTAATGAAGCCAAATGAAGGAAATTGTCAGGAAATGATGTTTGAGTTGAGACGTCCTGTGTTGCACATTTACAAGGACTTAGTGATATCTTTTAACAAAAGATGTTTTCTTGAGTGATCTTTCTGATGGTTATGAAACCCATGGACTGATGTATTTTCACAAGAAATGTTACAGGATGGCAGCTCCACTCCTCCTCTTTGATGAATAATGGAATTCGTCATATCAAAGTATTTTCATAATCACTGGGATGTAGTGAGAAAGAACCTGGTTTTATCTTGTTCTACTTTGGAGGAAGCAGAAAAATGTTGGTGATCCTAGGATCAGGGATTTGAAATGAATTTAGGAGGCCCCTAAACCACAAACTTTACCTGTAATAATATATGTGATTACACAGTTAATAATGAAATATTAAAGACGTCTTGTTCATCCAGGTTACTTGAGATACAAAGAATGATCTCATTATGTTATTCTGTTGCTCTTGATAAGATAAGAAATATTAACACATGGGGTTAATTAAACTATGAGTTAGTGATAAGCACCTTTATGCACTGTATTATGATCAAAATAGGTGACATATATTTAACAATTACCTGTTGTAAAAGCTTTTAAATTATTTCTTAAATTAATATTAAATAAAATATATAATGCATACAGTCTTTACCACCTGCCTGTCACCTGTTATTATCAGCATTTATAAATCAACAGGAATGGTTTTCCTATGATTACTAGGTGCTTGTGTTTCATTGAATGAAGTGATTCTGTGAAAGCTACATTCATTTGAACCTTAGCTATGAACATGAAAATTATGTATAAATGAACTTAGAAGAAATATTCCTAAGCATTTTATGTAAAGACAGACCCCATTTTATGTGGAAATACTCAAATTATCACAGAAATATGAATGCCCACTTCCTCTCTTTAAAACGTCATCTCTCTTCCTTAATAGCTACTAAAAATATAAGTAGATTTTCATAGGTACACAAAAAAATGATATACTAATCATAATGCACTAATGGTAGACTACTTGAACTTTTGTTCATGGCTTTTTTCTGGTTCGCTAGGGCCATTTCCTGGATTGAAACTTCATGGTTATCCTGAAAACAAAACAAAAATCCATGGATTAGTCAGGTGCAAGTACTCATGTGAATGGTTTGGTTTTTATTCCCTGCTTGGGTTCTACTAGTGCCCAGTAACACTGATTCAGGTGGTTGCATTGTATGCTGCTTTCCAAATACCTTAGATGATTGATCATTCATTATTTCAAAGTATTTATTGTGTGCCTATTAGGTTTACTGTGTTTCAGGCACTAGATATATATGAGGGAATAAGACAAACCCCCAAACCTCAGTAGAGCATACATTCCATTTGGTTGGAACAGATGTTAAAATAAAGTTAATGTAACAAGGGTGAAAAATTCCATAGAGGAAAATAAATCAGTATAAGGGGATAGAAAAATGTGGGGAGATCAGTGATGGCTATGTTGAGAAGATACACTTTGATCATGGACCTGAAGGATAAGAGAGAGTGAGCATATGTGAATATCTGGGGGAGGAGTGTTTCGGGCAGAGGGAACAGCCAGTGCAAAAGACCTTGAGGTAACACTTTTTCTTGGGTGTTCAAGGAACATAAAAAAGAGGCTAAAGTGGCAGTACAGGTATGGTTATGATAGTCACACCAATAACGTGGTTCAAATTTCAGTTGCCAAGATATGTTAGTTGTTAGTAATTGCATAAAGTACAGATTTTGCTGCTAGCTCATCAGTCCACAAATCACTATGTAAATAACAGATGCATGTTGTGATCAGCAACTAATCACATCATTTCTTTCAAAGTCTGTGGTGATTAGACACCATAAATCTGTTACTTAGTTCACATGTAGAAGGCAGAGTGTACAGTTGTGCTCTTTCTTTGTCTCCCAGTGATAAGGCCATACACATAATAACATAAGAATACTTATGAAAACACAGGACAACACACAAATAATAGCATTGGAAGTTAAGGGTATCAGTCTCCAACATACATGGATGGCTTTGAGAAATGGTCTGGATTTGTGTCTAGAAATAGAATGACTCCACCTGTCAAAAAGGAATTAGAAAAGAAAGTTTGCATCCACTTCACCTATGTATCTCAGACCTGGAAACAGTCTCAGATTGGAAGATCTCACAGTCACCCCGAGGTTTGGAGGGAGTTAACTTATGGGGCAGCCACAGTTATATCCTACCTTGCTGCTCACTGATGGAATCACTGTAGCTGGTCAACTCTCCTTCATCTATGCTACAAACACAACCCTGAGATATATTGTATTAATATTTTTAAATTTAGAGGGTTTAGAACAAAACTTGTAAACAAAGATATGCTTTTATCTTTTCATTTCTTTGTTCATTTTCAAATTTTTAAACCTCTAGAAGAAAACTAATAGGAATATATTATGAAGGTAAAAGGATTATTATTTTATTTTCTTTCAGTGTTTTTATACAAAAATGTTATGTAAGAAGTTGAAACAATAGTATAATAAACACCCATATACTCTTTATTTACATTCAACTATTATTAACCTGCTGCTCTATTTACTCTCTCTCTTTCTCACTCCATAAAATTTTCTGCACCCTTTAAAAGTACATTGTAGACATTATAGCACTTCATCTCTAAATTTTTCAGTAGACATCTCCTAAAGATAAGGACAATCTCCTACATACACATTATGAGTCATAAAATTAGCAATAATTTCATATCATCCAATATTCAGGCCAGGTTTAAATTTTCCCAGTGTCTCAAAAAACTTTTTTTTTGGAGCTTTTAAGAATATTTTTGGAAACAGGATCCAATCTGGGATCACATAGTGCCTTTGGTTGTTATCTCTCTTAGACCCTTTTAACCTGGAATAATCACACCCCACAACCTCTTCTTTCCCCACTATCTTATTTTTCCCCTGATATTTTACATTATGGTTAGTCCAGGCTAGTTGTATTATAGAATGTTCTGCATTCTGTGTTTCTCTGATTATTTTCACTTGGTGTCATTTAACTCATTCCTCTATCCCCTTATTTTCTATTAATTGGAAACTGTGTAAAGGCTTACTTAGATTGAGGTAAAACATTTTTGGCAGGAATACATCATAGGTGATGTATATTTCATATTTCATCACATCAGGGGGCATGAAATATCAGCTTGTCCCACTATTAGTGATACTAATTTTGATTAATTGGTTAAGTTGGTCACTGCCAGATCGTACCAACACTAAAATTAAAAATATAATAGAAAGAATTATATACCTTTCACTTATATTCCTCAAATGTTTCTATTTTTAAATATTTGCTTTATCATTTCATTCCCTTCCCTGTCTCTTGCCCTCTGTTTCCCTCTCTAGCTCTCTCTCTCTCTGTATATATATATGTGTATATATACATATATATATATATATTTCTTTTTCTAAACCATCTGAGACAAATGACAGACACAGGATACTTTATCACTACACACTATAGTGTGTATTTCCTAAATGCAAGGGCATTCCTTTACATAACCATAGTGTAACGGTCACAATTAGAAAATTAACATTAATACAGTATTATTATCTGGTCTACAAATCTTGTAATTTCACCAATTGTCCTCCTATTATCCTTCAGAGCAAAATAATGTATCTTTCTTGGTCTAGGATCCAATTTTGAATCACATGCTGAGTTTAGTTGTCATGTCTCTGTAGTCTTTTAAGATCTGAAACAGTTCTACAGTATTTCTATTTTTGGCCTTGACATTTGTGAAGGGTACTATTCAATTTTTTGTAGAATATCCTTTGATTTGGGTTTCCCTAGTGATTTCTCATTATTAGATTCAGGTTCTGCATTTTTGACAGGAGTACCACAGAAGATGTTTTTGTGCCTTGTATCAGAAAATATGTAACACCTACTTTTCCCATCCCTAGAGATGTTATCTTTGATCTCTTGGTTAAGGTGGGTTCTGTTATCCTTCTCCAATGTAAAAATCCTGTGGCCAGAGTAATGGTAATGCACTAATTGGCTAAGGTCTAGGTTACATTCTCTTTCTGGAAAATGGGTGTTGATTCAGCTCTTTCCACCTAATTCTTTTTAATTAAGAAATACCTCGTGGGAAAATATTTGAGACTATATAAATGTTCTGTTCTCTTCAGATTGTCACTTACTAGTTTTAGCATGTGTTGGTAAGTTTTGTATGAACGATTATTACTGTGATGACTGCTAAGTGATAAATTTCTAATGTTCTTTTTCCTTTTAAAGTTTTATTTTACCTCATACTTTAAATAAAGAAACTTGTCTGTTTTATTGTAATATAAAAATATCCAAAATGTTATTTTTATAAGAAGTAAACGGCGGGAGTAATGTCATAGTTTGTGCTTCATTGGCTTATTTGGCTTCATTGGATCCAGGGGCAACTTCCCCAGGAGAACGCACGGCGAGCCTCAGGCTGGTGCAACGTCATGCCGGCCTCTGACGCAGCCTCGCCCCGCACTCCGTGCCCCTCCCTCCCTCCTGGCCTGAGTAAGCCAGAGCCCCCGAATCAGTGACTCCTTTAACCCCGTCCTGTCTGAGCAAAAAACAGACACCCTCCAGCGACCTACACGCAGAGGCGGGGCCAAATCGAAAGCTGAGCCCCTGGGAGCTGTGAGAACAAAGAAGAGAAAGGGAAATCGCTCCCAGCAGCCTCAGAAGCAGCGGATTAAAGCTCAACAATCGACTTGATGTACCCTGAATCTGTGGAATACATGAATAGACAATGAATCATCCGAAATTGAGGAGGTGGATTTTGAAAGCAAGATTTATGATTTTTTCCCCTTTTCCTCTTTTTGTGAGTGTGTATGTGCATGCTTCTGTGCGAGATTTTGTCGTTATAGCTTTGCTTCCACCATTTGTCCTAGGGTTCTAGCCGTCCGTTTTTTAAAAAATTTTTCTGAATAATTAATTTTAATAACTTTATTTTATTTTACTTTATCTTCCTTCTTTCTTGCTTGCTTTCTTTCCTTCCTTCCCTACTTTAGACAATGAATCATCCCAAATTGAGGAGGTGGAATCTGAGAGCATGATTTATGAGTTTTTCCCCTTTTACTCTTTTTGTGAGTGTATATGTGTATGCTTCTGTATGAGATTTTTGTCTCTATAGCTTTGCTTCCTCCATTTGCCCTAAGGTTCTATCTGTCCATTTATTTTTAATTTTTTTTTCATAATTATTTTTTAATTTAATAACTTTATTATATTTAATTTTATTTTACTTTATCTTCTTTCTTTTTTCCATCCTTCGCTCCTCCCTTCCTTCCTTCCTTCCTCCCATTGTCCTTCCATCCCTCCCTCCCTCCCTCCTTCCTTTCTTTCTTTCTTCCCTTCTTTCTTTCTTTCCTTCTTTCATTCTGTCCTTCTTTCTTCCTTCCTTCCTTCCTTCCTTCCTTCCTTTCTTCCTACTTCTACTAATTCTTTCTCTCTACTTTTTCTCCCTTTTATCCTGACCCGTGTGGATGAAAGGCTCTTGGTGCTCCAGCCAGGAGTCAGGGCTCTCCCTCTGAGGTAGGAGAGCCAACTTCAGGACACTGGTCAACAAGAGACCTCCCAGTTCCACATAATATCAAATGGCAAAAAATTACCAGAGATCTCCATTTCAACGCCAGCACCCAGCTTCACTCAATGACCAGCAAGCTACAGTGCTGCACAACCTATGCCAAACAACTAGCAAAACAGGAACACAACCCCACCCATTAGCAGAGATGCTGCCTAAAATTAGAAGTCCACAGACACACCAAAACACACCACCAGATGTGGACATGTCCACCAGAGAGAAAAGATCCACCCTCATCCACCCAAACACAGGCAGTAGTCCCCTCCACCAGGAAGCCTACACAACCCACTGAACCAACCTTAGCCACTGGAGACAGACATCAAAAACAACGGTAACGATGAAGCTGTAACCTGCAAAAAGGAGACCCCAAACACAGTAAGATAAGCAAAATGAGTAGACAGAAAAACACACCGCAGATGAAGCAGCAAGATAAAAACCCACCAGACCTAACAAATGAAGAGGAAATAGGCAGTCTACCTGAAAAAGAATTCAGAATAATGATAGTAAAGATGATCCAAAATCTTGGAAATAGAATAGAGAAAACACAAGAAACATTTAACAAGGATATATAAGAACTAAAGATGAAACAAACAATGATGAACAACACAATAAAAGAAATGAAAAATACTCCAGATGGGATCAATAGCAGAATAACTGAGGCAGAAGAACGGATAAGTGACCTGGAAGGTAAAATAGTGGAAATAACTACTGCAGAGCAGAATAAAGAAAAAATAATGAAAAGAATGAGGACAGTCTCAGAGACCTCTAGGACAACATTAAACACAACAACATTCGAATTATAGGAGTTCCAGAAGAAGAGAAAAAGAAAGGGACTGAAAAAATATTTGAAGAGATTATAGTTGAAAACTTCCCTAATATGGGAAAGGAAATAAACAAGTCCAGGAAGCACAGAGAGTCCCACAGAGGATAAATCCAAGGAGAAATACACCAAGAGACACATTAATCAAACTGTCAAAAATTAAATACAAAGAAAGCACATTAAAAGCAACAAGTGAAAAACAACAAATGACACACAAGGGAATCCCCATAAGGTTAACAGCTGATATTTCAGCAGAAACTCTGCAAGCCAGAAGGGAGTGGCAGGACATATTTAAAATGATGAAGGATAAAAACCTGCAACCAAGATTACTCTACCCAGCAAGGATCACATTCAGATTTGATGGAGAAATTAAACCTTTACAGACAAGCAAAAGCTGAGAGAGTTCAGCACCACAAAACCAGCTTTCCAACAAGTGCTAAAGGAACTTCTCTAGGCAAGAAACACAAGAAAAGGAAAAGACCTACAATAACAAACCCAAAATAATTTAGAAAATGGGAATAGGAACATACATATCGATAATTACCTTACATGTAAATGGATTAAATCCTGCAACCAAAAGACAGAGATTGGCTGCACAGATACAAAAACAAGACACCTATATATCCTGTCTAAAAGAGACTCACTTGAGATCTTGGACACATACAGACTGGAAGTGAGGGGAGGGAGAAAGATATTCTATGCAAATGGAAATCAAAACAAAGCTGGAGTAGCAATTCTTATATCAGACAAAATAGACTTTAAAACAAAGACTATTACAAGGGACAAAGAAGGACACTACATAATGATTAAGGGATCAATTCAAGAAGAAAATATAACAATTGTAAACATTTATGCACCCAACATAGACGCACCTCAATACATAAGGCAAATACTAACAGCCATAAAAGGGGAAATCAACAGTTACACGATCATTAAAGGGGACTTTAACACCCCATTATCACCAATGGACAGATCATCCAAAATGAAAATAAATAAGGAAAACAAGCTTTAAATGATACATTAAACAAGATGGACTTAATTGATATTTATAGGACATTCCATCCAAAAACAACAGAATACATATTTTTCTCAAGTGCTCATGGAATATTCTCCAGGATAGATCAACTCTTGGCTCACAAATAAAGCCTTGGAAAATTTAAGAAAATTAAAATTGTATCAAGTATCTTTTCCGAACACAACACTATGAGACTAGATATCAATTACAGGAAAAGATCTGTAAAAAATACAAACATTGGGACTTCCCTGGTGGCGCAGTGGTTGAGAGTCCGCCTGCCGATGCAGGGGACGCGGGTTCGTGCCCCGGTCCGGGAGGATCCCACATGCCGCGGAGCAGCTGGGCCCGTGAGCCATGGCCGCTGAGTCTGCGCGTCCGGAACCTGTGCTCCGCAACGGGAGAGGCCACAACAGTGAGGCCCGCGTACTGCAAAAAAAAAAAAAAATACAAACACATGGAGGTTAAACAATACACTACTTAATAACGAACTGATCACTGAAGAAATCAAAGAGGAAATAAAAAAAATACCTAGAAAAAAATGACAATGGACACACAACAACCCAAAACCTATGGGATGCAACCAAAGCAGTTCTAAGAGGGAAGTTTATAGCAATACAAGCCCACCTTAAGAAACAGGAAACATCTCGAATAAACAACCAAACCTTGCATCTAAAGCAATTAGAGAAAGAAGAAAAAAAAAAAAACAAAGTTAGCAGAAGGAAAGTAATCATAAAAATCAGATCAGAAATAAATGAAAACGAAATGAAGGAAACAATAGCAAAGATCAAAAAAACTAAAGGCTGGTTCGCTGAGAAAATAAACAAAATAGATAAACCATTAGCCAGACTCATCAAAAAAAAAAGGAAGACTCAAATCAATAGAGTTAGAAATGAAAAAGGAGAAGTTACAACTGACACTGCAGAAATACAAAAGGTCATGAGAGGTTACTACAAGAAACTCTATGCCAATAAAATGGACAACCTGGAAGAAATGGACAAATTCTTAGAAACGCACAACCTGCCAAGACTGTATCAGGAAGAAATAGAAAATATGAACAGACCAATTCCAAGCACTGAAATTGAAACTGTGATTAAAATTCTTCCAACAAACAAAAGCCCTGGACCAGATGGCTTCACAGGCGAATTCTATCAAACATTTAGAGAAGAGCTAACACATATCCTTCTCAAACTCTTCCAAAATATAGCAGAGGGGGAACACTCCCAAATTCCTTCTACGAGGCCACCATTACCTTGATACCAAAACCAGACAAGGATGTCACAATGAGAGAAAACTACAGGCCAATATCGCTGATGAACATAGATGCAAAAATCCTCAATACAATACTAGCAAACAGAATGCAACAGCACATTAAAAGGATCATACACCATGATCAAGTGGGGTTTATTCCAGGAATGCAAGGATTCTTCAATATATGCAAATCTATCAATGTGATATACCATATTAACAAACTGAAGGAGAAAAACCATATGATCATCTCAATAGATGCAGAGAAAGATTTTGACAAAATTCAGCACCCATTTATGATAAAAACCCTGCAGAAAGTAGGCATAGAGGGAACGTTCCTCAACATATTAAAGGCCATATATGACAAACCCACAGCCAACATCATCCTCAATAGTGAAAAACTGGAAGCATTTCCACTAAGATCAGGAACAAGACAAGGTTGCCCCTCTCACCACTTTTATTCAACATAGTTTTGGAAGTTTTAGCCACAGCAATCAGAGAAGAAAAGGAAATAAAAGGAATCCAAATCGGAAAAGAAGTAAAGCAGTCACTGTTGGCAGATGACATGACACTATACATAGAGCATCCTAAGGATGCTACCAGAAAACTACTAGAGCAAGTCAATGAATTCAGTAAAGTTGCAGGATACAAAATTAATGCACAGAAATCTCTGGCATTCCTATACACTAATGATGAACAATCTGAAAGTGAAATCAAGAAAACACTCCCATTTACCATTGCAACAAAAAGAAGAAAATATCTAGGAATAAACCTACCTAAAGAGACATAAGACCTGTATGCAGATAATTATAAGACACTGATGTGAGAAATTAAAGATGATATAAATAGATGGAGAGATATACCATGTTCTGGAATTGGAAGAATCAACATTGTGAAAATGACTCTACTACCCAAAATAATCTACAGATTCAATGCAATCCCTATCAAACTACCACTGGCATTTTTCACAGAACTAGAACAAAAAATTTCACAATTCTTATGGAAACACAAAAGACCCCGAATAGCAAAAACAATATTGAGAATGAAAAATAGAGTTGGAGGAATGAGGCACCCTGACTTCAGACAATACTACAAACCTACAGTAATCAAGACAGTATGGTACTGGCACAAAAACTGAAATATACATCAATGGAACAGGATAGAAAGCCCAGAGGTAAACTCACGCATATATGGTCACCTTATATTTGAAAAAGGAGGCAGGAATGTACAGTGGAGAAAGGACAGCCTCTTCAATAAGTGCTGCTGGGAATACTGGACAGGTACATGTAAAAGTATGAGATTAGATCACTCCCTAACACCATAGACAAAAATAAGCTCAAAATGGATTAAAGACCTAAATGTAAGGCCAGAAACTTTCTAACTCCTAGAGGAAAACAGGCAGACCACTCTATGACATAAATCACAGCAAGATCCTTTTTGACCCACCTCCTACAGAAATGGAAATAAAAACAAAATTAAACAAATGGGACCTAATGAAACTTCAAAGCTTTTGCACAGCAAAGGAAACCATGAACAAGACCAAAAGACACCCTCAGAGTGGGAGAAAATATTTGCAAATGAAGCAAATGAGAAAGGATTAATTTCCAAAATTTACAAGCAGCTCATGCAGCTCAATAACAAAAAACAAAAAATCCAATCCAAAAATGGGCAGAAGACCTAAATAGACATTTCTCCAAAGAAGATATACAGACTGCCAACAAACACATGAAAGAATGCTCAACAGCATTAATCATTAGAGAAATGCAAATCAAAACTACAATGAGATATCATCTCACACCAGTCAGAATGGCCATCACAAAAAATCTAGAAACAATAAATGTTGGAGACAGGGTGGAGAAAAGGGAACACTCTTGCACTGTTGGTGGGAATGTAAATTGATACAGCCACTATGGAGAACAGTATGGAGCTTCCTTTAAAAACTACAAATAGAACTACCACGTGATCTAGTAATTCCACTACTGGGCATGTACCCTGAGCAAACCATAATTCAAAAAGAGTCATGTACCACAATGTTCATTGCAGCTCTATTTACAATAGCAAGGACATGGAAGCATCCTAAGTGTCCATCAACAAATGAATGCATAAGGAAGCTGTGGCACCTATATACAATGGAATATTACTCAGCCATAAAAATGAATGAAACTTAGGTATTTGTAGTGAGGTGGATGGACCTAGGGTCTGTCATACAGAGTGAAGTCAGAAAGAGAAAAACAAATACCATATACTAACACATATATATGGAATCTAAAAGAAAAAGAAAAGGTTATGAAGTACTTAGGGGCAAGACGGGAATATAGACGCAGACCTACTAGAGAATGGACTTGAGGATATGAACAGGGGAAAGGTAAACTGGGACAAAGTGAGAGAGTGTCATGGACATATATACACTACCAAATGTAAAACTGATATCTAGTGGGAAGCAGCTGCATGGCACAGGTTGCTAAGCTTGGTGCTTTTTGACCACATAGAGGGGTGGGATAGGGAGGGT
Organism: Globicephala melas; assembly: GCF_963455315.2. NCBI lineage: Eukaryota > Metazoa > Chordata > Mammalia > Artiodactyla > Delphinidae > Globicephala > Globicephala melas. The sequence goes on from NC_083335.1 coordinate 76,895,664, forward strand.
TGGAGGTAGGCAGACAGAAGACGGAAGAGATATGGGAACATATGTATATGTATAACAGATTCACTTTGTTATAAGGCAGAAACTAAGACACCATTGTAAAGCAATTATACTCCAATAAAGATGTTTAAAAAAAAAAAGAATGAGCTATATAACACAGGTGAGCGAAGCCACCTGTTTGGGCAAACTCTACGGATGACCTAGCAAATGTGTCCTGTTTATGGGAAACTGTTATATTCCTTTCCGGTTTGATGAAAGGTACGTTACGAGCATTGCCGTTTTCTGGATTTGGAGTTCTGCCATGGAGTGCAACGCAGAGACCCAAGGGTTTGGGGGATAGGGAACTAGCACTTTGGCAGAGGCATCTCCATGCTGCCCCGAGCTCTGGGCTCCGTATTCAACTTGGAGTAAAGGCAGTCTGGGGTGCAATGCACGGACCGTCTGGCCCTAGACGGGATGTGCACGTGCAACAGACGAGCTAGAGGAGAGAAATGGGATACCCGCAGTTCTTCGGGATAGGCAAGTTCTCATCCAGCTAGTTGCGAAAGCAGGCTCCGAAAGGCCTGGATGCCTTTTCTCAACACGCCACACACGAGTTCAGTCACGCAGTACTACACTCGGAGTTTCTCAAGGGTACGTGGAGGGACAGCTTTTCAGACTGCATAGGAACGGAGTTCCTCACAGGGGAAATGGGATGTGTACCGGACAGGCTGGGTGAACAAAATTTCGTATGCAGTTGTCCTCCAGTGGACCGGGAGAGGGACCCAGGTCTGGCGAGCGCATAGTGTCTCTGGTCCCACACGATCTGGGGCAGTGTGCTGCCTCAGCTCCCTTACAAGGCTGTGTTGACATTGAGCCACGTAAGTAGAATAAGCTGCGGAAGTCAGTTTGACGCACATCCCAGGGTAGCCTTGCAGAGTTCCAATCCCAAGCCCTGTGGAGACAGATGGGCCTGAAAGTGTTTCACCCACGATGGCTCTTTGAAGACTCCGGGTCATTCCGAGTGGCGGGAGGACTGCGGTGAAGAGGGCTGTGAACGTCAATCGTATCTTTTGTCCATGCCTCTTGGACGTGGAGTGTGGCAAAGCGTGCCCAGGTGGACGGGAGGACAAAGCCTTCCCAAATCAAGTTGCAGGCTGCTGTTGTTACATGGAATCCCGGGCTTTGTTCACTGCTGTGTGCGACAAAGAAATCCTGGCTTCGTGTTTGTTCCTTGAGTACGGGAAGTCCTCGTAGAGGGAGGCTTGATGTGTCCAGTGTTCACCCAAATCGCTTCCGATCACAGGACGGAACATCGCACACACTTGTTGGCACCGTGGCCTCAGGTCCATTGCAAAGTAAGCCTTCGCCGAGGCGTGGGAAATGAGTCGCTCCCCAGCTCACAAATGCCCGTGATAAGGTGGGCCGGATGGAAGCATGGGGGTACCATGCTGCTTTGCCTGCAGGAGAAACATACGACAAGGTTCTAGAACATACTGTTATCTATGGGAGGACTGTGGTGCCCGGGACGCTCGGTGGCTCCAATGAGGGGCGCTAAGGGCTCCTTCTGAAGCCCATACGATGCCAATCGTTTCAACGCACTTTGCTGCTGGCCCACGTGCTTTTTGCCCACCTCTGCAATGTATGGGAATTCAACTCTGTAGCAGGTCTTCCCACCGGGGACGCTAATTTCGTTCACATCCTCAACCCTGAGCCTAGTGGCAGAGGCAAAAGCTGGGTCACTTCAGAGGCTCTTCCACCAGACGTTCGCAGAGGCACCTGCCTTGGACTTGAAGCTACACGGAAGCAGGGACCTCAGGCACAGGGCAGACTGAGCGGTGTCCACCCTCACAGCATATAGCATTTCCTCGGGAACAGGGTCACTTTGGTGTCAGCTCTGGGATCCAAGATTTCGTGAGAGTGCTCCTTTGGTGACCAGAATCTATGGCTCACGCGGGACACGTGCAGCGGTTACTTTCGGACTTGCCATCTCAGACACTCTACCTCTGGGGCGTTCGGAAGCTGCGCGAAGGTAACAAAGTGGGCTCAAGTCCAGTACCCGAAAAGTGTCTCATGCCTCTCAACAGATGGCAGGCAGCGTGTCTCCTGCTGCTGCAGAAGGACTGCAGACGTCTGTTTCAGGCTATAGGCTAGAAACGTGGTGCCCGCTGATAGAAATGCCGGCAGTGGCCCGCAGTGAAAGTATCATGCACCTGGTGGTTTCTTCGACATAAGCAAGCCACACGTACCGGTCACGGACATGTACCCCTGCGCGGGGCAGGGTGCGTGAAGCCACCTCTTTGGGCAAACCCTACGGGTGGCCTGGCAAATTTGTCCCGTTTATGGGAAACTGTTATATTCCTTTCCGGTTTGATGAAAGGTACGTTACGAGCATTGCCGTTTTCTGGATTTGGAGTTCTGCCATGGAGTGCAACGCAGAGACCCAAGGGTTTGGGGGATAGGGAGCTAGCACTTTGGCAGAGGCATCTCCATGCTGCCCCGAGCTCTGGGCTCCGTATTCAACTTGGAGTAAAGGCAGCCTGGGGTGCAATGCACGGACCGTCTGGCCCTAGACGGGATGTGCACGTGCAACAGACGAGCTAGAGGAGAGAAATGGGATACCCGCAGTTCTTCGGGATAGGCCAGCTCTCATCCAGCTAGTTGCGAAAGCAGGCTCCGAAAGGCCTGGATGCCTTTTCTCAACACGCCACACACGAGTTCAGTCACGCAGTACTACACTCGGAGTTTCTCAAGGGTACGTGGAGGGACAGCTTTTCTGACTGCATAGGAACGGAGTTCCTCACAGGGGAAATGGGATGTGTACCGGACAGGCTGGGGGAACAAAATTTCGTATGCAGTTGTCCTCCAGTGGACCGGGAGAGGGACCCAGGTCTGGCGAGCGCATAGTGTCTCTGGTCCCACACGTTCTGGGGCAGTGTGCTGCCTCAGCTCCCTTACAAGGCTGTGTTGACATTGAGCCACGTAAGTAGAATAAGCTGCGGAAGTCAGTTTGACGCACATCCCAGGGTAGCCTTGCAGAGTTCCAATCCCAAGCCCTGTGGAGACAGATGGGCCTGAAAGCGTTTCACCCACGACGGCTCTTTGAAAACTCCGGGTCATTCCGAGTGCAGGGAGGACTGCGGTGAAGAGGGCTGTGAGCGTCAATCGTATCTTTTGTCCATGCCTCCTGGACGTGGAGTGTGGCAAAGCGTGCCCAGGTGGACGGGAGGACAAAGCCTTCCCAAATCAAGTTGCAGGCTGCTGTTGTTACATGGAATCCCGGGCTTTGTTCACTGCTGTGTGCGACAAAGAAATCCTGGCTTCGTGTTTGTTCCTTGAGTGCGGGAAGTCCTCGTAGAGGGAGGCTTGAGGTGTCCAGTGTTCACCCAAATCGCTTCCGATCACAGGACGGAACATCGCACACACTTGTTGGCACTGTGGCCTCAGGTCCATTGCAAAGTAAGCCTTCGCCGAGGCGTGGGAAACGAGTCGCTCCCCAGCTCACAAATGCCCGTGATGAGGTGGGCCGGATGGAAGCATGGGGGGTACCATGCTGCTTTGCCTGCAGGAGAAACATACGACAAGGTTCTAGAACATACTGTTATCTATGGGAGGACTGTGGTGCCCGGGACGCTCGGTGGCTCCAACGAGGGGCGCTAAGGACTCCTTCTGAAGCCCATACGATGCCAATCGTTTCAACGCACTTTGCTGCTGGCCCACGTGCTGGTTGCCCACCTCTGCAATGTATGGGAATTCAACTCTGTAGCAGGTCTTCCCACCGGGGACGCTAATTTCGTTCACATCCTCGACCCTGAGCCTAGTGGCAGAGGCAAAAGCTGGGTCACTTCAGAGGCTCTTCCACCAGACGTTCGCAGAGGCACCTGCCTTGGACTTGAAGCTACACGGAAGCAGGGACCTCAGGCACAGGGCAGACTGAGCGGTGTCCACCCTCACAGCATATAGCATTTCCTCGGGAACAGGGTCACTTTGGTGTCAGCTCTGGGATCCAAGGTTTCGTGAGAGTGCTCCTTTGGTGACCAGAATCTATGGCTCACGCGGGACACGTGCAGCGGTTACTTTCGGACTTGCCATCTCAGACACTCTACCTCTGGGGCGTTCGGAAGCTGCGCGAAGGTAACAAAGTGGGCTCAAGTCCAGTACCCGAAAAGTGTCTCATGCCTCTCAACAGATGGCAGGCAGCGTGTCTCCTGCTGCTGCAGAAGGACTGCAGACGTCTGTTTCAGGCTATAGGCTAGAAACGTGGTGCCCGCTGATAGAAATGCCGGCAGTGGCCCGCAGTGAAAGTGTCATGCACCTGGTGGTTTCTTCGACATAAGCAAGCCACACGTACCGGTCACGGACATGTGCCCCTGCGCGGGGCAGGGTGCGTGAAGCCACCTCTTTGGGCAAACCCTACGGGTGGCCTGGCAAATGTGTCCCGTTTATGGGAAACTGTTATATTCCTTTCCGGTTTGATGAAAGGTACGTTACGAGCATTGCCGTTTTCTGGATTTGGAGTTCTGCCATGGAGTGCAACGCAGAGACCCAAGGGTTTGGGGGATAGGGAACTAGCACTTTGGCAGAGGCATCGCCATGCTGCCCCGAGCTCTGGGCTCCGTATTCAACTTGGAGTAAAGGCAGCCTGGGGTGCAATGCACGGACCGTCTGGCCCTAGACGGGATGTGCACGTGCAACAGACGAGCTAGAGGAGAGAAATGGGATACCCGCAGTTCTTCGGGATAGGCCAGCTCTCATCCAGCTAGTTGCGAAAGCAGGCTCCGAAAGGCCTGGATGCCTTTGCTCAACACGCCACACACGAGTTCAGTCACGCAGTACTACACTCGGAGTTTCTCAAGGGTACGTGGAGGGACAGCTTTTCTGACTGCATAGGAACGGAGTTCCTCACAGGGGAAATGGGATGTGTACCGGACAGGCTGGGGGAACAAAATTTCGTATGCAGTTGTCCTCCAGTGGACCGGGAGAGGGACCCAGGTCTGGCGAGCGCATAGTGTCTCTGGTCCCACACGTTCTGGGGCAGTGTGCTGCCTCAGCTCCCTTACAAGGCTGTGTTGACATTGAGCCATGTAAGTAGAATAAGCTGCGGAAGTCAGTTTGACGCACATCCCAGGGTAGCCTTGCAGAGTTCCAATCCCAAGCCCTGTGGAGACAGATGGGCCTGAAAGCGTTTCACCCACGACGGCTCTTTGAAAACTCCGGGTCATTCCGAGTGCAGGGAGGACTGCGGTGAAGAGGGCTGTGAGCGTCAATCGTATCTTTTGTCCATGCCTCCTGGACGTGGAGTGTGGCAAAGCGTGCCCAGGTGGACGGGAGGACAAAGCCTTCCCAAATCAAGTTGCAGGCTGCTGTTGTTACATGGAATCCCGGGCTTTGTTCACTGCTGTGTGCGACAAAGAAATCCTGGCTTCGTGTTTGTTCCTTGAGTGCGGGAAGTCCTCGTAGAGGGAGGCTTGAGGTGTCCAGTGTTCACCCAAATCGCTTCCGATCACAGGACGGAACATCGCACACACTTGTTGGCACTGTGGCCTCAGGTCCATTGCAAAGTAAGCCTTCGCCGAGGCGTGGGAAACGAGTCGCTCCCCAGCTCACAAATGCCCGTGATGAGGTGGGCCGGATGGAAGCATGGGGGGTACCATGCTGCTTTGCCTGCAGGAGAAACATACGACAAGGTTCTAGAACATACTGTTATCTATGGGAGGACTGTGGTGCCCGGGACGCTCGGTGGCTCCAACGAGGGGCGCTAAGGACTCCTTCTGAAGCCCATACGATGCCAATCGTTTCAACGCACTTTGCTGCTGGCCCACGTGCTGGTTGCCCACCTCTGCAATGTATGGGAATTCAACTCTGTAGCAGGTCTTCCCACCGGGGACGCTAATTTCGTTCACATCCTCGACCCTGAGCCTAGTGGCAGAGGCAAAAGCTGGGTCACTTCAGAGGCTCTTCCACCAGACGTTCGCAGAGGCGCCTGCCTTGGACTTGAAGCTACACGGAAGCAGGGACCTCAGGCACAGGGCAGACTGAGCGGTGTCCACCCTCACAGCATATAGCATTTCCTCGGGAACAGGGTCACTTTGGTGTCAGCTCTGGGATCCAAGGTTTCGTGAGAGTGCTCCTTTGGTGACCAGAATCTATGGCTCACGCGGGACACGTGCAGCGGTTACTTTCGGACTTGCCATCTCAGACACTCTACCTCTGGGGCGTTCGGAAGCTGCGCGAAGGTAACAAAGTGGGCTCAAGTCCAGTACCCGAAAAGTGTCTCATGCCTCTCAACAGATGGCAGGCAGCGTGTCTCCTGCTGCTGCAGGAGGACTGCAGACGTCTGTTTCAGGCTATAGGCTAGAAACGTGGTGCCCGCTGATAGAAATGCCGGCAGTGGCCCGCAGTGAAAGTGTCATGCACCTGGTGGTTTCTTCGACATAAGCAAGCCACACGTACCGGTCACGGACATGTGCCCCTGCGCGGGGCAGGGTGCGTGAAGCCACCTCTTTGGGCAAACCCTACGGGTGGCCTGGCAAATGTGTCCCGTTTATGGGAAACTGTTATATTCCTTTCCGGTTTGATGAAAGGTACGTTACGAGCATTGCCGTTTTCTGGATTTGGAGTTCTGCCATGGAGTGCAACGCAGAGACCCAAGGGTTTGGGGGATAGGGAGCTAGCACTTTGGCAGAGGCATCTCCATGCTGCCCCGAGCTCTGGGCTCCGTATTCAACTTGGAGTAAAGGCAGCCTGGGGTGCAATGCACGGACCGTCTGGCCCTAGACGGGATGTGCACGTGCAACAGACGAGCTAGAGGAGAGAAATGGGATACCCGCAGTTCTTCGGGATAGGCCAGCTCTCATCCAGCTAGTTGCGAAAGCAGGCTCCGAAAGGCCTGGATGCCTTTTCTCAACACGCCACACACGAGTTCAGTCACGCAGTACTACACTCGGAGTTTCTCAAGGGTACGTGGAGGGACAGCTTTTCTGACTGCATAGGAACGGAGTTCCTCACAGGGGAAATGGGATGTGTACCGGACAGGCTGGGGGAACAAAATTTCGTATGCAGTTGTCCTCCAGTGGACCGGGAGAGGGACCCAGGTCTGGCGAGCGCATAGTGTCTCTGGTCCCACACGTTCTGGGGCAGTGTGCTGCCTCAGCTCCCTTACAAGGCTGTGTTGACATTGAGCCACGTAAGTAGAATAAGCTGCAGAAGTCAGTTTGACGCACATCCCAGGGTAGCCTTGCAGAGTTCCAATCCCAAGCCCTGTGGAGACAGATGGGCCTGAAAGCGTTTCACCCACGACGGCTCTTTGAAAACTCCGGGTCATTCCGAGTGCAGGGAGGACTGCGGTGAAGAGGGCTGTGAGCGTCAATCGTATCTTTTGTCCATGCCTCCTGGACGTGGAGTGTGGCAAAGCGTGCCCAGGTGGACGGGAGGACAAAGCCTTCCCAAATCAAGTTGCAGGCTGCTGTTGTTACATGGAATCCCGGGCTTTGTTCACTGCTGTGTGCGACAAAGAAATCCTGGCTTCGTGTTTGTTCCTTGAGTGCGGGAAGTCCTCGTAGAGGGAGGCTTGAGGTGTCCAGTGTTCACCCAAATCGCTTCCGATCACAGGACGGAACATCGCACACACTTGTTGGCACTGTGGCCTCAGGTCCATTGCAAAGTAAGCCTTCGCCGAGGCGTGGGAAACGAGTCGCTCCCCAGCTCACAAATGCCCGTGATGAGGTGGGCCGGATGGAAGCATGGGGGGTACCATGCTGCTTTGCCTGCAGGAGAAACATACGACAAGGTTCTAGAACATACTGTTATCTATGGGAGGACTGTGGTGCCCGGGACGCTCGGTGGCTCCAACGAGGGGCGCTAAGGACTCCTTCTGAAGCCCATACGATGCCAATCGTTTCAACGCACTTTGCTGCTGGCCCACGTGCTGGTTGCCCACCTCTGCAATGTATGGGAATTCAACTCTGTAGCAGGTCTTCCCACCGGGGACGCTAATTTCGTTCACATCCTCGACCCTGAGCCTAGTGGCAGAGGCAAAAGCTGGGTCACTTCAGAGGCTCTTCCACCAGACGTTCGCAGAGGCGCCTGCCTTGGACTTGAAGCTACACGGAAGCAGGGACCTCAGGCACAGGGCAGACTGAGCGGTGTCCACCCTCACAGCATATAGCATTTCCTCGGGAACAGGGTCACTTTGGTGTCAGCTCTGGGATCCAAGGTTTCGTGAGAGTGCTCCTTTGGTGACCAGAATCTATGGCTCACGCGGGACACGTGCAGCGGTTACTTTCGGACTTGCCATCTCAGACACTCTACCTCTGGGGCGTTCGGAAGCTGCGCGAAGGTAACAAAGTGGGCTCAAGTCCAGTACCCGAAAAGTGTCTCATGCCTCTCAACAGATGGCAGGCAGCGTGTCTCCTGCTGCTGCAGGAGGACTGCAGACGTCTGTTTCAGGCTATAGGCTAGAAACGTGGTGCCCGCTGATAGAAATGCCGGCAGTGGCCCGCAGTGAAAGTGTCATGCACCTGGTGGTTTCTTCGACATAAGCAAGCCACACGTACCGGTCACGGACATGTGCCCCTGCGCGGGGCAGGGTGCGTGAAGCCACCTCTTTGGGCAAACCCTACGGGTGGCCTGGCAAATGTGTCCCGTTTATGGGAAACTGTTATATTCCTTTCCGGTTTGATGAAAGGTACGTTACGAGCATTGCCGTTTTCTGGATTTGGAGTTCTGCCATGGAGTGCAACGCAGAGACCCAAGGGTTTGGGGGATAGGGAGCTAGCACTTTGGCAGAGGCATCTCCATGCTGCCCCGAGCTCTGGGCTCCGTATTCAACTTGGAGTAAAGGCAGCCTGGGGTGCAATGCACGGACCGTCTGGCCCTAGACGGGATGTGCACGTGCAACAGACGAGCTAGAGGAGAGAAATGGGATACCCGCAGTTCTTCGGGATAGGCCAGCTCTCATCCAGCTAGTTGCGAAAGCAGGCTCCGAAAGGCCTGGATGCCTTTTCTCAACACGCCACACACGAGTTCAGTCACGCAGTACTACACTCGGAGTTTCTCAAGGGTACGTGGAGGGACAGCTTTTCTGACTGCATAGGAACGGAGTTCCTCACAGGGGAAATGGGATGTGTACCGGACAGGCTGGGGGAACAAAATTTCGTATGCAGTTGTCCTCCAGTGGACCGGGAGAGGGACCCAGGTCTGGCGAGCGCATAGTGTCTCTGGTCCCACACGTTCTGGGGCAGTGTGCTGCCTCAGCTCCCTTACAAGGCTGTGTTGACATTGAGCCACGTAAGTAGAATAAGCTGCGGAAGTCAGTTTGACGCACATCCCAGGGTAGCCTTGCAGAGTTCCAATCCCAAGCCCTGTGGAGACAGATGGGCCTGAAAGCGTTTCACCCACGACGGCTCTTTGAAAACTCCGGGTCATTCCGAGTGCAGGGAGGACTGCGGTGAAGAGGGCTGTGAGCGTCAATCGTATCTTTTGTCCATGCCTCCTGGACGTGGAGTGTGGCAAAGCGTGCCCAGGTGGACGGGAGGACAAAGCCTTCCCAAATCAAGTTGCAGGCTGCTGTTGTTACATGGAATCCCGGGCTTTGTTCACTGCTGTGTGCGACAAAGAAATCCTGGCTTCGTGTTTGTTCCTTGAGTGCGGGAAGTCCTCGTAGAGGGAGGCTTGAGGTGTCCAGTGTTCACCCAAATCGCTTCCGATCACAGGACGGAACATCGCACACACTTGTTGGCACTGTGGCCTCAGGTCCATTGCAAAGTAAGCCTTCGCCGAGGCGTGGGAAACGAGTCGCTCCCCAGCTCACAAATGCCCGTGATGAGGTGGGCCGGATGGAAGCATGGGGGGTACCATGCTGCTTTGCCTGCAGGAGAAACATACGACAAGGTTCTAGAACATACTGTTATCTATGGGAGGACTGTGGTGCCCGGGACGCTCGGTGGCTCCAACGAGGGGCGCTAAGGACTCCTTCTGAAGCCCATACGATGCCAATCGTTTCAACGCACTTTGCTGCTGGCCCACGTGCTGGTTGCCCACCTCTGCAATGTATGGGAATTCAACTCTGTAGCAGGTCTTCCCACCGGGGACGCTAATTTCGTTCACATCCTCGACCCTGAGCCTAGTGGCAGAGGCAAAAGCTGGGTCACTTCAGAGGCTCTTCCACCAGACGTTCGCAGAGGCGCCTGCCTTGGACTTGAAGCTACACGGAAGCAGGGACCTCAGGCACAGGGCAGACTGAGCGGTGTCCACCCTCACAGCATATAGCATTTCCTCGGGAACAGGGTCACTTTGGTGTCAGCTCTGGGATCCAAGGTTTCGTGAGAGTGCTCCTTTGGTGACCAGAATCTATGGCTCACGCGGGACACGTGCAGCGGTTACTTTCGGACTTGCCATCTCAGACACTCTACCTCTGGGGCGTTCGGAAGCTGCGCGAAGGTAACAAAGTGGGCTCAAGTCCAGTACCCGAAAAGTGTCTCATGCCTCTCAACAGATGGCAGGCAGCGTGTCTCCTGCTGCTGCAGGAGGACTGCAGACGTCTGTTTCAGGCTATAGGCTAGAAACGTGGTGCCCGCTGATAGAAATGCCGGCAGTGGCCCGCAGTGAAAGTGTCATGCACCTGGTGGTTTCTTCGACATAAGCAAGCCACACGTACCGGTCACGGACATGTGCCCCTGCGCGGGGCAGGGTGCGTGAAGCCACCTCTTTGGGCAAACCCTACGGGTGGCCTGGCAAATGTGTCCCGTTTATGGGAAACTGTTATATTCCTTTCCGGTTTGATGAAAGGTACGTTACGAGCATTGCCGTTTTCTGGATTTGGAGTTCTGCCATGGAGTGCAACGCAGAGACCCAAGGGTTTGGGGGATAGGGAACTAGCACTTTGGCAAGAGGCATCTCCATGCTGCCCCGAGCTCTGGGCTCCGTATTCAACTTGGAGTAAAGGCAGCCTGGGGTGCAATGCACGGACCGTCTGGCCCTAGACGGGATGTGCACGTGCAACAGACGAGCTAGAGGAGAGAAATGGGATACCCGCAGTTCTTCGGGATAGGCCAGCTCTCATCCAGCTAGTTGCGAAAGCAGGCTCCGAAAGGCCTGGATGCCTTTTCTCAACACGCCACACACGAGTTCAGTCACGCAGTACTACACTCGGAGTTTCTCAAGGGTACGTGGAGGGACAGCTTTTCTGACTGCATAGGAACGGAGTTCCTCACAGGGGAAATGGGATGTGTACCGGACAGGCTGGGGGAACAAAATTTCGTATGCAGTTGTCCTCCAGTGGACCGGGAGAGGGACCCAGGTCTGGCGAGCGCATAGTGTCTCTGGTCCCACACGTTCTGGGGCAGTGTGCTGCCTCAGCTCCCTTACAAGGCTGTGTTGACATTGAGCCACGTAAGTAGAATAAGCTGCGGAAGTCAGTTTGACGCACATCCCAGGGTAGCCTTGCAGAGTTCCAATCCCAAGCCCTGTGGAGACAGATGGGCCTGAAAGCGTTTCACCCACGACGGCTCTTTGAAAACTCCGGGTCATTCCGAGTGCAGGGAGGACTGCGGTGAAGAGGGCTGTGAGCGTCAATCGTATCTTTTGTCCATGCCTCCTGGACGTGGAGTGTGGCAAAGCGTGCCCAGGTGGACGGGAGGACAAAGCCTTCCCAAATCAAGTTGCAGGCTGCTGTTGTTACATGGAATCCCGGGCTTTGTTCACTGCTGTGTGCGACAAAGAAATCCTGGCTTCGTGTTTGTTCCTTGAGTGCGGGAAGTCCTCGTAGAGGGAGGCTTGAGGTGTCCAGTGTTCACCCAAATCGCTTCCGATCACAGGACGGAACATCGCACACACTTGTTGGCACTGTGGCCTCAGGTCCATTGCAAAGTAAGCCTTCGCCGAGGCGTGGGAAACGAGTCGCTCCCCAGCTCACAAATGCCCGTGATGAGGTGGGCCGGATGGAAGCATGGGGGGTACCATGCTGCTTTGCCTGCAGGAGAAACATACGACAAGGTTCTAGAACATACTGTTATCTATGGGAGGACTGTGGTGCCCGGGACGCTCGGTGGCTCCAACGAGGGGCGCTAAGGACTCCTTCTGAAGCCCATACGATGCCAATCGTTTCAACGCACTTTGCTGCTGGCCCACGTGCTGGTTGCCCACCTCTGCAATGTATGGGAATTCAACTCTGTAGCAGGTCTTCCCACCGGGGACGCTAATTTCGTTCACATCCTCGACCCTGAGCCTAGTGGCAGAGGCAAAAGCTGGGTCACTTCAGAGGCTCTTCCACCAGACGTTCGCAGAGGCGCCTGCCTTGGACTTGAAGCTACACGGAAGCAGGGACCTCAGGCACAGGGCAGACTGAGCGGTGTCCACCCTCACAGCATATAGCATTTCCTCGGGAACAGGGTCACTTTGGTGTCAGCTCTGGGATCCAAGGTTTCGTGAGAGTGCTCCTTTGGTGACCAGAATCTATGGCTCACGCGGGACACGTGCAGCGGTTACTTTCGGACTTGCCATCTCAGACACTCTACCTCTGGGGCGTTCGGAAGCTGCGCGAAGGTAACAAAGTGGGCTCAAGTCCAGTACCCGAAAAGTGTCTCATGCCTCTCAACAGATGGCAGGCAGCGTGTCTCCTGCTGCTGCAGGAGGACTGCAGACGTCTGTTTCAGGCTATAGGCTAGAAACGTGGTGCCCGCTGATAGAAATGCCGGCAGTGGCCCGCAGTGAAAGTGTCATGCACCTGGTGGTTTCTTCGACATAAGCAAGCCACACGTACCGGTCACGGACATGTGCCCCTGCGCGGGGCAGGGTGCGTGAAGCCACCTCTTTGGGCAAACCCTACGGGTGGCCTGGCAAATGTGTCCCGTTTATGGGAAACTGTTATATTCCTTTCCGGTTTGATGAAAGGTACGTTACGAGCATTGCCGTTTTCTGGATTTGGAGTTCTGCCATGGAGTGCAACGCAGAGACCCAAGGGTTTGGGGGATAGGGAGCTAGCACTTTGGCAAGAGGCATCTCCATGCTGCCCCGAGCTCTGGGCTCCGTATTCAACTTGGAGTAAAGGCAGCCTGGGGTGCAATGCACGGACCGTCTGGCCCTAGACGGGATGTGCACGTGCAACAGACGAGCTAGAGGAGAGAAATGGGATACCCGCAGTTCTTCGGGATAGGCCAGCTCTCATCCAGCTAGTTGCGAAAGCAGGCTCCGAAAGGCCTGGATGCCTTTTCTCAACACGCCACACACGAGTTCAGTCACGCAGTACTACACTCGGAGTTTCTCAAGGGTACGTGGAGGGACAGCTTTTCTGACTGCATAGGAACGGAGTTCCTCACAGGGGAAATGGGATGTGTACCGGACAGGCTGGGGGAACAAAATTTCGTATGCAGTTGTCCTCCAGTGGACCGGGAGAGGGACCCAGGTCTGGCGAGCGCATAGTGTCTCTGGTCCCACACGTTCTGGGGCAGTGTGCTGCCTCAGCTCCCTTACAAGGCTGTGTTGACATTGAGCCACGTAAGTAGAATAAGCTGCGGAAGTCAGTTTGACGCACATCCCAGGGTAGCCTTGCAGAGTTCCAATCCCAAGCCCTGTGGAGACAGATGGGCCTGAAAGCGTTTCACCCACGACGGCTCTTTGAAAACTCCGGGTCATTCCGAGTGCAGGGAGGACTGCGGTGAAGAGGGCTGTGAGCGTCAATCGTATCTTTTGTCCATGCCTCCTGGACGTGGAGTGTGGCAAAGCGTGCCCAGGTGGACGGGAGGACAAAGCCTTCCCAAATCAAGTTGCAGGCTGCTGTTGTTACATGGAATCCCGGGCTTTGTTCACTGCTGTGTGCGACAAAGAAATCCTGGCTTCGTGTTTGTTCCTTGAGTGCGGGAAGTCCTCGTAGAGGGAGGCTTGAGGTGTCCAGTGTTCACCCAAATCGCTTCCGATCACAGGACGGAACATCGCACACACTTGTTGGCACTGTGGCCTCAGGTCCATTGCAAAGTAAGCCTTCGCCGAGGCGTGGGAAACGAGTCGCTCCCCAGCTCACAAATGCCCGTGATGAGGTGGGCCGGATGGAAGCATGGGGGGTACCATGCTGCTTTGCCTGCAGGAGAAACATACGACAAGGTTCTAGAACATACTGTTATCTATGGGAGGACTGTGGTGCCCGGGACGCTCGGTGGCTCCAACGAGGGGCGCTAAGGACTCCTTCTGAAGCCCATACGATGCCAATCGTTTCAACGCACTTTGCTGCTGGCCCACGTGCTGGTTGCCCACCTCTGCAATGTATGGGAATTCAACTCTGTAGCAGGTCTTCCCACCGGGGACGCTAATTTCGTTCACATCCTCGACCCTGAGCCTAGTGGCAGAGGCAAAAGCTGGGTCACTTCAGAGGCTCTTCCACCAGACGTTCGCAGAGGCGCCTGCCTTGGACTTGAAGCTACACGGAAGCAGGGACCTCAGGCACAGGGCAGACTGAGCGGTGTCCACCCTCACAGCATATAGCATTTCCTCGGGAACAGGGTCACTTTGGTGTCAGCTCTGGGATCCAAGGTTTCGTGAGAGTGCTCCTTTGGTGACCAGAATCTATGGCTCACGCGGGACACGTGCAGCGGTTACTTTCGGACTTGCCATCTCAGACACTCTACCTCTGGGGCGTTCGGAAGCTGCGCGAAGGTAACAAAGTGGGCTCAAGTCCAGTACCCGAAAAGTGTCTCATGCCTCTCAACAGATGGCAGGCAGCGTGTCTCCTGCTGCTGCAGGAGGACTGCAGACGTCTGTTTCAGGCTATAGGCTAGAAACGTGGTGCCCGCTGATAGAAATGCCGGCAGTGGCCCGCAGTGAAAGTGTCATGCACCTGGTGGTTTCTTCGACATAAGCAAGCCACACGTACCGGTCACGGACATGTGCCCCTGCGCGGGGCAGGGTGCGTGAAGCCACCTCTTTGGGCAAACCCTACGGGTGGCCTGGCAAATGTGTCCCGTTTATGGGAAACTGTTATATTCCTTTCCGGTTTGATGAAAGGTACGTTACGAGCATTGCCGTTTTCTGGATTTGGAGTTCTGCCATGGAGTGCAACGCAGAGACCCAAGGGTTTGGGGGATAGGGAGCTAGCACTTTGGCAAGAGGCATCTCCATGCTGCCCCGAGCTCTGGGCTCCGTATTCAACTTGGAGTAAAGGCAGCCTGGGGTGCAATGCACGGACCGTCTGGCCCTAGACGGGATGTGCACGTGCAACAGACGAGCTAGAGGAGAGAAATGGGATACCCGCAGTTCTTCGGGATAGGCCAGCTCTCATCCAGCTAGTTGCGAAAGCAGGCTCCGAAAGGCCTGGATGCCTTTTCTCAACACGCCACACACGAGTTCAGTCACGCAGTACTACACTCGGAGTTTCTCAAGGGTACGTGGAGGGACAGCTTTTCTGACTGCATAGGAACGGAGTTCCTCACAGGGGAAATGGGATGTGTACCGGACAGGCTGGGGGAACAAAATTTCGTATGCAGTTGTCCTCCAGTGGACCGGGAGAGGGACCCAGGTCTGGCGAGCGCATAGTGTCTCTGGTCCCACACGTTCTGGGGCAGTGTGCTGCCTCAGCTCCCTTACAAGGCTGTGTTGACATTGAGCCACGTAAGTAGAATAAGCTGCGGAAGTCAGTTTGACGCACATCCCAGGGTAGCCTTGCAGAGTTCCAATCCCAAGCCCTGTGGAGACAGATGGGCCTGAAAGCGTTTCACCCACGACGGCTCTTTGAAAACTCCGGGTCATTCCGAGTGCAGGGAGGACTGCGGTGAAGAGGGCTGTGAGCGTCAATCGTATCTTTTGTCCATGCCTCCTGGACGTGGAGTGTGGCAAAGCGTGCCCAGGTGGACGGGAGGACAAAGCCTTCCCAAATCAAGTTGCAGGCTGCTGTTGTTACATGGAATCCCGGGCTTTGTTCACTGCTGTGTGCGACAAAGAAATCCTGGCTTCGTGTTTGTTCCTTGAGTGCGGGAAGTCCTCGTAGAGGGAGGCTTGAGGTGTCCAGTGTTCACCCAAATCGCTTCCGATCACAGGACGGAACATCGCACACACTTGTTGGCACTGTGGCCTCAGGTCCATTGCAAAGTAAGCCTTCGCCGAGGCGTGGGAAACGAGTCGCTCCCCAGCTCACAAATGCCCGTGATGAGGTGGGCCGGATGGAAGCATGGGGGGTACCATGCTGCTTTGCCTGCAGGAGAAACATACGACAAGGTTCTAGAACATACTGTTATCTATGGGAGGACTGTGGTGCCCGGGACGCTCGGTGGCTCCAACGAGGGGCGCTAAGGACTCCTTCTGAAGCCCATACGATGCCAATCGTTTCAACGCACTTTGCTGCTGGCCCACGTGCTGGTTGCCCACCTCTGCAATGTATGGGAATTCAACTCTGTAGCAGGTCTTCCCACCGGGGACGCTAATTTCGTTCACATCCTCGACCCTGAGCCTAGTGGCAGAGGCAAAAGCTGGGTCACTTCAGAGGCTCTTCCACCAGACGTTCGCAGAGGCGCCTGCCTTGGACTTGAAGCTACACGGAAGCAGGGACCTCAGGCACAGGGCAGACTGAGCGGTGTCCACCCTCACAGCATATAGCATTTCCTCGGGAACAGGGTCACTTTGGTGTCAGCTCTGGGATCCAAGGTTTCGTGAGAGTGCTCCTTTGGTGACCAGAATCTATGGCTCACGCGGGACACGTGCAGCGGTTACTTTCGGACTTGCCATCTCAGACACTCTACCTCTGGGGCGTTCGGAAGCTGCGCGAAGGTAACAAAGTGGGCTCAAGTCCAGTACCCGAAAAGTGTCTCATGCCTCTCAACAGATGGCAGGCAGCGTGTCTCCTGCTGCTGCAGGAGGACTGCAGACGTCTGTTTCAGGCTATAGGCTAGAAACGTGGTGCCCGCTGATAGAAATGCCGGCAGTGGCCCGCAGTGAAAGTGTCATGCACCTGGTGGTTTCTTCGACATAAGCAAGCCACACGTACCGGTCACGGACATGTGCCCCTGCGCGGGGCAGGGTGCGTGAAGCCACCTCTTTGGGCAAACCCTACGGGTGGCCTGGCAAATGTGTCCCGTTTATGGGAAACTGTTATATTCCTTTCCGGTTTGATGAAAGGTACGTTACGAGCATTGCCGTTTTCTGGATTTGGAGTTCTGCCATGGAGTGCAACGCAGAGACCCAAGGGTTTGGGGGATAGGGAGCTAGCACTTTGGCAAGAGGCATCTCCATGCTGCCCCGAGCTCTGGGCTCCGTATTCAACTTGGAGTAAAGGCAGCCTGGGGTGCAATGCACGGACCGTCTGGCCCTAGACGGGATGTGCACGTGCAACAGACGAGCTAGAGGAGAGAAATGGGATACCCGCAGTTCTTCGGGATAGGCCAGCTCTCATCCAGCTAGTTGCGAAAGCAGGCTCCGAAAGGCCTGGATGCCTTTTCTCAACACGCCACACACGAGTTCAGTCACGCAGTACTACACTCGGAGTTTCTCAAGGGTACGTGGAGGGACAGCTTTTCTGACTGCATAGGAACGGAGTTCCTCACAGGGGAAATGGGATGTGTACCGGACAGGCTGGGGGAACAAAATTTCGTATGCAGTTGTCCTCCAGTGGACCGGGAGAGGGACCCAGGTCTGGCGAGCGCATAGTGTCTCTGGTCCCACACGTTCTGGGGCAGTGTGCTGCCTCAGCTCCCTTACAAGGCTGTGTTGACATTGAGCCACGTAAGTAGAATAAGCTGCGGAAGTCAGTTTGACGCACATCCCAGGGTAGCCTTGCAGAGTTCCAATCCCAAGCCCTGTGGAGACAGATGGGCCTGAAAGCGTTTCACCCACGACGGCTCTTTGAAAACTCCGGGTCATTCCGAGTGCAGGGAGGACTGCGGTGAAGAGGGCTGTGAGCGTCAATCGTATCTTTTGTCCATGCCTCCTGGACGTGGAGTGTGGCAAAGCGTGCCCAGGTGGACGGGAGGACAAAGCCTTCCCAAATCAAGTTGCAGGCTGCTGTTGTTACATGGAATCCCGGGCTTTGTTCACTGCTGTGTGCGACAAAGAAATCCTGGCTTCGTGTTTGTTCCTTGAGTGCGGGAAGTCCTCGTAGAGGGAGGCTTGAGGTGTCCAGTGTTCACCCAAATCGCTTCCGATCACAGGACGGAACATCGCACACACTTGTTGGCACTGTGGCCTCAGGTCCATTGCAAAGTAAGCCTTCGCCGAGGCGTGGGAAACGAGTCGCTCCCCAGCTCACAAATGCCCGTGATGAGGTGGGCCGGATGGAAGCATGGGGGGTACCATGCTGCTTTGCCTGCAGGAGAAACATACGACAAGGTTCTAGAACATACTGTTATCTATGGGAGGACTGTGGTGCCCGGGACGCTCGGTGGCTCCAACGAGGGGCGCTAAGGACTCCTTCTGAAGCCCATACGATGCCAATCGTTTCAACGCACTTTGCTGCTGGCCCACGTGCTGGTTGCCCACCTCTGCAATGTATGGGAATTCAACTCTGTAGCAGGTCTTCCCACCGGGGACGCTAATTTCGTTCACATCCTCGACCCTGAGCCTAGTGGCAGAGGCAAAAGCTGGGTCACTTCAGAGGCTCTTCCACCAGACGTTCGCAGAGGCGCCTGCCTTGGACTTGAAGCTACACGGAAGCAGGGACCTCAGGCACAGGGCAGACTGAGCGGTGTCCACCCTCACAGCATATAGCATTTCCTCGGGAACAGGGTCACTTTGGTGTCAGCTCTGGGATCCAAGGTTTCGTGAGAGTGCTCCTTTGGTGACCAGAATCTATGGCTCACGCGGGACACGTGCAGCGGTTACTTTCGGACTTGCCATCTCAGACACTCTACCTCTGGGGCGTTCGGAAGCTGCGCGAAGGTAACAAAGTGGGCTCAAGTCCAGTACCCGAAAAGTGTCTCATGCCTCTCAACAGATGGCAGGCAGCGTGTCTCCTGCTGCTGCAGGAGGACTGCAGACGTCTGTTTCAGGCTATAGGCTAGAAACGTGGTGCCCGCTGATAGAAATGCCGGCAGTGGCCCGCAGTGAAAGTGTCATGCACCTGGTGGTTTCTTCGACATAAGCAAGCCACACGTACCGGTCACGGACATGTGCCCCTGCGCGGGGCAGGGTGCGTGAAGCCACCTCTTTGGGCAAACCCTACGGGTGGCCTGGCAAATGTGTCCCGTTTATGGGAAACTGTTATATTCCTTTCCGGTTTGATGAAAGGTACGTTACGAGCATTGCCGTTTTCTGGATTTGGAGTTCTGCCATGGAGTGCAACGCAGAGACCCAAGGGTTTGGGGGATAGGGAGCTAGCACTTTGGCAGAGGCATCTCCATGCTGCCCCGAGCTCTGGGCTCCGTATTCAACTTGGAGTAAAGGCAGCCTGGGGTGCAATGCACGGACCGTCTGGCCCTAGACGGGATGTGCACGTGCAACAGACGAGCTAGAGGAGAGAAATGGGATACCCGCAGTTCTTCGGGATAGGCCAGCTCTCATCCAGCTAGTTGCGAAAGCAGGCTCCGAAAGGCCTGGATGCCTTTTCTCAACACGCCACACACGAGTTCAGTCACGCAGTACTACACTCGGAGTTTCTCAAGGGTACGTGGAGGGACAGCTTTTCTGACTGCATAGGAACGGAGTTCCTCACAGGGGAAATGGGATGTGTACCGGACAGGCTGGGGGAACAAAATTTCGTATGCAGTTGTCCTCCAGTGGACCGGGAGAGGGACCCAGGTCTGGTGAGCGCATAGTGTCTCTGGTCCCACACGTTCTGGGGCAGTGTGCTGCCTCAGCTCCCTTACAAGGCTGTGTTGACATTGAGCCACGTAAGTAGAATAAGCTGCGGAAGTCAGTTTGACGCACATCCCAGGGTAGCCTTGCAGAGTTCCAATCCCAAGCCCTGTGGAGACAGATGGGCCTGAAAGCGTTTCACCCACGACGGCTCTTTGAAAACTCCGGGTCATTCCGAGTGCAGGGAGGACTGCGGTGAAGAGGGCTGTGAGCGTCAATCGTATCTTTTGTCCATGCCTCCTGGACGTGGAGTGTGGCAAAGCGTGCCCAGGTGGACGGGAGGACAAAGCCTTCCCAAATCAAGTTGCAGGCTGCTGTTGTTACATGGAATCCCGGGCTTTGTTCACTGCTGTGTGCGACAAAGAAATCCTGGCTTCGTGTTTGTTCCTTGAGTGCGGGAAGTCCTCGTAGAGGGAGGCTTGAGGTGTCCAGTGTTCACCCAAATCGCTTCCGATCACAGGACGGAACATCGCACACACTTGTTGGCACTGTGGCCTCAGGTCCATTGCAAAGTAAGCCTTCGCCGAGGCGTGGGAAACGAGTCGCTCCCCAGCTCACAAATGCCCGTGATGAGGTGGGCCGGATGGAAGCATGGGGGGTACCATGCTGCTTTGCCTGCAGGAGAAACATACGACAAGGTTCTAGAACATACTGTTATCTATGGGAGGACTGTGGTGCCCGGGACGCTCGGTGGCTCCAACGAGGGGCGCTAAGGACTCCTTCTGAAGCCCATACGATGCCAATCGTTTCAACGCACTTTGCTGCTGGCCCACGTGCTGGTTGCCCACCTCTGCAATGTATGGGAATTCAACTCTGTAGCAGGTCTTCCCACCGGGGACGCTAATTTCGTTCACATCCTCGACCCTGAGCCTAGTGGCAGAGGCAAAAGCTGGGTCACTTCAGAGGCTCTTCCACCAGACGTTCGCAGAGGCGCCTGCCTTGGACTTGAAGCTACACGGAAGCAGGGACCTCAGGCACAGGGCAGACTGAGCGGTGTCCACCCTCACAGCATATAGCATTTCCTCGGGAACAGGGTCACTTTGGTGTCAGCTCTGGGATCCAAGGTTTCGTGAGAGTGCTCCTTTGGTGACCAGAATCTATGGCTCACGCGGGACACGTGCAGCGGTTACTTTCGGACTTGCCATCTCAAACACTCTACCTCTGGGGCGTTCGGAAGCTGCGCGAAGGTAACAAAGTGGGCTCAAGTCCAGTACCCGAAAAGTGTCTCATGCCTCTCAACAGATGGCAGGCAGCGTGTCTCCTGCTGCTGCAGGAGGACTGCAGACGTCTGTTTCAGGCTATAGGCTAGAAACGTGGTGCCCGCTGATAGAAATGCCGGCAGTGGCCCGCAGTGAAAGTGTCATGCACCTGGTGGTTTCTTCGACATAAGCAAGCCACACGTACCGGTCACGGACATGTGCCCCTGCGCGGGGCAGGGTGCGTGAAGCCACCTCTTTGGGCAAACCCTACGGGTGGCCTGGCAAATGTGTCCCGTTTATGGGAAACTGTTATATTCCTTTCCGGTTTGATGAAAGGTACGTTACGAGCATTGCCGTTTTCTGGATTTGGAGTTCTGCCATGGAGTGCAACGCAGAGACCCAAGGGTTTGGGGGATAGGGAGCTAGCACTTTGGCAGAGGCATCTCCATGCTGCCCCGAGCTCTGGGCTCCGTATTCAACTTGGAGTAAAGGCAGCCTGGGGTGCAATGCACGGACCGTCTGGCCCTAGACGGGATGTGCACGTGCAACAGACGAGCTAGAGGAGAGAAATGGGATACCCGCAGTTCTTCGGGATAGGCCAGCTCTCATCCAGCTAGTTGCGAAAGCAGGCTCCGAAAGGCCTGGATGCCTTTTCTCAACACGCCACACACGAGTTCAGTCACGCAGTACTACACTCGGACTTTCTCAAGGGTACGTGGAGGGACAGCTTTTCTGACTGCATAGGAACGGAGTTCCTCACAGGGGAAATGGGATGTGTACCGGACAGGCTGGGGGAACAAAATTTCGTATGCAGTTGTCCTCCAGTGGACCGGGAGAGGGACCCAGGTCTGGCGAGCGCATAGTGTCTCTGGTCCCACACGTTCTGGGGCAGTGTGCTGCCTCAGCTCCCTTACAAGGCTGTGTTGACATTGAGCCACGTAAGTAGAATAAGCTGCGGAAGTCAGTTTGACGCACATCCCAGGGTAGCCTTGCAGAGTTCCAATCCCAAGCCCTGTGGAGACAGATGGGCCTGAAAGCGTTTCACCCACGACGGCTCTTTGAAAACTCCGGGTCATTCCGAGTGCAGGGAGGACTGCGGTGAAGAGGGCTGTGAGCGTCAATCGTATCTTTTGTCCATGCCTCCTGGACGTGGAGTGTGGCAAAGCGTGCCCAGGTGGACGGGAGGACAAAGCCTTCCCAAATCAAGTTGCAGGCTGCTGTTGTTACATGGAATCCCGGGCTTTGTTCACTGCTGTGTGCGACAAAGAAATCCTGGCTTCGTGTTTGTTCCTTGAGTGCGGGAAGTCCTCGTAGAGGGAGGCTTGAGGTGTCCAGTGTTCACCCAAATCGCTTCCGATCACAGGACGGAACATCGCACACACTTGTTGGCACTGTGGCCTCAGGTCCATTGCAAAGTAAGCCTTCGCCGAGGCGTGGGAAACGAGTCGCTCCCCAGCTCACAAATGCCCGTGATGAGGTGGGCCGGATGGAAGCATGGGGGGTAACATGCTGCTTTGCCTGCAGGAGAAACATACGACAAGGTTCTAGAACATACTGTTATCTATGGGAGGACTGTGGTGCCCGGGACGCTCGGTGGCTCCAACGAGGGGCGCTAAGGACTCCTTCTGAAGCCCATACGATGCCAATCGTTTCAACGCACTTTGCTGCTGGCCCACGTGCTGGTTGTCCACCTCTGCAATGTATGGGAATTCAACTCTGTAGCAGGTCTTCCCACCGGGGACGCTAATTTCGTTCACATCCTCGACCCTGAGCCTAGTGGCAGAGGCAAAAGCTGGGTCACTTCAGAGGCTCTTCCACCAGACGTTCGCAGAGGCGCCTGCCTTGGACTTGAAGCTACACGGAAGCAGGGACCTCAGGCACAGGGCAGACTGAGCGGTGTCCACCCTCACAGCATATAGCATTTCCTCGGGAACAGGGTCACTTTGGTGTCAGCTCTGGGATCCAAGGTTTCGTGAGAGTGCTCCTTTGGTGACCAGAATCTATGGCTCACGCGGGACACGTGCAGCGGTTACTTTCGGACTTGCCATCTCAAACACTCTACCTCTGGGGCGTTCGGAAGCTGCGCGAAGGTAACAAAGTGGGCTCAAGTCCAGTACCCGAAAAGTGTCTCATGCCTCTCAACAGATGGCAGGCAGCGTGTCTCCTGCTGCTGCAGGAGGACTGCAGACGTCTGTTTCAGGCTATAGGCTAGAAACGTGGTGCCCGCTGATAGAAATGCCGGCAGTGGCCCGCAGTGAAAGTGTCATGCACCTGGTGGTTTCTTCGACATAAGCAAGCCACACGTACCGGTCACGGACATGTGCCCCTGCGCGGGGCAGGGTGCGTGAAGCCACCTCTTTGGGCAAACCCTACGGGTGGCCTGGCAAATGTGTCCCGTTTATGGGAAACTGTTATATTCCTTTCCGGTTTGATGAAAGGTACGTTACGAGCATTGCCGTTTTCTGGATTTGGAGTTCTGCCATGGAGTGCAACGCAGAGACCCAAGGGTTTGGGGGATAGGGAGCTAGCACTTTGGCAGAGGCATCTCCATGCTGCCCCGAGCTCTGGGCTCCGTATTCAACTTGGAGTAAAGGCAGCCTGGGGTGCAATGCACGGACCGTCTGGCCCTAGACGGGATGTGCACGTGCAACAGACGAGCTAGAGGAGAGAAATGGGATACCCGCAGTTCTTCGGGATAGGCCAGCTCTCATCCAGCTAGTTGCGAAAGCAGGCTCCGAAAGGCCTGGATGCCTTTTCTCAACACGCCACACACGAGTTCAGTCACGCAGTACTACACTCGGACTTTCTCAAGGGTACGTGGAGGGACAGCTTTTCTGACTGCATAGGAACGGAGTTCCTCACAGGGGAAATGGGATGTGTACCGGACAGGCTGGGGGAACAAAATTTCGTATGCAGTTGTCCTCCAGTGGACCGGGAGAGGGACCCAGGTCTGGCGAGCGCATAGTGTCTCTGGTCCCACACGTTCTGGGGCAGTGTGCTGCCTCAGCTCCCTTACAAGGCTGTGTTGACATTGAGCCACGTAAGTAGAATAAGCTGCGGAAGTCAGTTTGACGCACATCCCAGGGTAGCCTTGCAGAGTTCCAATCCCAAGCCCTGTGGAGACAGATGGGCCTGAAAGCGTTTCACCCACGACGGCTCTTTGAAAACTCCGGGTCATTCCGAGTGCAGGGAGGACTGCGGTGAAGAGGGCTGTGAGCGTCAATCGTATCTTTTGTCCATGCCTCCTGGACGTGGAGTGTGGCAAAGCGTGCCCAGGTGGACGGGAGGACAAAGCCTTCCCAAATCAAGTTGCAGGCTGCTGTTGTTACATGGAATCCCGGGCTTTGTTCACTGCTGTGTGCGACAAAGAAATCCTGGCTTCGTGTTTGTTCCTTGAGTGCGGGAAGTCCTCGTAGAGGGAGGCTTGAGGTGTCCAGTGTTCACCCAAATCGCTTCCGATCACAGGACGGAACATCGCACACACTTGTTGGCACTGTGGCCTCAGGTCCATTGCAAAGTAAGCCTTCGCCGAGGCGTGGGAAACGAGTCGCTCCCCAGCTCACAAATGCCCGTGATGAGGTGGGCCGGATGGAAGCATGGGGGGTACCATGCTGCTTTGCCTGCAGGAGAAACATACGACAAGGTTCTAGAACATACTGTTATCTATGGGAGGACTGTGGTGCCCGGGACGCTCGGTGGCTCCAACGAGGGGCGCTAAGGACTCCTTCTGAAGCCCATACGATGCCAATCGTTTCAATGCACTTTGCTGCTGGCCCACGTGCTGGTTGTCCACCTCTGCAATGTATGGGAATTCAACTCTGTAGCAGGTCTTCCCACCGGGGACGCTAATTTCGTTCACATCCTCGACCCTGAGCCTAGTGGCAGAGGCAAAAGCTGGGTCACTTCAGAGGCTCTTCCACCAGACGTTCGCAGAGGCGCCTGCCTTGGACTTGAAGCTACACGGAAGCAGGGACCTCAGGCACAGGGCAGACTGAGCGGTGTCCACCCTCACAGCATATAGCATTTCCTCGGGAACAGGGTCACTTTGGTGTCAGCTGTGGGATCCAAGGTTTCGTGAGAGTGCTCCTTTGGTGACCAGAATCTATGGCTCACGCGGGACACGTGCAGCGGTTACTTTCGGACTTGCCATCTCAGACACTCTACCTCTGGGGCGTTCGGAAGCTGCGCGAAGGTAACAAAGTGGGCTCAAGTCCAGTACCCGAAAAGTGTCTCATGCCTCTCAACAGATGGCAGGCAGCGTGTCTCCTGCTGCTGCAGAAGGACTGCAGACGTCTGTTTCAGGCTATAGGCTAGAAACGTGGTGCCCGCTGATAGAAATGCCGGCAGTGGCCCGCAGTGAAAGTGTCATGCACCTGGTGGTTTCTTCGACATAAGCAAGCCACACGTACCGGTCACGGACATGTGCCCCTGCGCGGGGCAGGGTGCGTGAAGCCACCTCTTTGGGCAAACCCTACGGGTGGCCTGGCAAATGTGTCCCGTTTATGGGAAACTGTTATATTCCTTTCCGGTTTGATGAAAGGTACGTTACGAGCATTGCCGTTTTCTGGATTTGGAGTTCTGCCATGGAGTGCAACGCAGAGACCCAAGGGTTTGGGGGATAGGGAGCTAGCACTTTGGCAGAGGCATCTCCATGCTGCCCCGAGCTCTGGGCTCCGTATTCAACTTGGAGTAAAGGCAGCCTGGGGTGCAATGCACGGACCGTCTGGCCCTAGACGGGATGTGCACGTGCAACAGACGAGCTAGAGGAGAGAAATGGGATACCCGCAGTTCTTCGGGATAGGCCAGCTCTCATCCAGCTAGTTGCGAAAGCAGGCTCCGAAAGGCCTGGATGCCTTTTCTCAACACGCCACACACGAGTTCAGTCACGCAGTACTACACTCGGAGTTTCTCAAGGGTACGTGGAGGGACAGCTTTTCTGACTGCATAGGAACGGAGTTCCTCACAGGGGAAATGGGATGTGTACCGGACAGGCTGGGGGAACAAAATTTCGTATGCAGTTGTCCTCCAGTGGACCGGGAGAGGGACCCAGGTCTGGCGAGCGCATAGTGTCTCTGGTCCCACACGTTCTGGGGCAGTGTGCTGCCTCAGCTCCCTTACAAGGCTGTGTTGACATTGAGCCACGTAAGTAGAATAAGCTGCGGAAGTCAGTTTGACGCACATCCCAGGGTAGCCTTGCAGAGTTCCAATCCCAAGCCCTGTGGAGACAGATGGGCCTGAAAGCGTTTCACCCACGACGGCTCTTTGAAAACTCCGGGTCATTCCGAGTGCAGGGAGGACTGCGGTGAAGAGGGCTGTGAGCGTCAATCGTATCTTTTGTCCATGCCTCCTGGACGTGGAGTGTGGCAAAGCGTGCCCAGGTGGACGGGAGGACAAAGCCTTCCCAAATCAAGTTGCAGGCTGCTGTTGTTACATGGAATCCCGGGCTTTGTTCACTGCTGTGTGCGACAAAGAAATCCTGGCTTCGTGTTTGTTCCTTGAGTGCGGGAAGTCCTCGTAGAGGGAGGCTTGAGGTGTCCAGTGTTCACCCAAATCGCTTCCGATCACAGGACGGAACATCGCACACACTTGTTGGCACTGTGGCCTCAGGTCCATTGCAAAGTAAGCCTTCGCCGAGGCGTGGGAAACGAGTCGCTCCCCAGCTCACAAATGCCCGTGATGAGGTGGGCCGGATGGAAGCATGGGGGGTACCATGCTGCTTTGCCTGCAGGAGAAACATACGACAAGGTTCTAGAACATACTGTTATCTATGGGAGGACTGTGGTGCCCGGGACGCTCGGTGGCTCCAACGAGGGGCGCTAAGGACTCCTTCTGAAGCCCATACGATGCCAATCGTTTCAACGCACTTTGCTGCTGGCCCACGTGCTGGTTGTCCACCTCTGCAATGTATGGGAATTCAACTCTGTAGCAGGTCTTCCCACCGGGGACGCTAATTTCGTTCACATCCTCGACCCTGAGCCTAGTGGCAGAGGCAAAAGCTGGGTCACTTCAGAGGCTCTTCCACCAGACGTTCGCAGAGGCGCCTGCCTTGGACTTGAAGCTACACGGAAGCAGGGACCTCAGGCACAGGGCAGACTGAGCGGTGTCCACCCTCACAGCATATAGCATTTCCTCGGGAACAGGGTCACTTTGGTGTCAGCTCTGGGATCCAAGGTTTCGTGAGAGTGCTCCTTTGGTGACCAGAATCTATGGCTCACGCGGGACACGTGCAGCGGTTACTTTCGGACTTGCCATCTCAGACACTCTACCTCTGGGGCGTTCGGAAGCTGCGCGAAGGTAACAAAGTGGGCTCAAGTCCAGTACCCGAAAAGTGTCTCATGCCTCTCAACAGATGGCAGGCAGCGTGTCTCCTGCTGCTGCAGAAGGACTGCAGACGTCTGTTTCAGGCTATAGGCTAGAAACGTGGTGCCCGCTGATAGAAATGCCGGCAGTGGCCCGCAGTGAAAGTGTCATGCACCTGGTGGTTTCTTCGACATAAGCAAGCCACACGTACCGGTCACGGACATGTGCCCCTGCGCGGGGCAGGGTGCGTGAAGCCACCTCTTTGGGCAAACCCTACGGGTGGCCTGGCAAATGTGTCCCGTTTATGGGAAACTGTTATATTCCTTTCCGGTTTGATGAAAGGTACGTTACGAGCATTGCCGTTTTCTGGATTTGGAGTTCTGCCATGGAGTGCAACGCAGAGACCCAAGGGTTTGGGGGATAGGGAGCTAGCACTTTGGCAGAGGCATCTCCATGCTGCCCCGAGCTCTGGGCTCCGTATTCAACTTGGAGTAAAGGCAGCCTGGGGTGCAATGCACGGACCGTCTGGCCCTAGACGGGATGTGCACGTGCAACAGACGAGCTAGAGGAGAGAAATGGGATACCCGCAGTTCTTCGGGATAGGCCAGCTCTCATCCAGCTAGTTGCGAAAGCAGGCTCCGAAAGGCCTGGATGCCTTTTCTCAACACGCCACACACGAGTTCAGTCACGCAGTACTACACTCGGAGTTTCTCAAGGGTACGTGGAGGGACAGCTTTTCTGACTGCATAGGAACGGAGTTCCTCACAGGGGAAATGGGATGTGTACCGGACAGGCTGGGGGAACAAAATTTCGTATGCAGTTGTCCTCCAGTGGACCGGGAGAGGGACCCAGGTCTGGCGAGCGCATAGTGTCTCTGGTCCCACACGTTCTGGGGCAGTGTGCTGCCTCAGCTCCCTTACAAGGCTGTGTTGACATTGAGCCACGTAAGTAGAATAAGCTGCGGAAGTCAGTTTGACGCACATCCCAGGGTAGCCTTGCAGAGTTCCAATCCCAAGCCCTGTGGAGACAGATGGGCCTGAAAGCATTTCACCCACGACGGCTCTTTGAAAACTCCGGGTCATTCCGAGTGCAGGGAGGACTGCGGTGAAGAGGGCTGTGAGCGTCAATCGTATCTTTTGTCCATGCCTCCTGGACGTGGAGTGTGGCAAAGCGTGCCCAGGTGGACGGGAGGACAAAGCCTTCCCAAATCAAGTTGCAGGCTGCTGTTGTTACATGGAATCCCGGGCTTTGTTCACTGCTGTGTGCGACAAAGAAATCCTGGCTTCGTGTTTGTTCCTTGAGTGCGGGAAGTCCTCGTAGAGGGAGGCTTGAGGTGTCCAGTGTTCACCCAAATCGCTTCCGATCACAGGACGGAACATCGCACACACTTGTTGGCACTGTGGCCTCAGGTCCATTGCAAAGTAAGCCTTCGCCGAGGCGTGGGAAACGAGTCGCTCCCCAGCTCACAAATGCCCGTGATGAGGTGGGCCGGATGGAAGCATGGGGCGTACCATGCTGCTTTGCCTGCAGGAGAAACATACGACAAGGTTCTAGAACATACTGTTATCTATGGGAGGACTGTGGTGCCCGGGACGCTCGGTGGCTCCAACGAGGGGCGCTAAGGACTCCTTCTGAAGCCCATACGATGCCAATCGTTTCAACGCACTTTGCTGCTGGCCCACGTGCTGGTTGCCCACCTCTGCAATGTATGGGAATTCAACTCTGTAGCAGGTCTTCCCACCGGGGACGCTAATTTCGTTCACATCCTCGACCCTGAGCGTAGTGGCAGAGGCAAAAGCTGGGTCACTTCAGAGGCTCTTCCACCAGACGTTCGCAGAGGCGCCTGCCTTGGACTTGAAGCTACACGGAAGCAGGGACCTCAGGCACAGGGCAGACTGAGCGGTGTCCACCCTCACAGCATATAGCATTTCCTCGGGAACAGGGTCACTTTGGTGTCAGCTCTGGGATCCAAGGTTTCGTGAGAGTGCTCCTTTGGTGACCAGAATCTATGGCTCACGCGGGACACGTGCAGCGGTTACTTTCGGACTTGCCATCTCAGACACTCTACCTCTGGGGCGTTCGGAAGCTGCGCGAAGGTAACAAAGTGGGCTCAAGTCCAGTACCCGAAAAGTGTCTCATGCCTCTCAACAGATGGCAGGCAGCGTGTCTCCTGCTGCTGCAGAAGGACTGCAGACGTCTGTTTCAGGCTATAGGCTAGAAACGTGGTGCCCGCTGATAGAAATGCCGGCAGTGGCCCGCAGTGAAAGTGTCATGCACCTGGTGGTTTCTTCGACATAAGCAAGCCACACGTACCGGTCACGGACATGTGCCCCTGCGCGGGGCAGGGTGCGTGAAGCCACCTCTTTGGGCAAACCCTACGGGTGGCCTGGCAAATGTGTCCCATTTATGGGAAACTGTTATATTCCTTTCCGGTTTGATGAAAGGTACGTTACGAGCATTGCCGTTTTCTGGATTTGGAGTTCTGCCATGGAGTGCAACGCAGAGACCCAAGGGTTTGGGGGATAGGGAGCTAGCACTTTGGCAAGAGGCATCTCCATGCTGCCCCGAGCTCTGGGCTCCGTATTCAACTTGGAGTAAAGGCAGCCTGGGGTGCAATGCACGGACCGTCTGGCCCTAGACGGGATGTGCACGTGCAACAGACGAGCTAGAGGAGAGAAATGGGATACCCGCAGTTCTTCGGGATAGGCCAGCTCTCATCCAGCTAGTTGCGAAAGCAGGCTCCGAAAGGCCTGGATGCCTTTTCTCAACACGCCACACACGAGTTCAGTCACGCAGTACTACACTCGGAGTTTCTCAAGGGTACGTGGAGGGACAGCTTTTCTGACTGCATAGGAACGGAGTTCCTCACAGGGGAAATGGGATGTGTACCGGACAGGCTGGGGGAACAAAATTTCGTATGCAGTTGTCCTCCAGTGGACCGGGAGAGGGACCCAGGTCTGGCGAGCGCATAGTGTCTCTGGTCCCACACGTTCTGGGGCAGTGTGCTGCCTCAGCTCCCTTACAAGGCTGTGTTGACATTGAGCCACGTAAGTAGAATAAGCTGCGGAAGTCAGTTTGACGCACATCCCAGGGTAGCCTTGCAGAGTTCCAATCCCAAGCCCTGTGGAGACAGATGGGCCTGAAAGCGTTTCACCCACGACGGCTCTTTGAAAACTCCGGGTCATTCCGAGTGCAGGGAGGACTGCGGTGAAGAGGGCTGTGAGCGTCAATCGTATCTTTTGTCCATGCCTCCTGGACGTGGAGTGTGGCAAAGCGTGCCCAGGTGGACGGGAGGACAAAGCCTTCCCAAATCAAGTTGCAGGCTGCTGTTGTTACATGGAATCCCGGGCTTTGTTCACTGCTGTGTGCGACAAAGAAATCCTGGCTTCGTGTTTGTTCCTTGAGTGCGGGAAGTCCTCGTAGAGGGAGGCTTGAGGTGTCCAGTGTTCACCCAAATCGCTTCCGATCACAGGACGGAACATCGCACACACTTGTTGGCACTGTGGCCTCAGGTCCATTGCAAAGTAAGCCTTCGCCGAGGCGTGGGAAACGAGTCGCTCCCCAGCTCACAAATGCCCGTGATGAGGTGGGCCGGATGGAAGCATGGGGCGTACCATGCTGCTTTGCCTGCAGGAGAAACATACGACAAGGTTCTAGAACATACTGTTATCTATGGGAGGACTGTGGTGCCCGGGACGCTCGGTGGCTCCAACGAGGGGCGCTAAGGACTCCTTCTGAAGCCCATACGATGCCAATCGTTTCAACGCACTTTGCTGCTGGCCCACGTGCTGGTTGTCCACCTCTGCAATGTATGGGAATTCAACTCTGTAGCAGGTCTTCCCACCGGGGACGCTAATTTCGTTCACATCCTCGACCCTGAGCCTAGTGGCAGAGGCAAAAGCTGGGTCACTTCAGAGGCTCTTCCACCAGACGTTCGCAGAGGCGCCTGCCTTGGACTTGAAGCTACACGGAAGCAGGGACCTCAGGCACAGGGCAGACTGAGCGGTGTCCACCCTCACAGCATATAGCGTTTCCTCGGGAACAGGGTCACTTTGGTGTCAGCTCTGGGATCCAAGGTTTCGTGAGAGTGCTCCTTTGGTGACCAGAATCTATGGCTCACGCGGGACACGTGCAGCGGTTACTTTCGGACTTGCCATCTCAGACACTCTACCTCTGGGGCGTTCGGAAGCTGCGCGAAGGTAACAAAGTGGGCTCAAGTCCAGTACCCGAAAAGTGTCTCATGCCTCTCAACAGATGGCAGGCAGCGTGTCTCCTGCTGCTGCAGAAGGACTGCAGACGTCTGTTTCAGGCTATAGGCTAGAAACGTGGTGCCCGCTGATAGAAATGCCGGCAGTGGCCCGCAGTGAAAGTGTCATGCACCTGGTGGTTTCTTCGACATAAGCAAGCCACACGTACCGGTCACGGACATGTGCCCCTGCGCGGGGCAGGGTGCGTGAAGCCACCTCTTTGGGCAAACCCTACGGGTGGCCTGGCAAATGTGTCCCGTTTATGGGAAACTGTTATATTCCTTTCCGGTTTGATGAAAGGTACGTTACGAGCATTGCCGTTTTCTGGATTTGGAGTTCTGCCATGGAGTGCAACGCAGAGACCCAAGGGTTTGGGGGATAGGGAGCTAGCACTTTGGCAAGAGGCATCTCCATGCTGCCCCGAGCTCTGGGCTCCGTATTCAACTTGGAGTAAAGGCAGCCTGGGGTGCAATGCACGGACCGTCTGGCCCTAGACGGGATGTGCACGTGCAACAGACGAGCTAGAGGAGAGAAATGGGATACCCGCAGTTCTTCGGGATAGGCCAGCTCTCATCCAGCTAGTTGCGAAAGCAGGCTCCGAAAGGCCTGGATGCCTTTTCTCAACACGCCACACACGAGTTCAGTCACGCAGTACTACACTCGGACTTTCTCAAGGGTACGTGGAGGGACAGCTTTTCTGACTGCATAGGAACGGAGTTCCTCACAGGGGAAATGGGATGTGTACCGGACAGGCTGGGGGAACAAAATTTCGTATGCAGTTGTCCTCCAGTGGACCGGGAGAGGGACCCAGGTCTGGCGAGCGCATAGTGTCTCTGGTCCCACACGTTCTGGGGCAGTGTGCTGCCTCAGCTCCCTTACAAGGCTGTGTTGACTTTGAGCCACGTAAGTAGAATAAGCTGCGGAAGTCAGTTTGACGCACATCCCAGGGTAGCCTTGCAGAGTTCCAATTCCAAGCCCTGTGGAGACAGATGGGCCTGAAAGCGTTTCACCCACGACGGCTCTTTGAAAACTCCGGGTCATTCCGAGTGCAGGGAGGACTGCGGTGAAGAGGGCTGTGAGCGTCAATCGTATCTTTTGTCCATGCCTCCTGGACGTGGAGTGTGGCAAAGCGTGCCCAGGTGGACGGGAGGACAAAGCCTTCCCAAATCAAGTTGCAGGCTGCTGTTGTTACATGGAATCCCGGGCTTTGTTCACTGCTGTGTGCGACAAAGAAATCCTGGCTTCGTGTTTGTTCCTTGAGTGCGGGAAGTCCTCGTAGAGGGAGGCTTGAGGTGTCCAGTGTTCACCCAAATCGCTTCCGATCACAGGACGGAACATCGCACACACTTGTTGGCACTGTGGCCTCAGGTCCATTGCAAAGTAAGCCTTCGCCGAGGCGTGGGAAACGAGTCGCTCCCCAGCTCACAAATGCCCGTGATGAGGTGGGCCGGATGGAAGCATGGGGCGTACCATGCTGCTTTGCCTGCAGGAGAAACATACGACAAGGTTCTAGAACATACTGTTATCTATGGGAGGACTGTGGTGCCCGGGACGCTCGGTGGCTCCAACGAGGGGCGCTAAGGACTCCTTCTGAAGCCCATACGATGCCAATCGTTTCAACGCACTTTGCTGCTGGCCCACGTGCTGGTTGCCCACCTCTGCAATGTATGGGAATTCAACTCTGTAGCAGGTCTTCCCACCGGGGACGCTAATTTCGTTCACATCCTCGACCCTGAGCCTAGTGGCAGAGGCAAAAGCTGGGTCACTTCAGAGGCTCTTCCACCAGACGTTCGCAGAGGCGCCTGCCTTGGACTTGAAGCTACACGGAAGCAGGGACCTCAGGCACAGGGCAGACTGAGCGGTGTCCACCCTCACAGCATATAGCGTTTCCTCGGGAACAGGGTCACTTTGGTGTCAGCTCTGGGATCCAAGGTTTCGTGAGAGTGCTCCTTTGGTGACCAGAATCTATGGCTCACGCGGGACACGTGCAGCGGTTACTTTCGGACTTGCCATCTCAGACACTCTACCTCTGGGGCGTTCGGAAGCTGCGCGAAGGTAACAAAGTGGGCTCAAGTCCAGTACCCGAAAAGTGTCTCATGCCTCTCAACAGATGGCAGGCAGCGTGTCTCCTGCTGCTGCAGAAGGACTGCAGACGTCTGTTTCAGGCTATAGGCTAGAAACGTGGTGCCCGCTGATAGAAATGCCGGCAGTGGCCCGCAGTGAAAGTGTCATGCACCTGGTGGTTTCTTCGACATAAGCAAGCCACACGTACCGGTCACGGACATGTGCCCCTGCGCGGGGCAGGGTGCGTGAAGCCACCTCTTTGGGCAAACCCTACGGGTGGCCTGGCAAATGTGTCCCGTTTATGGGAAACTGTTATATTCCTTTCCGGTTTGATGAAAGGTACGTTACGAGCATTGCCGTTTTCTGGATTTGGAGTTCTGCCATGGAGTGCAACGCAGAGACCCAAGGGTTTGGGGGATAGGGAGCTAGCACTTTGGCAGAGGCATCGCCATGCTGCCCCGAGCTCTGGGCTCCGTATTCAACTTGGAGTAAAGGCAGCCTGGGGTGCAATGCACGGACCGTCTGGCCCTAGACGGGATGTGCACGTGCAACAGACGAGCTAGAGGAGAGAAATGGGATACCCGCAGTTCTTCGGGATAGGCCAGCTCTCATCCAGCTAGTTGCGAAAGCAGGCTCCGAAAGGCCTGGATGCCTTTTCTCAACACGCCACACACGAGTTCAGTCACGCAGTACTACACTCGGAGTTTCTCAAGGGTACGTGGAGGGACAGCTTTTCTGACTGCATAGGAACGGAGTTCCTCACAGGGGAAATGGGATGTGTACCGGACAGGCTGGGGGAACAAAATTTCGTATGCAGTTGTCCTCCAGTGGACCGGGAGAGGGACCCAGGTCTGGCGAGCGCATAGTGTCTCTGGTCCCACACGTTCTGGGGCAGTGTGCTGCCTCAGCTCCCTTACAAGGCTGTGTTGACATTGAGCCACGTAAGTAGAATAAGCTGCGGAAGTCAGTTTGACGCACATCCCAGGGTAGCCTTGCAGAGTTCCAATCCCAAGCCCTGTGGAGACAGATGGGCCTGAAAGCGTTTCACCCACGACGGCTCTTTGAAAACTCCGGGTCATTCCGAGTGCAGGGAGGACTGCGGTGAAGAGGGCTGTGAGCGTCAATCGTATCTTTTGTCCATGCCTCCTGGACGTGGAGTGTGGCAAAGCGTGCCCAGGTGGACGGGAGGACAAAGCCTTCCCAAATCAAGTTGCAGGCTGCTGTTGTTACATGGAATCCCGGGCTTTGTTCACTGCTGTGTGCGACAAAGAAATCCTGGCTTCGTGTTTGTTCCTTGAGTGCGGGAAGTCCTCGTAGAGGGAGGCTTGAGGTGTCCAGTGTTCACCCAAATCGCTTCCGATCACAGGACGGAACATCGCACACACTTGTTGGCACTGTGGCCTCAGGTCCATTGCAAAGTAAGCCTTCGCCGAGGCGTGGGAAACGAGTCGCTCCCCAGCTCACAAATGCCCGTGATGAGGTGGGCCGGATGGAAGCATGGGGGGTACCATGCTGCTTTGCCTGCAGGAGAAACATACGACAAGGTTCTAGAACATACTGTTATCTATGGGAGGACTGTGGTGCCCGGGACGCTCGGTGGCTCCAACGAGGGGCGCTAAGGACTCCTTCTGAAGCCCATACGATGCCAATCGTTTCAACGCACTTTGCTGCTGGCCCACGTGCTGGTTGTCCACCTCTGCAATGTATGGGAATTCAACTCTGTAGCAGGTCTTCCCACCGGGGACGCTAATTTCGTTCACATCCTCGACCCTGAGCCTAGTGGCAGAGGCAAAAGCTGGGTCACTTCAGAGGCTCTTCCACCAGACGTTCGCAGAGGCGCCTGCCTTGGACTTGAAGCTACACGGAAGCAGGGACCTCAGGCACAGGGCAGACTGAGCGGTGTCCACCCTCACAGCATATAGCATTTCCTCGGGAACAGGGTCACTTTGGTGTCAGCTCTGGGATCCAAGGTTTCGTGAGAGTGCTCCTTTGGTGACCAGAATCTATGGCTCACGCGGGACACGTGCAGCGGTTACTTTCGGACTTGCCATCTCAGACACTCTACCTCTGGGGCGTTCGGAAGCTGCGCGAAGGTAACAAAGTGGGCTCAAGTCCAGTACCCGAAAAGTGTCTCATGCCTCTCAACAGATGGCAGGCAGCGTGTCTCCTGCTGCTGCAGAAGGACTGCAGACGTCTGTTTCAGGCTATAGGCTAGAAACGTGGTGCCCGCTGATAGAAATGCCGGCAGTGGCCCGCAGTGAAAGTGTCATGCACCTGGTGGTTTCTTCGACATAAGCAAGCCACACGTACCGGTCACGGACATGTGCCCCTGCGCGGGGCAGGGTGCGTGAAGCCACCTCTTTGGGCAAACCCTACGGGTGGCCTGGCAAATGTGTCCCGTTTATGGGAAACTGTTATATTCCTTTCCGGTTTGATGAAAGGTACGTTACGAGCATTGCCGTTTTCTGGATTTGGAGTTCTGCCATGGAGTGCAACGCAGAGACCCAAGG
This sequence comes from Globicephala melas, assembly GCF_963455315.2. Lineage (NCBI taxonomy): Eukaryota > Metazoa > Chordata > Mammalia > Artiodactyla > Delphinidae > Globicephala > Globicephala melas. Next base: position 76,931,727 of record NC_083335.1, read on the forward strand.
GTTTGGGGGATAGGGAGCTAGCACTTTGGCAGAGGCATCTCCATGCTGCCCCGAGCTCTGGGCTCCGTATTCAACTTGGAGTAAAGGCAGCCTGGGGTGCAATGCACGGACCGTCTGGCCCTAGACGGGATGTGCACGTGCAACAGACGAGCTAGAGGAGAGAAATGGGATATCCGCAGTTCTTCGGGATAGGCCAGCTCTCATCCAGCTAGTTGCGAAAGCAGGCTCCGAAAGGCCTGGATGCCTTTTCTCAACACGCCACACACGAGTTCAGTCACGCAGTACTACACTCGGACTTTCTCAAGGGTACGTGGAGGGACAGCTTTTCTGACTGCATAGGAACGGAGTTCCTCACAGGGGAAATGGGATGTGTACCGGACAGGCTGGGGGAACAAAATTTCGTATGCAGTTGTCCTCCAGTGGACCGGGAGAGGGACCCAGGTCTGGCGAGCGCATAGTGTCTCTGGTCCCACACGTTCTGGGGCAGTGTGCTGCCTCAGCTCCCTTACAAGGCTGTGTTGACATTGAGCCACGTAAGTAGAATAAGCTGCGGAAGTCAGTTTGACGCACATCCCAGGGTAGCCTTGCAGAGTTCCAATCCCAAGCCCTGTGGAGACAGATGGGCCTGAAAGCGTTTCACCCACGACGGCTCTTTGAAAACTCCGGGTCATTCCGAGTGCAGGGAGGACTGCGGTGAAGAGGGCTGTGAGCGTCAATCGTATCTTTTGTCCATGCCTCCTGGACGTGGAGTGTGGCAAAGCGTGCCCAGGTGGACGGGAGGACAAAGCCTTCCCAAATCAAGTTGCAGGCTGCTGTTGTTACATGGAATCCCGGGCTTTGTTCACTGCTGTGTGCGACAAAGAAATCCTGGCTTCGTGTTTGTTCCTTGAGTGCGGGAAGTCCTCGTAGAGGGAGGCTTGAGGTGTCCAGTGTTCACCCAAATCGCTTCCGATCACAGGACGGAACATCGCACACACTTGTTGGCACTGTGGCCTCAGGTCCATTGCAAAGTAAGCCTTCGCCGAGGCGTGGGAAACGAGTCGCTCCCCAGCTCACAAATGCCCGTGATGAGGTGGGCCGGATGGAAGCATGGGGCGTACCATGCTGCTTTGCCTGCAGGAGAAACATACGACAAGGTTCTAGAACATACTGTTATCTATGGGAGGACTGTGGTGCCCGGGACGCTCGGTGGCTCCAACGAGGGGCGCTAAGGACTCCTTCTGAAGCCCATACGATGCCAATCGTTTCAACGCACTTTGCTGCTGGCCCACGTGCTGGTTGCCCACCTCTGCAATGTATGGGAATTCAACTCTGTAGCAGGTCTTCCCACCGGGGACGCTAATTTCGTTCACATCCTCGACCCTGAGCCTAGTGGCAGAGGCAAAAGCTGGGTCACTTCAGAGGCTCTTCCACCAGACGTTCGCAGAGGCGCCTGCCTTGGACTTGAAGCTACACGGAAGCAGGGACCTCAGGCACAGGGCAGACTGAGCGGTGTCCACCCTCACAGCATATAGCGTTTCCTCGGGAACAGGGTCACTTTGGTGTCAGCTCTGGGATCCAAGGTTTCGTGAGAGTGCTCCTTTGGTGACCAGAATCTATGGCTCACGCGGGACACGTGCAGCGGTTACTTTCGGACTTGCCATCTCAGACACTCTACCTCTGGGGCGTTCGGAAGCTGCGCGAAGGTAACAAAGTGGGCTCAAGTCCAGTACCCGAAAAGTGTCTCATGCCTCTCAACAGATGGCAGGCAGCGTGTCTCCTGCTGCTGCAGAAGGACTGCAGACGTCTGTTTCAGGCTATAGGCTAGAAACGTGGTGCCCGCTGATAGAAATGCCGGCAGTGGCCCGCAGTGAAAGTGTCATGCACCTGGTGGTTTCTTCGACATAAGCAAGCCACACGTACCGGTCACGGACATGTGCCCCTGCGCGGGGCAGGGTGCGTGAAGCCACCTCTTTGGGCAAACCCTACGGGTGGCCTGGCAAATGTGTCCCGTTTATGGGAAACTGTTATATTCCTTTCCGGTTTGATGAAAGGTACGTTACGAGCATTGCCGTTTTCTGGATTTGGAGTTCTGCCATGGAGTGCAACGCAGAGACCCAAGGGTTTGGGGGATAGGGAGCTAGCACTTTGGCAGAGGCATCGCCATGCTGCCCCGAGCTCTGGGCTCCGTATTCAACTTGGAGTAAAGGCAGCCTGGGGTGCAATGCACGGACCGTCTGGCCCTAGACGGGATGTGCACGTGCAACAGACGAGCTAGAGGAGAGAAATGGGATACCCGCAGTTCTTCGGGATAGGCCAGCTCTCATCCAGCTAGTTGCGAAAGCAGGCTCCGAAAGGCCTGGATGCCTTTTCTCAACACGCCACACACGAGTTCAGTCACGCAGTACTACACTCGGAGTTTCTCAAGGGTACGTGGAGGGACAGCTTTTCTGACTGCATAGGAACGGAGTTCCTCACAGGGGAAATGGGATGTGTACCGGACAGGCTGGGGGAACAAAATTTCGTATGCAGTTGTCCTCCAGTGGACCGGGAGAGGGACCCAGGTCTGGCGAGCGCATAGTGTCTCTGGTCCCACACGTTCTGGGGCAGTGTGCTGCCTCAGCTCCCTTACAAGGCTGTGTTGACATTGAGCCACGTAAGTAGAATAAGCTGCGGAAGTCAGTTTGACGCACATCCCAGGGTAGCCTTGCAGAGTTCCAATCCCAAGCCCTGTGGAGACAGATGGGCCTGAAAGCGTTTCACCCACGACGGCTCTTTGAAAACTCCGGGTCATTCCGAGTGCAGGGAGGACTGCGGTGAAGAGGGCTGTGAGCGTCAATCGTATCTTTTGTCCATGCCTCCTGGACGTGGAGTGTGGCAAAGCGTGCCCAGGTGGACGGGAGGACAAAGCCTTCCCAAATCAAGTTGCAGGCTGCTGTTGTTACATGGAATCCCGGGCTTTGTTCACTGCTGTGTGCGACAAAGAAATCCTGGCTTCGTGTTTGTTCCTTGAGTGCGGGAAGTCCTCGTAGAGGGAGGCTTGAGGTGTCCAGTGTTCACCCAAATCGCTTCCGATCACAGGACGGAACATCGCACACACTTGTTGGCACTGTGGCCTCAGGTCCATTGCAAAGTAAGCCTTCGCCGAGGCGTGGGAAACGAGTCGCTCCCCAGCTCACAAATGCCCGTGATGAGGTGGGCCGGATGGAAGCATGGGGGGTACCATGCTGCTTTGCCTGCAGGAGAAACATACGACAAGGTTCTAGAACATACTGTTATCTATGGGAGGACTGTGGTGCCCGGGACGCTCGGTGGCTCCAACGAGGGGCGCTAAGGACTCCTTCTGAAGCCCATACGATGCCAATCGTTTCAACGCACTTTGCTGCTGGCCCACGTGCTGGTTGCCCACCTCTGCAATGTATGGGAATTCAACTCTGTAGCAGGTCTTCCCACCGGGGACGCTAATTTCATTCACATCCTCGACCCTGAGCCTAGTGGCAGAGGCAAAAGCTGGGTCACTTCAGAGGCTCTTCCACCAGACGTTCGCAGAGGCGCCTGCCTTGGACTTGAAGCTACACGGAAGCAGGGACCTCAGGCACAGGGCAGACTGAGCGGTGTCCACCCTCACAGCATATAGCATTTCCTCGGGAACAGGGTCACTTTGGTGTCAGCTCTGGGATCCAAGGTTTCGTGAGAGTGCTCCTTTGGTGACCAGAATCTATGGCTCACGCGGGACACGTGCAGCGGTTACTTTCGGACTTGCCATCTCAGACACTCTACCTCTGGGGCGTTCGGAAGCTGCGCGAAGGTAACAAAGTGGGCTCAAGTCCAGTACCCGAAAAGTGTCTCATGCCTCTCAACAGATGGCAGGCAGCGTGTCTCCTGCTGCTGCAGAAGGACTGCAGACGTCTGTTTCAGGCTATAGGCTAGAAACGTGGTGCCCGCTGATAGAAATGCCGGCAGTGGCCCGCAGTGAAAGTGTCATGCACCTGGTGGTTTCTTCGACATAAGCAAGCCACACGTACCGGTCACGGACATGTGCCCCTGCGCGGGGCAGGGTGCGTGAAGCCACCTCTTTGGGCAAACCCTACGGGTGGCCTGGCAAATGTGTCCCGTTTATGGGAAACTGTTATATTCCTTTCCGGTTTGATGAAAGGTACGTTACGAGCATTGCCGTTTTCTGGATTTGGAGTTCTGCCATGGAGTGCAACGCAGAGACCCAAGGGTTTGGGGGATAGGGAGCTAGCACTTTGGCAGAGGCATCTCCATGCTGCCCCGAGCTCTGGGCTCCGTATTCAACTTGGAGTAAAGGCAGCCTGGGGTGCAATGCACGGACCGTCTGGCCCTAGACGGGATGTGCACGTGCAACAGACGAGCTAGAGGAGAGAAATGGGATACCCGCAGTTCTTCGGGATAGGCCAGCTCTCATCCAGCTAGTTGCGAAAGCAGGCTCCGAAAGGCCTGGATGCCTTTTCTCAACACGCCACACACGAGTTCAGTCACGCAGTACTACACTCGGAGTTTCTCAAGGGTACGTGGAGGGACAGCTTTTCTGACTGCATAGGAACGGAGTTCCTCACAGGGGAAATGGGATGTGTACCGGACAGGCTGGGGGAACAAAATTTCGTATGCAGTTGTCCTCCAGTGGACCGGGAGAGGGACCCAGGTCTGGCGAGCGCATAGTGTCTCTGGTCCCACACGTTCTGGGGCAGTGTGCTGCCTCAGCTCCCTTACAAGGCTGTGTTGACATTGAGCCACGTAAGTAGAATAAGCTGCGGAAGTCAGTTTGACGCACATCCCAGGGTAGCCTTGCAGAGTTCCAATCCCAAGCCCTGTGGAGACAGATGGGCCTGAAAGCGTTTCACCCACGACGGCTCTTTGAAAACTCCGGGTCATTCCGAGTGCAGGGAGGACTGCGGTGAAGAGGGCTGTGAGCGTCAATCGTATCTTTTGTCCATGCCTCCTGGACGTGGAGTGTGGCAAAGCGTGCCCAGGTGGACGGGAGGACAAAGCCTTCCCAAATCAAGTTGCAGGCTGCTGTTGTTACATGGAATCCCGGGCTTTGTTCACTGCTGTGTGCGACAAAGAAATCCTGGCTTCGTGTTTGTTCCTTGAGTGTGGGAAGTCCTCGTAGAGGGAGGCTTGAGGTGTCCAGTGTTCACCCAAATCGCTTCCGATCACAGGACGGAACATCGCACACACTTGTTGGCACTGTGGCCTCAGGTCCATTGCAAAGTAAGCCTTCGCCGAGGCGTGGGAAACGAGTCGCTCCCCAGCTCACAAATGCCCGTGATGAGGTGGGCCGGATGGAAGCATGGGGGGTACCATGCTGCTTTGCCTGCAGGAGAAACATACGACAAGGTTCTAGAACATACTGTTATCTATGGGAGGACTGTGGTGCCCGGGACGCTCGGTGGCTCCAACGAGGGGCGCTAAGGACTCCTTCTGAAGCCCATACGATGCCAATCGTTTCAACGCACTTTGCTGCTGGCCCACGTGCTGGTTGCCCACCTCTGCAATGTATGGGAATTCAACTCTGTAGCAGGTCTTCCCACCGGGGACGCTAATTTCATTCACATCCTCGACCCTGAGCCTAGTGGCAGAGGCAAAAGCTGGGTCACTTCAGAGGCTCTTCCACCAGACGTTCGCAGAGGCGCCTGCCTTGGACTTGAAGCTACACGGAAGCAGGGACCTCAGGCACAGGGCAGACTGAGCGGTGTCCACCCTCACAGCATATAGCATTTCCTCGGGAACAGGGTCACTTTGGTGTCAGCTCTGGGATCCAAGGTTTCGTGAGAGTGCTCCTTTGGTGACCAGAATCTATGGCTCACGCAGGACACGTGCAGCGGTTACTTTCGGACTTGCCATCTCAGACACTCTACCTCTGGGGCGTTCGGAAGCTGCGCGAAGGTAACAAAGTGGGCTCAAGTCCAGTACCCGAAAAGTGTCTCATGCCTCTCAACAGATGGCAGGCAGCGTGTCTCCTGCTGCTGCAGAAGGACTGCAGACGTCTGTTTCAGGCTATAGGCTAGAAACGTGGTGCCCGCTGATAGAAATGCCGGCAGTGGCCCGCAGTGAAAGTGTCATGCACCTGGTGGTTTCTTCAACATAAGCAAGCCACACGTACCGGTCACGGACATGTGCCCCTGCGCGGGGCAGGGTGCGTGAAGCCACCTCTTTGGGCAAACCCTACGGGTGGCCTGGCAAATGTGTCCCGTTTATGGGAAACTGTTATATTCCTTTCCGGTTTGATGAAAGGTACGTTACGAGCATTGCCGTTTTCTGGATTTGGAGTTCTGACATGGAGTGCAACGCAGAGACCCAAGGGTTTGGGGGATAGGGAGCTAGCACTTTGGCAGAGGCATCTCCATGCTGCCCCGAGCTCTGGGCTCCGTATTCAACTTGGAGTAAAGGCAGCCTGGGGTGCAATGCACGGACCGTCTGGCCCTAGACGGGATGTGCACGTGCAACAGACGAGCTAGAGGAGAGAAATGGGATACCCGCAGTTCTTCGGGATAGGCCAGCTCTCATCCAGCTAGTTGCGAAAGCAGGCTCCGAAAGGCCTGGATGCCTTTTCTCAACACGCCACACACGAGTTCAGTCACGCAGTACTACACTCGGACTTTCTCAAGGGTACGTGGAGGGACAGCTTTTCTGACTGCATAGGAACGGAGTTCCTCACAGGGGAAATGGGATGTGTACCGGACAGGCTGGGGGAACAAAATTTCGTATGCAGTTGTCCTCCAGTGGACCGGGAGAGGGACCCAGGTCTGGCGAGCGCATAGTGTCTCTGGTCCCACACGTTCTGGGGCAGTGTGCTGCCTCAGCTCCCTTACAAGGCTGTGTTGACATTGAGCCACGTAAGTAGAATAAGCTGCGGAAGTCAGTTTGACGCACATCCCAGGGTAGCCTTGCAGAGTTCCAATCCCAAGCCCTGTGGAGACAGATGGGCCTGAAAGCGTTTCACCCACGACGGCTCTTTGAAAACTCCGGGTCATTCCGAGTGCAGGGAGGACTGCGGTGAAGAGGGCTGTGAGCGTCAATCGTATCTTTTGTCCATGCCTCCTGGACGTGGAGTGTGGCAAAGCGTGCCCAGGTGGACGGGAGGACAAAGCCTTCCCAAATCAAGTTGCAGGCTGCTGTTGTTACATGGAATCCCGGGCTTTGTTCACTGCTGTGTGCGACAAAGAAATCCTGGCTTCGTGTTTGTTCCTTGAGTGCGGGAAGTCCTCGTAGAGGGAGGCTTGAGGTGTCCAGTGTTCACCCAAATCGCTTCCGATCACAGGACGGAACATCGCACACACTTGTTGGCACTGTGGCCTCAGGTCCATTGCAAAGTAAGCCTTCGCCGAGGCGTGGGAAACGAGTCGCTCCCCAGCTCACAAATGCCCGTGATGAGGTGGGCCGGATGGAAGCATGGGGGGTACCATGCTGCTTTGCCTGCAGGAGAAACATACGACAAGGTTCTAGAACATACTGTTATCTATGGGAGGACTGTGGTGCCCGGGACGCTCGGTGGCTCCAACGAGGGGCGCTAAGGACTCCTTCTGAAGCCCATACGATGCCAATCGTTTCAACGCACTTTGCTGCTGGCCCACGTGCTGGTTGCCCACCTCTGCAATGTATGGGAATTCAACTCTGTAGCAGGTCTTCCCACCGGGGACGCTAATTTCGTTCACATCCTCGACCCTGAGCCTAGTGGCAGAGGCAAAAGCTGGGTCACTTCAGAGGCTCTTCCACCAGACGTTCGCAGAGGCGCCTGCCTTGGACTTGAAGCTACACGGAAGCAGGGACCTCAGGCACAGGGCAGACTGAGCGGTGTCCACCCTCACAGCATATAGCATTTCCTCGGGAACAGGGTCACTTTGGTGTCAGCTCTGGGATCCAAGGTTTCGTGAGAGTGCTCCTTTGGTGACCAGAATCTATGGCTCACGCGGGACACGTGCAGCGGTTACTTTCGGACTTGCCATCTCAGACACTCTACCTCTGGGGCGTTCGGAAGCTGCGCGAAGGTAACAAAGTGGGCTCAAGTCCAGTACCCGAAAAGTGTCTCATGCCTCTCAACAGATGGCAGGCAGCGTGTCTCCTGCTGCTGCAGGAGGACTGCAGACGTCTGTTTCAGGCTATAGGCTAGAAACGTGGTGCCCGCTGATAGAAATGCCGGCAGTGGCCCGCAGTGAAAGTGTCATGCACCTGGTGGTTTCTTCGACATAAGCAAGCCACACGTACCGGTCACGGACATGTGCCCCTGCGCGGGGCAGGGTGCGTGAAGCCACCTCTTTGGGCAAACCCTACGGGTGGCCTGGCAAATGTGTCCCGTTTATGGGAAACTGTTATATTCCTTTCCGGTTTGATGAAAGGTACGTTACGAGCATTGCCGTTTTCTGGATTTGGAGTTCTGCCATGGAGTGCAACGCAGAGACCCAAGGGTTTGGGGGATAGGGAGCTAGCACTTTGGCAGAGGCATCTCCATGCTGCCCCGAGCTCTGGGCTCCGTATTCAACTTGGAGTAAAGGCAGCCTGGGGTGCAATGCACGGACCGTCTGGCCCTAGACGGGATGTGCACGTGCAACAGACGAGCTAGAGGAGAGAAATGGGATACCCGCAGTTCTTCGGGATAGGCCAGCTCTCATCCAGCTAGTTGCGAAAGCAGGCTCCGAAAGGCCTGGATGCCTTTTCTCAACACGCCACACACGAGTTCAGTCACGCAGTACTACACTCGGAGTTTCTCAAGGGTACGTGGAGGGACAGCTTTTCTGACTGCATAGGAACGGAGTTCCTCACAGGGGAAATGGGATGTGTACCGGACAGGCTGGGGGAACAAAATTTCGTATGCAGTTGTCCTCCAGTGGACCGGGAGAGGGACCCAGGTCTGGCGAGCGCATAGTGTCTCTGGTCCCACACGTTCTGGGGCAGTGTGCTGCCTCAGCTCCCTTACAAGGCTGTGTTGACATTGAGCCACGTAAGTAGAATAAGCTGCGGAAGTCAGTTTGACGCACATCCCAGGGTAGCCTTGCAGAGTTCCAATCCCAAGCCCTGTGGAGACAGATGGGCCTGAAAGCGTTTCACCCACGACGGCTCTTTGAAAACTCCGGGTCATTCCGAGTGCAGGGAGGACTGCGGTGAAGAGGGCTGTGAGCGTCAATCGTATCTTTTGTCCATGCCTCCTGGACGTGGAGTGTGGCAAAGCGTGCCCAGGTGGACGGGAGGACAAAGCCTTCCCAAATCAAGTTGCAGGCTGCTGTTGTTACATGGAATCCCGGGCTTTGTTCACTGCTGTGTGCGACAAAGAAATCCTGGCTTCGTGTTTGTTCCTTGAGTGCGGGAAGTCCTCGTAGAGGGAGGCTTGAGGTGTCCAGTGTTCACCCAAATCGCTTCCGATCACAGGACGGAACATCGCACACACTTGTTGGCACTGTGGCCTCAGGTCCATTGCAAAGTAAGCCTTCGCCGAGGCGTGGGAAACGAGTCGCTCCCCAGCTCACAAATGCCCGTGATGAGGTGGGCCGGATGGAAGCATGGGGCGTACCATGCTGCTTTGCCTGCAGGAGAAACATACGACAAGGTTCTAGAACATACTGTTATCTATGGGAGGACTGTGGTGCCCGGGACGCTCGGTGGCTCCAACGAGGGGTGCTAAGGACTCCTTCTGAAGCCCATACGATGCCAATCGTTTCAACGCACTTTGCTGCTGGCCCACGTGCTGGTTGCCCACCTCTGCAATGTATGGGAATTCAACTCTGTAGCAGGTCTTCCCACCGGGGACGCTAATTTCATTCACATCCTCGACCCTGAGCCTAGTGGCAGAGGCAAAAGCTGGGTCACTTCAGAGGCTCTTCCACCAGACGTTCGCAGAGGCGCCTGCCTTGGACTTGAAGCTACACGGAAGCAGGGACCTCAGGCACAGGGCAGACTGAGCGGTGTCCACCCTCACAGCATATAGCATTTCCTCGGGAACAGGGTCACTTTGGTGTTAGCTCTGGGATCCAAGGTTTCGTGAGAGTGCTCCTTTGGTGACCAGAATCTATGGCTCACGCGGGACACGTGCAGCGGTTACTTTCGGACTTGCCATCTCAGACACTCTACCTCTGGGGCGTTCGGAAGCTGCGCGAAGGTAACAAAGTGGGCTCAAGTCCAGTACCCGAAAAGTGTCTCATGCCTCTCAACAGATGGCAGGCAGCGTGTCTCCTGCTGCTGCAGAAGGACTGCAGACGTCTGTTTCAGGCTATAGGCTAGAAACGTGGTGCCCGCTGATAGAAATGCCGGCAGTGGCCCGCAGTGAAAGTGTCATGCACCTGGTGGTTTCTTCGACATAAGCAAGCCACACGTACCGGTCACGGACATGTGCCCCTGCGCGGGGCAGGGTGCGTGAAGCCACCTCTTTGGGCAAACCCTACGGGTGGCCTGGCAAATGTGTCCCGTTTATGGGAAACTGTTATATTCCTTTCCGGTTTGATGAAAGGTACGTTACGAGCATTGCCGTTTTCTGGATTTGGAGTTCTGCCATGGAGTGCAACGCAGAGACCCAAGGGTTTGGGGGATAGGGAGCTAGCACTTTGGCAGAGGCATCTCCATGCTGCCCCGAGCTCTGGGCTCCGTATTCAACTTGGAGTAAAGGCAGCCTGGGGTGCAATGCACGGACCGTCTGGCCCTAGACGGGATGTGCACGTGCAACAGACGAGCTAGAGGAGAGAAATGGGATACCCGCAGTTCTTCGGGATAGGCCAGCTCTCATCCAGCTAGTTGCGAAAGCAGGCTCTGAAAGGCCTGGATGCCTTTTCTCAACACGCCACACACGAGTTCAGTCACGCAGTACTACACTCGGAGTTTCTCAAGGGTACGTGGAGGGACAGCTTTTCTGACTGCATAGGAACGGAGTTCCTCACAGGGGAAATGGGATGTGTACCGGACAGGCTGGGGGAACAAAATTTCGTATGCAGTTGTCCTCCAGTGGACCGGGAGAGGGACCCAGGTCTGGCGAGCGCATAGTGTCTCTGGTCCCACACGTTCTGGGGCAGTGTGCTGCCTCAGCTCCCTTACAAGGCTGTGTTGACATTGAGCCACGTAAGTAGAATAAGCTGCGGAAGTCAGTTTGACGCACATCCCAGGGTAGCCTTGCAGAGTTCCAATCCCAAGCCCTGTGGAGACAGATGGGCCTGAAAGCGTTTCACCCACGACGGCTCTTTGAAAACTCCGGGTCATTCCGAGTGCAGGGAGGACTGCGGTGAAGAGGGCTGTGAGCGTCAATCGTATCTTTTGTCCATGCCTCCTGGACGTGGAGTGTGGCAAAGCGTGCCCAAGTGGACGGGAGGACAAAGCCTTCCCAAATCAAGTTGCAGGCTGCTGTTGTTACATGGAATCCCGGGCTTTGTTCACTGCTGTGTGCGACAAAGAAATCCTGGCTTCGTGTTTGTTCCTTGAGTGCGGGAAGTCCTCGTAGAGGGAGGCTTGAGGTGTCCAGTGTTCACCCAAATCGCTTCCGATCACAGGACGGAACATCGCACACACTTGTTGGCACTGTGGCCTCAGGTCCATTGCAAAGTAAGCCTTCGCCGAGGCGTGGGAAACGAGTCGCTCCCCAGCTCACAAATGCCCGTGATGAGGTGGGCCGGATGGAAGCATGGGGCGTACCATGCTGCTTTGCCTGCAGGAGAAACATACGACAAGGTTCTAGAACATACTGTTATCTATGGGAGGACTGTGGTGCCCGGGACGCTCGGTGGCTCCAACGAGGGGCGCTAAGGACTCCTTCTGAAGCCCATACGATGCCAATCGTTTCAACGCACTTTGCTGCTGGCCCACGTGCTGGTTGCCCACCTCTGCAATGTATGGGAATTCAACTCTGTAGCAGGTCTTCCCACCGGGGACGCTAATTTCATTCACATCCTCGACCCTGAGCCTAGTGGCAGAGGCAAAAGCTGGGTCACTTCAGAGGCTCTTCCACCAGACGTTCGCAGAGGCGCTTGCCTTGGACTTGAAGCTACACGGAAGCAGGGACCTCAGGCACAGGGCAGACTGAGCGGTGTCCACCCTCACAGCATATAGCATTTCCTCGGGAACAGGGTCACTTTGGTGTTAGCTCTGGGATCCAAGGTTTCGTGAGAGTGCTCCTTTGGTGACCAGAATCTATGGCTCACGCGGGACACGTGCAGCGGTTACTTTCGGACTTGCCATCTCAGACACTCTACCTCTGGGGCGTTCGGAAGCTGCGCGAAGGTAACAAAGTGGGCTCAAGTCCAGTACCCGAAAAGTGTCTCATGCCTCTCAACAGATGGCAGGCAGCGTGTCTCCTGCTGCTGCAGAAGGACTGCAGACGTCTGTTTCAGGCTATAGGCTAGAAACGTGGTGCCCGCTGATAGAAATGCCGGCAGTGGCCCGCAGTGAAAGTGTCATGCACCTGGTGGTTTCTTCGACATAAGCAAGCCACACGTACCGGTCACGGACATGTGCCCCTGCGCGGGGCAGGGTGCGTGAAGCCACCTCTTTGGGCAAACCCTACGGGTGGCCTGGCAAATGTGTCCCGTTTATGGGAAACTGTTATATTCCTTTCCGGTTTGATGAAAGGTACGTTACGAGCATTGCCGTTTTCTGGATTTGGAGTTCTGCCATGGAGTGCAACGCAGAGACCCAAGGGTTTGGGGGATAGGGAGCTAGCACTTTGGCAGAGGCATCTCCATGCTGCCCCGAGCTCTGGGCTCCGTATTCAACTTGGAGTAAAGGCAGCCTGGGGTGCAATGCACGGACCGTCTGGCCCTAGACGGGATGTGCACGTGCAACAGACGAGCTAGAGGAGAGAAATGGGATACCCGCAGTTCTTCGGGATAGGCCAGCTCTCATCCAGCTAGTTGCGAAAGCAGGCTCTGAAAGGCCTGGATGCCTTTTCTCAACACGCCACACACGAGTTCAGTCACGCAGTACTACACTCGGAGTTTCTCAAGGGTACGTGGAGGGACAGCTTTTCTGACTGCATAGGAACGGAGTTCCTCACAGGGGAAATGGGATGTGTACCGGACAGGCTGGGGGAACAAATTTCGTATGCAGTTGTCCTCCAGTGGACCGGGAGAGGGACCCAGGTCTGGCGAGCGCATAGTGTCTCTGGTCCCACACGTTCTGGGGCAGTGTGCTGCCTCAGCTCCCTTACAAGGCTGTGTTGACATTGAGCCACGTAAGTAGAATAAGCTGTGGAAGTCAGTTTGACGCACATCCCAGGGTAGCCTTGCAGAGTTCCAATCCCAAGCCCTGTGGAGACAGATGGGCCTGAAAGCGTTTCACCCACGACGGCTCTTTGAAAACTCCGGGTCATTCCGAGTGCAGGGAGGACTGCGGTGAAGAGGGCTGTGAGCGTCAATCGTATCTTTTGTCCATGCCTCCTGGACGTGGAGTGTGGCAAAGCGTGCCCAAGTGGACGGGAGGACAAAGCCTTCCCAAATCAAGTTGCAGGCTGCTGTTGTTACATGGAATCCCGGGCTTTGTTCACTGCTGTGTGCGACAAAGAAATCCTGGCTTCGTGTTTGTTCCTTGAGTGCGGGAAGTCCTCGTAGAGGGAGGCTTGAGGTGTCCAGTGTTCACCCAAATCGCTTCCGATCACAGGACGGAACATCGCACACACTTGTTGGCACTGTGGCCTCAGGTCCATTGCAAAGTAAGCCTTCGCCGAGGCGTGGGAAACGAGTCGCTCCCCAGCTCACAAATGCCCGTGATGAGGTGGGCCGGATGGAAGCATGGGGTGTACCATGCTGCTTTGCCTGCAGGAGAAACATACGACAAGGTTCTAGAACATACTGTTATCTATGGGAGGACTGTGGTGCCCGGGACGCTCGGTGGCTCCAACGAGGGGCGCTAAGGACTCCTTCTGAAGCCCATACGATGCCAATCGTTTCAACGCACTTTGCTGCTGGCCCACGTGCTGGTTGCCCACCTCTGCAATGTATGGGAATTCAACTCTGTAGCAGGTCTTCCCACCGGGGACGCTAATTTCATTCACATCCTCGACCCTGAGCCTAGTGGCAGAGGCAAAAGCTGGGTCACTTCAGAGGCTCTTCCACCAGACGTTCGCAGAGGCGCCTGCCTTGGACTTGAAGCTACACGGAAGCAGGGACCTCAGGCACAGGGCAGACTGAGCGGTGTCCACCCTCACAGCATATAGCATTTCCTCGGGAACAGGGTCACTTTGGTGTCAGCTCTGGGATCCAAGGTTTCGTGAGAGTGCTCCTTTGGTGACCAGAATCTATGGCTCACGCGGGACACGTGCAGCGGTTACTTTCGGACTTGCCATCTCAGACACTCTACCTCTGGGGCGTTCGGAAGCTGCGCGAAGGTAACAAAGTGGGCTCAAGTCCAGTACCCGAAAAGTGTCTCATGCCTCTCAACAGATGGCAGGCAGCGTGTCTCCTGCTGCTGCAGAAGGACTGCAGACGTCTGTTTCAGGCTATAGGCTAGAAACGTGGTGCCCGCTGATAGAAATGCCGGCAGTGGCCCGCAGTGAAAGTGTCATGCACCTGGTGGTTTCTTCGACATAAGCAAGCCACACGTACCGGTCACGGACATGTGCCCCTGCGCGGGGCAGGGTGCGTGAAGCCACCTCTTTGGGCAAACCCTACGGGTGGCCTGGCAAATGTGTCCCGTTTATGGGAAACTGTTATATTCCTTTCCGGTTTGATGAAAGGTACGTTACGAGCATTGCCGTTTTCTGGATTTGGAGTTCTGCCATGGAGTGCAACGCAGAGACCCAAGGGTTTGGGGGATAGGGAGCTAGCACTTTGGCAAGAGGCATCTCCATGCTGCCCCGAGCTCTGGGCTCCGTATTCAACTTGGAGTAAAGGCAGCCTGGGGTGCAATGCACGGACCGTCTGGCCCTAGACGGGATGTGCACGTGCAACAGACGAGCTAGAGGAGAGAAATGGGATACCCGCAGTTCTTCGGGATAGGCCAGCTCTCATCCAGCTAGTTGCGAAAGCAGGCTCCGAAAGGCCTGGATGCCTTTTCTCAACACGCCACACACGAGTTCAGTCACGCAGTACTACACTCGGACTTTCTCAAGGGTACGTGGAGGGACAGCTTTTCTGACTGCATAGGAACGGAGTTCCTCACAGGGGAAATGGGATGTGTACCGGACAGGCTGGGGGAACAAAATTTCGTATGCAGTTGTCCTCCAGTGGACCGGGAGAGGGACCCAGGTCTGGCGAGCGCATAGTGTCTCTGGTCCCACACGTTCTGGGGCAGTGTGCTGCCTCAGCTCCCTTACAAGGCTGTGTTGACATTGAGCCACGTAAGTAGAATAAGCTGCGGAAGTCAGTTTGACGCACATCCCAGGGTAGCCTTGCAGAGTTCCAATCCCAAGCCCTGTGGAGACAGATGGGCCTGAAAGCGTTTCACCCACGACGGCTCTTTGAAAACTCCGGGTCATTCCGAGTGCAGGGAGGACTGCGGTGAAGAGGGCTGTGAGCGTCAATCGTATCTTTTGTCCATGCCTCCTGGACGTGGAGTGTGGCAAAGCGTGCCCAGGTGGACGGGAGGACAAAGCCTTCCCAAATCAAGTTGCAGGCTGCTGTTGTTACATGGAATCCCGGGCTTTGTTCACTGCTGTGTGCGACAAAGAAATCCTGGCTTCGTGTTTGTTCCTTGAGTGCGGGAAGTCCTCGAAGAGGGAGGCTTCAGGTGTCCAGTGTTCACCCAAATCGCTTCCGATCACAGGACGGAACATCGCACACACTTGTTGGCACTGTGGCCTCAGGTCCATTGCAAAGTAAGCCTTCGCCGAGGCGTGGGAAACGAGTCGCTCCCCAGCTCACAAATGCCCGTGATGAGGTGGGCCGGATGGAAGCATGGGGCGTACCATGCTGCTTTGCCTGCAGGAGAAACATACGACAAGGTTCTAGAACATACTGTTATCTATGGGAGGACTGTGGTGCCCGGGACGCTCGGTGGCTCAAACGAGGGGCGCTAAGGACTCCTTCTGAAGCCCATACGATGCCAATCGTTTCAACGCACTTTGCTGCTGGCCCACGTGCTGGTTGCCCACCTCTGCAATGTATGGGAATTCAACTCTGTAGCAGGTCTTCCCACCGGGGACGCTAATTTCGTTCACATCCTCGACCCTGAGCCTAGTGGCAGAGGCAAAAGCTGGGTCACTTCAGAGGCTCTTCCACCAGACGTTCGCAGAGGCGCCTGCCTTGGACTTGAAGCTACACGGAAGCAGGGACCTCAGGCACAGGGCAGACTGAGCGGTGTCCACCCTCACAGCATATAGCATTTCCTCGGGAACAGGGTCACTTTGGTGTCAGCTCTGGGATCCAAGGTTTCGTGAGAGTGCTCCTTTGGTGACCAGAATCTATGGCTCACGCGGGACACGTGCAGCGGTTACTTTCGGACTTGCCATCTCAGACACTCTACCTCTGGGGCGTTCGGAAGCTGCGCGAAGGTAACAAAGTGGGCTCAAGTCCAGTACCCGAAAAGTGTCTCATGCCTCTCAACAGATGGCAGGCAGCGTGTCTCCTGCTGCTGCAGAAGGACTGCAGACGTCTGTTTCAGGCTATAGGCTAGAAACGTGGTGCCCGCTGATAGAAATGCCGGCAGTGGCCCGCAGTGAAAGTGTCATGCACCTGGTGGTTTCTTCGACATAAGCAAGCCACACGTACCGGTCACGGACATGTGCCCCTGCGCGGGGCAGGGTGCGTGAAGCCACCTCTTTGGGCAAACCCTACGGGTGGCCTGGCAAATGTGTCCCGTTTATGGGAAACTGTTATATTCCTTTCCGGTTTGATGAAAGGTACGTTACGAGCATTGCCGTTTTCTGGATTTGGAGTTCTGCCATGGAGTGCAACGCAGAGACCCAAGGGTTTGGGGGATAGGGAGCTAGCACTTTGGCAAGAGGCATCTCCATGCTGCCCCGAGCTCTGGGCTCCGTATTCAACTTGGAGTAAAGGCAGCCTGGGGTGCAATGCACGGACCGTCTGGCCCTAGACGGGATGTGCACGTGCAACAGACGAGCTAGAGGAGAGAAATGGGATACCCGCAGTTCTTCGGGATAGGCCAGCTCTCATCCAGCTAGTTGCGAAAGCAGGCTCCGAAAGGCCTGGATGCCTTTTCTCAACACGCCACACACGAGTTCAGTCACGCAGTACTACACTCGGAGTTTCTCAAGGGTACGTGGAGGGACAGCTTTTCTGACTGCATAGGAACGGAGTTCCTCACAGGGGAAATGGGATGTGTACCGGACAGGCTGGGGGAACAAAATTTCGTATGCAGTTGTCCTCCAGTGGACCGGGAGAGGGACCCAGGTCTGGCGAGCGCATAGTGTCTCTGGTCCCACACGTTCTGGGGCAGTGTGCTGCCTCAGCTCCCTTACAAGGCTGTGTTGACATTGAGCCACGTAAGTAGAATAAGCTGCGGAAGTCAGTTTGACGCACATCCCAGGGTAGCCTTGCAGAGTTCCAATCCCAAGCCCTGTGGAGACAGATGGGCCTGAAAGCGTTTCACCCACGACGGCTCTTTGAAAACTCCGGGTCATTCCGAGTGCAGGGAGGACTGCGGTGAAGAGGGCTGTGAGCGTCAATCGTATCTTTTGTCCATGCCTCCTGGACGTGGAGTGTGGCAAAGCGTGCCCAGGTGGACGGGAGGACAAAGCCTTCCCAAATCAAGTTGCAGGCTGCTGTTGTTACATGGAATCCCGGGCTTTGTTCACTGCTGTGTGCGACAAAGAAATCCTGGCTTCGTGTTTGTTCCTTGAGTGCGGGAAGTCCTCGTAGAGGGAGGCTTGAGGTGTCCAGTGTTCACCCAAATCGCTTCCGATCACAGGACGGAACATCGCACACACTTGTTGGCACTGTGGCCTCAGGTCCATTGCAAAGTAAGCCTTCGCCGAGGCGTGGGAAACGAGTCGCTCCCCAGCTCACAAATGCCCGTGATGAGGTGGGCCGGATGGAAGCATGGGGGGTACCATGCTGCTTTGCCTGCAGGAGAAACATACGACAAGGTTCTAGAACATACTGTTATCTATGGGAGGACTGTGGTGCCCGGGACGCTCGGTGGCTCCAACGAGGGGCGCTAAGGACTCCTTCTGAAGCCCATACGATGCCAATCGTTTCAACGCACTTTGCTGCTGGCCCACGTGCTGGTTGCCCACCTCTGCAATGTATGGGAATTCAACTCTGTAGCAGGTCTTCCCACCGGGGACGCTAATTTCGTTCACATCCTCGACCCTGAGCCTAGTGGCAGAGGCAAAAGCTGGGTCACTTCAGAGGCTCTTCCACCAGACGTTCGCAGAGGCGCCTGCCTTGGACTTGAAGCTACACGGAAGCAGGGACCTCAGGCACAGGGCAGACTGAGCGGTGTCCACCCTCACAGCATATAGCATTTCCTCGGGAACAGGGTCACTTTGGTGTCAGCTCTGGGATCCAAGGTTTCGTGAGAGTGCTCCTTTGGTGACCAGAATCTATGGCTCACGCGGGACACGTGCAGCGGTTACTTTCGGACTTGCCATCTCAGACACTCTACCTCTGGGGCGTTCGGAAGCTGCGCGAAGGTAACAAAGTGGGCTCAAGTCCAGTACCCGAAAAGTGTCTCATGCCTCTCAACAGATGGCAGGCAGCGTGTCTCCTGCTGCTGCAGAAGGACTGCAGACGTCTGTTTCAGGCTATAGGCTAGAAACGTGGTGCCCGCTGATAGAAATGCCGGCAGTGGCCCGCAGTGAAAGTGTCATGCACCTGGTGGTTTCTTCGACATAAGCAAGCCACACGTACCGGTCACGGACATGTGCCCCTGCGCGGGGCAGGGTGCGTGAAGCCACCTCTTTGGGCAAACCCTACGGGTGGCCTGGCAAATGTGTCCCGTTTACGGGAAACTGTTATATTCCTTTCCGGTTTGATGAAAGGTACGTTACAAGCATTGCCGTTTTCTGGATTTGGAGTTCTGCCATGGAGTGCAACGCAGAGACCCAAGGGTTTGGGGGATAGGGAGCTAGCAATTTGGCAAGAGGCATCTCCATGCTGCCCCGAGCTCTGGGCTCCGTATTCAACTTGGAGTAAAGGCAGCCTGGGGTGCAATGCACGGACCGTCTGGCCCTAGACGGGATGTGCACGTGCAACAGACGAGCTAGAGGAGAGAAATGGGATACCCGCAGTTCTTCGGGATAGGCCAGCTCTCATCCAGCTAGTTGCGAAAGCAGGCTCCGAAAGGCCTGGATGCCTTTTCTCAACACGCCACACACGAGTTCAGTCACGCAGTACTACACTCGGACTTTCTCAAGGGTACGTGGAGGGACAGCTTTTCTGACTGCATAGGAACGGAGTTCCTCACAGGGGAAATGGGATGTGTACCGGACAGGCTGGGGGAACAAAATTTCGTATGCAGTTGTCCTCCAGTGGACCGGGAGAGGGACCCAGGTCTGGCGAGCGCATAGTGTCTCTGGTCCCACACGTTCTGGGGCAGTGTGCTGCCTCAGCTCCCTTACAAGGCTGTGTTGACATTGAGCCACGTAAGTAGAATAAGCTGCGGAAGTCAGTTTGACGCACATCCCAGGGTAGCCTTGCAGAGTTCCAATCCCAAGCCCTGTGGAGACAGATGGGCCTGAAAGCGTTTCACCCACGACGGCTCTTTGAAAACTCCGGGTCATTCCGAGTGCAGGGAGGACTGCGGTGAAGAGGGCTGTGAGCGTCAATCGTATCTTTTGTCCATGCCTCCTGGACGTGGAGTGTGGCAAAGCGTGCCCAGGTGGACGGGAGGACAAAGCCTTCCCAAATCAAGTTGCAGGCTGCTGTTGTTACATGGAATCCCGGGCTTTGTTCACTGCTGTGTGCGACAAAGAAATCCTGGCTTCGTGTTTGTTCCTTGAGTGCGGGAAGTCCTCGTAGAGGGAGGCTTGAGGTGTCCAGTGTTCACCCAAATCGCTTCCGATCACAGGACGGAACATCGCACACACTTGTTGGCACTGTGGCCTCAGGTCCATTGCAAAGTAAGCCTTCGCCGAGGCGTGGGAAACGAGTCGCTCCCCAGCTCACAAATGCCCGTGATGAGGTGGGCCGGATGGAAGCATGGGGGGTACCATGCTGCTTTGCCTGCAGGAGAAACATACGACAAGGTTCTAGAACATACTGTTATCTATGGGAGGACTGTGGTGCCCGGGACGCTCGGTGGCTCCAACGAGGGGCGCTAAGGACTCCTTCTGAAGCCCATACGATGCCAATCGTTTCAACGCACTTTGCTGCTGGCCCACGTGCTGGTTGCCCACCTCTGCAATGTATGGGAATTCAACTCTGTAGCAGGTCTTCCCACCGGGGACGCTAATTTCGTTCACATCCTCGACCCTGAGCCTAGTGGCAGAGGCAAAAGCTGGGTCACTTCAGAGGCTCTTCCACCAGACGTTCGCAGAGGCGCCTGCCTTGGACTTGAAGCTACACGGAAGCAGGGACCTCAGGCACAGGGTAGACTGAGCGGTGTCCACCCTCACAGCATATAGCATTTCCTCGGGAACAGGGTCACTTTGGTGTCAGCTCTGGGATCCAAGGTTTCGTGAGAGTGCTCCTTTGGTGACCAGAATCTATGGCTCACGCGGGACACGTGCAGCGGTTACTTTCGGACTTGCCATCTCAGACACTCTACCTCTGGGGCGTTCGGAAGCTGCGCGAAGGTAACAAAGTGGGCTCAAGTCCAGTACCCGAAAAGTGTCTCATGCCTCTCAACAGATGGCAGGCAGCGTGTCTCCTGCTGCTGCAGAAGGACTGCAGACGTCTGTTTCAGGCTATAGGCTAGAAACGTGGTGCCCGCTGATAGAAATGCCGGCAGTGGCCCGCAGTGAAAGTGTCATGCACCTGGTGGTTTCTTCGACATAAGCAAGCCTCACGTACCGGTCACGGACATGTGCCCCTGCGCGGGGCAGGGTGCGTGAAGCCACCTCTTTGGGCAAACCCTACGGGTGGCCTGGCAAATGTGTCCCGTTTATGGGAAACTGTTATATTCCTTTCCGGTTTGATGAAAGGTACGTTACGAGCATTGCCGTTTTCTGGATTTGGAGTTCTGCCATGGAGTGCAACGCAGAGACCCAAGGGTTTGGGGGATAGGGAGCTAGCACTTTGGCAAGAGGCATCTCCATGCTGCCCCGAGCTCTGGGCTCCGTATTCAACTTGGAGTAAAGGCAGCCTGGGGTGCAATGCACGGACCGTCTGGCCCTAGACGGGATGTGCACGTGCAACAGACGAGCTAGAGGAGAGAAATGGGATACCCGCAGTTCTTCGGGATAGGCCAGCTCTCATCCAGCTAGTTGCGAAAGCAGGCTCCGAAAGGCCTGGATGCCTTTTCTCAACACGCCACACACGAGTTCAGTCACGCAGTACTACACTCGGAGTTTCTCAAGGGTACGTGGAGGGACAGCTTTTCTGACTGCATAGGAACGGAGTTCCTCACAGGGGAAATGGGATGTGTACCGGACAGGCTGGGGGAACAAAATTTCGTATGCAGTTGTCCTCCAGTGGACCGGGAGAGGGACCCAGGTCTGGCGAGCGCATAGTGTCTCTGGTCCCACACGTTCTGGGGCAGTGTGCTGCCTCAGCTCCCTTACAAGGCTGTGTTGACATTGAGCCACGTAAGTAGAATAAGCTGCGGAAGTCAGTTTGACGCACATCCCAGGGTAGCCTTGCAGAGTTCCAATCCCAAGCCCTGTGGAGACAGATGGGCCTGAAAGCGTTTCACCCACGACGGCTCTTTGAAAACTCCGGGTCATTCCGAGTGCAGGGAGGACTGCGGTGAAGAGGGCTGTGAGCGTCAATCGTATCTTTTGTCCATGCCTCCTGGACGTGGAGTGTGGCAAAGCGTGCCCAGGTGGACGGGAGGACAAAGCCTTCCCAAATCAAGTTGCAGGCTGCTGTTGTTACATGGAATCCCGGGCTTTGTTCACTGCTGTGTGCGACAAAGAAATCCTGGCTTCGTGTTTGTTCCTTGAGTGCGGGAAGTCCTCGTAGAGGGAGGCTTGAGGTGTCCAGTGTTCACCCAAATCGCTTCCGATCACAGGACGGAACATCGCACACACTTGTTGGCACTGTGGCCTCAGGTCCATTGCAAAGTAAGCCTTCGCCGAGGCGTGGGAAACGAGTCGCTCCCCAGCTCACAAATGCCCGTGATGAGGTGGGCCGGATGGAAGCATGGGGCGTACCATGCTGCTTTGCCTGCAGGAGAAACATACGACAAGGTTCTAGAACATACTGTTATCTATGGGAGGACTGTGGTGCCCGGGACGCTCGGTGGCTCCAACGAGGGGCGCTAAGGACTCCTTCTGAAGCCCATACGATGCCAATCGTTTCAACGCACTTTGCTGCTGGCCCACGTGCTGGTTGCCCACCTCTGCAATGTATGGGAATTCAACTCTGTAGCAGGTCTTCCCACCGGGGACGCTAATTTCGTTCACATCCTCGACCCTGAGCCTAGTGGCAGAGGCAAAAGCTGGGTCACTTCAGAGGCTCTTCCACCAGACGTTCGCAGAGGCGCCTGCCTTGGACTTGAAGCTACACGGAAGCAGGGACCTCAGGCACAGGGCAGACTGAGCGGTGTCCACCCTCACAGCATATAGCATTTCCTCGGGAACAGGGTCACTTTGGTGTCAGCTCTGGGATCCAAGGTTTCGTGAGAGTGCTCCTTTGGTGACCAGAATCTATGGCTCACGCGGGACACGTGCAGCGGTTACTTTCAGACTTGCCATCTCAGACACTCTACCTCTGGGGCGTTCGGAAGCTGCGCGAAGGTAACAAAGTGGGCTCAAGTCCAGTACCCGAAAAGTGTCTCATGCCTCTCAACAGATGGCAGGCAGCGTGTCTCCTGCTGCTGCAGAAGGACTGCAGACGTCTGTTTCAGGCTATAGGCTAGAAACGTGGTGCCCGCTGATAGAAATGCCGGCAGTGGCCCGCAGTGAAAGTGTCATGCACCTGGTGGTTTCTTCGACATAAGCAAGCCACACGTACCGGTCACGGACATGTGCCCCTGCGCGGGGCAGGGTGCGTGAAGCCACCTCTTTGGGCAAACCCTACGGGTGGCCTGGCAAATGTGTCCCGTTTATGGGAAACTGTTATATTCCTTTCCGGTTTGATGAAAGGTACGTTACGAGCATTGCCGTTTTCTGGATTTGGAGTTCTGCCATGGAGTGCAACGCAGAGACCCAAGGGTTTGGGGGATAGGGAGCTAGCACTTTGGCAAGAGGCATCTCCATGCTGCCCCGAGCTCTGGGCTCCGTATTCAACTTGGAGTAAAGGCAGCCTGGGGTGCAATGCACGGACCGTCTGGCCCTAGACGGGATGTGCACGTGCAACAGACGAGCTAGAGGAGAGAAATGGGATACCCGCAGTTCTTCGGGATAGGCCAGCTCTCATCCAGCTAGTTGCGAAAGCAGGCTCCGAAAGGCCTGGATGCCTTTTCTCAACACGCCACACACGAGTTCAGTCACGCAGTACTACACTCGGAGTTTCTCAAGGGTACGTGGAGGGACAGCTTTTCTGACTGCATAGGAACGGAGTTCCTCACAGGGGAAATGGGATGTGTACCGGACAGGCTGGGGGAACAAAATTTCGTATGCAGTTGTCCTCCAGTGGACCGGGAGAGGGACCCAGGTCTGGCGAGCGCATAGTGTCTCTGGTCCCACACGTTCTGGGGCAGTGTGCTGCCTCAGCTCCCTTACAAGGCTGTGTTGACATTGAGCCACGTAAGTAGAATAAGCTGCGGAAGTCAGTTTGACGCACATCCCAGGGTAGCCTTGCAGAGTTCCAATCCCAAGCCCTGTGGAGACAGATGGGCCTGAAAGCGTTTCACCCACGACGGCTCTTTGAAAACTCCGGGTCATTCCGAGTGCAGGGAGGACTGCGGTGAAGAGGGCTGTGAGCGTCAATCGTATCTTTTGTCCATGCCTCCTGGACGTGGAGTGTGGCAAAGCGTGCCCAGGTGGACGGGAGGACAAAGCCTTCCCAAATCAAGTTGCAGGCTGCTGTTGTTACATGGAATCCCGGGCTTTGTTCACTGCTGTGTGCGACAAAGAAATCCTGGCTTCGTGTTTGTTCCTTGAGTGCGGGAAGTCCTCGTAGAGGGAGGCTTGAGGTGTCCAGTGTTCACCCAAATCGCTTCCGATCACAGGACGGAACATCGCACACACTTGTTGGCACTGTGGCCTCAGGTCCATTGCAAAGTAAGCCTTCGCCGAGGCGTGGGAAACGAGTCGCTCCCCAGCTCACAAATGCCCGTGATGAGGTGGGCCGGATGGAAGCATGAGGGGTACCATGCTGCTTTGCCTGCAGGAGAAACATACGACAAGGTTCTAGAACATACTGTTATCTATGGGAGGACTGTGGTGCCCGGGACGCTCGGTGGCTCCAACGAGGGGCGCTAAGGACTCCTTCTGAAGCCCATACGATGCCAATCGTTTCAACGCACTTTGCTGCTGGCCCACGTGCTGGTTGCCCACCTCTGCAATGTATGGGAATTCAACTCTGTAGCAGGTCTTCCCACCGGGGACGCTAATTTCGTTCACATCCTCGACCCTGAGCCTAGTGGCAGAGGCAAAAGCTGGGTCACTTCAGAGGCTCTTCCACCAGACGTTCGCAGAGGCGCCTGCCTTGGACTTGAAGCTACACGGAAGCAGGGACCTCAGGCACAGGGCAGACTGAGCGGTGTCCACCCTCACAGCATATAGCATTTCCTCGGGAACAGGGTCACTTTGGTGTCAGCTCTGGGATCCAAGGTTTCGTGAGAGTGCTCCTTTGGTGACCAGAATCTATGGCTCACGCGGGACACGTGCAGCGGTTACTTTCGGACTTGCCATCTCAGACACTCTACCTCTGGGGCGTTCGGAAGCTGCGCGAAGGTAACAAAGTGGGCTCAAGTCCAGTACCCGAAAAGTGTCTCATGCCTCTCAACAGATGGCAGGCAGCGTGTCTCCTGCTGCTGCAGAAGGACTGCAGACGTCTGTTTCAGGCTATAGGCTAGAAACGTGGTGCCCGCTGATAGAAATGCCGGCAGTGGCCCGCAGTGAAAGTGTCATGCACCTGGTGGTTTCTTCGACATAAGCAAGCCACACGTACCGGTCACGGACATGTGCCCCTGCGCGGGGCAGGGTGCGTGAAGCCACCTCTTTGGGCAAACCCTACGGGTGGCCTGGCAAATGTGTCCCGTTTACGGGAAACTGTTATATTCCTTTCCGGTTTGATGAAAGGTACGTTACAAGCATTGCCGTTTTCTGGATTTGGAGTTCTGCCATGGAGTGCAACGCAGAGACCCAAGGGTTTGGGGGATAGGGAGCTAGCAATTTGGCAAGAGGCATCTCCATGCTGCCCCGAGCTCTGGGCTCCGTATTCAACTTGGAGTAAAGGCAGCCTGGGGTGCAATGCACGGACCGTCTGGCCCTAGACGGGATGTGCACGTGCAACAGACGAGCTAGAGGAGAGAAATGGGATACCCGCAGTTCTTCGGGATAGGCCAGCTCTCATCCAGCTAGTTGCGAAAGCAGGCTCCGAAAGGCCTGGATGCCTTTTCTCAACACGCCACACACGAGTTCAGTCACGCAGTACTACACTCGGACTTTCTCAAGGGTACGTGGAGGGACAGCTTTTCTGACTGCATAGGAACGGAGTTCCTCACAGGGGAAATGGGATGTGTACCGGACAGGCTGGGGGAACAAAATTTCGTATGCAGTTGTCCTCCAGTGGACCGGGAGAGGGACCCAGGTCTGGCGAGCGCATAGTGTCTCTGGTCCCACACGTTCTGGGGCAGTGTGCTGCCTCAGCTCCCTTACAAGGCTGTGTTGACATTGAGCCACGTAAGTAGAATAAGCTGCGGAAGTCAGTTTGACGCACATCCCAGGGTAGCCTTGCAGAGTTCCAATCCCAAGCCCTGTGGAGACAGATGGGCCTGAAAGCGTTTCACCCACGACGGCTCTTTGAAAACTCCGGGTCATTCCGAGTGCAGGGAGGACTGCGGTGAAGAGGGCTGTGAGCGTCAATCGTATCTTTTGTCCATGCCTCCTGGACGTGGAGTGTGGCAAAGCGTGCCCAGGTGGACGGGAGGACAAAGCCTTCCCAAATCAAGTTGCAGGCTGCTGTTGTTACATGGAATCCCGGGCTTTGTTCACTGCTGTGTGCGACAAAGAAATCCTGGCTTCGTGTTTGTTCCTTGAGTGCGGGAAGTCCTCGTAGAGGGAGGCTTGAGGTGTCCAGTGTTCACCCAAATCGCTTCCGATCACAGGACGGAACATCGCACACACTTGTTGGCACTGTGGCCTCAGGTCCATTGCAAAGTAAGCCTTCGCCGAGGCGTGGGAAACGAGTCGCTCCCCAGCTCACAAATGCCCGTGATGAGGTGGGCCGGATGGAAGCATGGGGGGTACCATGCTGCTTTGCCTGCAGGAGAAACATACGACAAGGTTCTAGAACATACTGTTATCTATGGGAGGACTGTGGTGCCCGGGACGCTCGGTGGCTCCAACGAGGGGCGCTAAGGACTCCTTCTGAAGCCCATACGATGCCAATCGTTTCAACGCACTTTGCTGCTGGCCCACGTGCTGGTTGCCCACCTCTGCAATGTATGGGAATTCAACTCTGTAGCAGGTCTTCCCACCGGGGACGCTAATTTCGTTCACATCCTCGACCCTGAGCCTAGTGGCAGAGGCAAAAGCTGGGTCACTTCAGAGGCTCTTCCACCAGACGTTCGCAGAGGCGCCTGCCTTGGACTTGAAGCTACACGGAAGCAGGGACCTCAGGCACAGGGCAGACTGAGCGGTGTCCACCCTCACAGCATATAGCATTTCCTCGGGAACAGGGTCACTTTGGTGTCAGCTCTGGGATCCAAGGTTTCGTGAGAGTGCTCCTTTGGTGACCAGAATCTATGGCTCACGCGGGACACGTGCAGCGGTTACTTTCGGACTTGCCATCTCAGACACTCTACCTCTGGGGCGTTCGGAAGCTGCGCGAAGGTAACAAAGTGGGCTCAAGTCCAGTACCCGAAAAGTGTCTCATGCCTCTCAACAGATGGCAGGCAGCGTGTCTCCTGCTGCTGCAGAAGGACTGCAGACGTCTGTTTCAGGCTATAGGCTAGAAACGTGGTGCCCGCTGATAGAAATGCCGGCAGTGGCCCGCAGTGAAAGTGTCATGCACCTGGTGGTTTCTTCGACATAAGCAAGCCACACGTACCGGTCACGGACATGTGCCCCTGCGCGGGGCAGGGTGCGTGAAGCCACCTCTTTGGGCAAACCCTACGGGTGGCCTGGCAAATGTGTCCCGTTTATGGGAAACTGTTATATTCCTTTCCGGTTTGATGAAAGGTACGTTACGAGCATTGCCGTTTTCTGGATTTGGAGTTCTGCCATGGAGTGCAACGCAGAGACCCAAGGGTTTGGGGGATAGGGAGCTAGCACTTTGGCAAGAGGCATCTCCATGCTGCCCCGAGCTCTGGGCTCCGTATTCAACTTGGAGTAAAGGCAGCCTGGGGTGCAATGCACGGACCGTCTGGCCCTAGACGGGATGTGCACGTGCAACAGACGAGCTAGAGGAGAGAAATGGGATACCCGCAGTTCTTCGGGATAGGCCAGCTCTCATCCAGCTAGTTGCGAAAGCAGGCTCCGAAAGGCCTGGATGCCTTTTCTCAACACGCCACACACGAGTTCAGTCACGCAGTACTACACTCGGAGTTTCTCAAGGGTACGTGGAGGGACAGCTTTTCTGACTGCATAGGAACGGAGTTCCTCACAGGGGAAATGGGATGTGTACCGGACAGGCTGGGGGAACAAAATTTCGTATGCAGTTGTCCTCCAGTGGACCGGGAGAGGGACCCAGGTCTGGCGAGCGCATAGTGTCTCTGGTCCCACACGTTCTGGGGCAGTGTGCTGCCTCAGCTCCCTTACAAGGCTGTGTTGACATTGAGCCACGTAAGTAGAATAAGCTGCGGAAGTCAGTTTGACGCACATCCCAGGGTAGCCTTGCAGAGTTCCAATCCCAAGCCCTGTGGAGACAGATGGGCCTGAAAGCGTTTCACCCACGACGGCTCTTTGAAAACTCCGGGTCATTCCGAGTGCAGGGAGGACTGCGGTGAAGAGGGCTGTGAGCGTCAATCGTATCTTTTGTCCATGCCTCCTGGACGTGGAGTGTGGCAAAGCGTGCCCAGGTGGACGGGAGGACAAAGCCTTCCCAAATCAAGTTGCAGGCTGCTGTTGTCACATGGAATCCCGGGCTTTGTTCACTGCTGTGTGCGACAAAGAAATCCTGGCTTCGTGTTTGTTCCTTGAGTGCGGGAAGTCCTCGTAGAGGGAGGCTTGAGGTGTCCAGTGTTCACCCAAATCGCTTCCGATCACAGGACGGAACATCGCACACACTTGTTGGCACTGTGGCCTCAGGTCCATTGCAAAGTAAGCCTTCGCCGAGGCGTGGGAAACGAGTCGCTCCCCAGCTCACAAATGCCCGTGATGAGGTGGGCCGGATGGAAGCATGGGGGGTACCATGCTGCTTTGCCTGCAGGAGAAACATACGACAAGGTTCTAGAACATACTGTTATCTATGGGAGGACTGTGGTGCCCGGGACGCTCGGTGGCTCCAACGAGGGGCGCTAAGGACTCCTTCTGAAGCCCATACGATGCCAATCGTTTCAACGCACTTTGCTGCTGGCCCACGTGCTGGTTGCCCACCTCTGCAATGTATGGGAATTCAACTCTGTAGCAGGTCTTCCCACCGGGGACGCTAATTTCGTTCACATCCTCGACCCTGAGCCTAGTGGCAGAGGCAAAAGCTGGGTCACTTCAGAGGCTCTTCCACCAGACGTTCGCAGAGGCGCCTGCCTTGGACTTGAAGCTACACGGAAGCAGGGACCTCAGGCACAGGGCAGACTGAGCGGTGTCCACCCTCACAGCATATAGCATTTCCTCGGGAACAGGGTCACTTTGGTGTCAGCTCTGGGATCCAAGGTTTCGTGAGAGTGCTCCTTTGGTGACCAGAATCTATGGCTCACGCGGGACACGTGCAGCGGTTACTTTCGGACTTGCCATCTCAGACACTCTACCTCTGGGGCGTTCGGAAGCTGCGCGAAGGTAACAAAGTGGGCTCAAGTCCAGTACCCGAAAAGTGTCTCATGCCTCTCAACAGATGGCAGGCAGCGTGTCTCCTGCTGCTGCAGGAGGACTGCAGACGTCTGTTTCAGGCTATAGGCTAGAAACGTGGTGCCCGCTGATAGAAATGCCGGCAGTGGCCCGCAGTGAAAGTGTCATGCACCTGGTGGTTTCTTCGACATAAGCAAGCCACACGTACCGGTCACGGACATGTGCCCCTGCGCGGGGCAGGGTGCGTGAAGCCACCTCTTTGGGCAAACCCTACGGGTGGCCTGGCAAATGTGTCCCGTTTATGGGAAACTGTTATATTCCTTTCCGGTTTGATGAAAGGTACGTTACGAGCATTGCCGTTTTCTGGATTTGGAGTTCTGCCATGGAGTGCAACGCAGAGACCCAAGGGTTTGGGGGATAGGGAGCTAGCACTTTGGCAGAGGCATCTCCATGCTGCCCCGAGCTCTGGGCTCCGTATTCAACTTGGAGTAAAGGCAGCCTGGGGTGCAATGCACGGACCGTCTGGCCCTAGACGGGATGTGCACGTGCAACAGACGAGCTAGAGGAGAGAAATGGGATACCCGCAGTTCTTCGGGATAGGCCAGCTCTCATCCAGCTAGTTGCGAAAGCAGGCTCCGAAAGGCCTGGATGCCTTTTCTCAACACGCCACACACGAGTTCAGTCACGCAGTACTACACTCGGAGTTTCTCAAGGGTACGTGGAGGGACAGCTTTTCTGACTGCATAGGAACGGAGTTCCTCACAGGGGAAATGGGATGTGTACCGGACAGGCTGGGGGAACAAAATTTCGTATGCAGTTGTCCTCCAGTGGACCGGGAGAGGGACCCAGGTCTGGCGAGCGCATAGTGTCTCTGGTCCCACACGTTCTGGGGCAGTGTGCTGCCTCAGCTCCCTTACAAGGCTGTGTTGACATTGAGCCACGTAAGTAGAATAAGCTGCGGAAGTCAGTTTGACGCACATCCCAGGGTAGCCTTGCAGAGTTCCAATCCCAAGCCCTGTGGAGACAGATGGGCCTGAAAGCGTTTCACCCACGACGGCTCTTTGAAAACTCCGGGTCATTCCGAGTGCAGGGAGGACTGCGGTGAAGAGGGCTGTGAGCGTCAATCGTATCTTTTGTCCATGCCTCCTGGACGTGGAGTGTGGCAAAGCGTGCCCAGGTGGACGGGAGGACAAAGCCTTCCCAAATCAAGTTGCAGGCTGCTGTTGTTACATGGAATCCCGGGCTTTGTTCACTGCTGTGTGCGACAAAGAAATCCTGGCTTCGTGTTTGTTCCTTGAGTGCGGGAAGTCCTCGTAGAGGGAGGCTTGAGGTGTCCAGTGTTCACCCAAATCGCTTCCGATCACAGGACGGAACATCGCACACACTTGTTGGCACTGTGGCCTCAGGTCCATTGCAAAGTAAGCCTTCGCCGAGGCGT
Source organism: Globicephala melas (assembly GCF_963455315.2). Lineage (NCBI taxonomy): Eukaryota > Metazoa > Chordata > Mammalia > Artiodactyla > Delphinidae > Globicephala > Globicephala melas. Next base: position 76,962,191 of record NC_083335.1, read on the forward strand.
GGGAAACGAGTCGCTCCCCAGCTCACAAATGCCCGTGATGAGGTGGGCCGGATGGAAGCATGGGGGGTACCATGCTGCTTTGCCTGCAGGAGAAACATACGACAAGGTTCTAGAACATACTGTTATCTATGGGAGGACTGTGGTGCCCGGGACGCTCGGTGGCTCCAACGAGGGGCGCTAAGGACTCCTTCTGAAGCCCATACGATGCCAATCGTTTCAACGCACTTTGCTGCTGGCCCACGTGCTGGTTGCCCACCTCTGCAATGTATGGGAATTCAACTCTGTAGCAGGTCTTCCCACCGGGGACGCTAATTTCGTTCACATCCTCGACCCTGAGCCTAGTGGCAGAGGCAAAAGCTGGGTCACTTCAGAGGCTCTTCCACCAGACGTTCGCAGAGGCGCCTGCCTTGGACTTGAAGCTACACGGAAGCAGGGACCTCAGGCACAGGGCAGACTGAGCGGTGTCCACCCTCACAGCATATAGCATTTCCTCGGGAACAGGGTCACTTTGGTGTCAGCTCTGGGATCCAAGGTTTCGTGAGAGTGCTCCTTTGGTGACCAGAATCTATGGCTCACGCGGGACACGTGCAGCGGTTACTTTCGGACTTGCCATCTCAGACACTCTACCTCTGGGGCGTTCGGAAGCTGCGCGAAGGTAACAAAGTGGGCTCAAGTCCAGTACCCGAAAAGTGTCTCATGCCTCTCAACAGATGGCAGGCAGCGTGTCTCCTGCTGCTGCAGGAGGACTGCAGACGTCTGTTTCAGGCTATAGGCTAGAAACGTGGTGCCCGCTGATAGAAATGCCGGCAGTGGCCCGCAGTGAAAGTGTCATGCACCTGGTGGTTTCTTCGACATAAGCAAGCCACACGTACCGGTCACGGACATGTGCCCCTGCGCGGGGCAGGGTGCGTGAAGCCACCTCTTTGGGCAAACCCTACGGGTGGCCTGGCAAATGTGTCCCGTTTATGGGAAACTGTTATATTCCTTTCCGGTTTGATGAAAGGTACGTTACGAGCATTGCCGTTTTCTGGATTTGGAGTTCTGCCATGGAGTGCAACGCAGAGACCCAAGGGTTTGGGGGATAGGGAGCTAGCACTTTGGCAAGAGGCATCTCCATGCTGCCCCGAGCTCTGGGCTCCGTATTCAACTTGGAGTAAAGGCAGCCTGGGGTGCAATGCACGGACCGTCTGGCCCTAGACGGGATGTGCACGTGCAACAGACGAGCTAGAGGAGAGAAATGGGATACCCGCAGTTCTTCGGGATAGGCCAGCTCTCATCCAGCTAGTTGCGAAAGCAGGCTCCGAAAGGCCTGGATGCCTTTTCTCAACACGCCACACACGAGTTCAGTCACGCAGTACTACACTCGGAGTTTCTCAAGGGTACGTGGAGGGACAGCTTTTCTGACTGCATAGGAACGGAGTTCCTCACAGGGGAAATGGGATGTGTACCGGACAGGCTGGGGGAACAAAATTTCGTATGCAGTTGTCCTCCAGTGGACCGGGAGAGGGACCCAGGTCTGGCGAGCGCATAGTGTCTCTGGTCCCACACGTTCTGGGGCAGTGTGCTGCCTCAGCTCCCTTACAAGGCTGTGTTGACATTGAGCCACGTAAGTAGAATAAGCTGCGGAAGTCAGTTTGACGCACATCCCAGGGTAGCCTTGCAGAGTTCCAATCCCAAGCCCTGTGGAGACAGATGGGCCTGAAAGCGTTTCACCCACGACGGCTCTTTGAAAACTCCGGGTCATTCCGAGTGCAGGGAGGACTGCGGTGAAGAGGGCTGTGAGCGTCAATCGTATCTTTTGTCCATGCCTCCTGGACGTGGAGTGTGGCAAAGCGTGCCCAGGTGGACGGGAGGACAAAGCCTTCCCAAATCAAGTTGCAGGCTGCTGTTGTTACATGGAATCCCGGGCTTTGTTCACTGCTGTGTGCGACAAAGAAATCCTGGCTTCGTGTTTGTTCCTTGAGTGCGGGAAGTCCTCGTAGAGGGAGGCTTGAGGTGTCCAGTGTTCACCCAAATCGCTTCCGATCACAGGACGGAACATCGCACACACTTGTTGGCACTGTGGCCTCAGGTCCATTGCAAAGTAAGCCTTCGCCGAGGCGTGGGAAACGAGTCGCTCCCCAGCTCACAAATGCCCGTGATGAGGTGGGCCGGATGGAAGCATGGGGGGTACCATGCTGCTTTGCCTGCAGGAGAAACATACGACAAGGTTCTAGAACATACTGTTATCTATGGGAGGACTGTGGTGCCCGGGACGCTCGGTGGCTCCAACGAGGGGCGCTAAGGACTCCTTCTGAAGCCCATACGATGCCAATCGTTTCAACGCACTTTGCTGCTGGCCCACGTGCTGGTTGCCCACCTCTGCAATGTATGGGAATTCAACTCTGTAGCAGGTCTTCCCACCGGGGACGCTAATTTCGTTCACATCCTCGACCCTGAGCCTAGTGGCAGAGGCAAAAGCTGGGTCACTTCAGAGGCTCTTCCACCAGACGTTCGCAGAGGCGCCTGCCTTGGACTTGAAGCTACACGGAAGCAGGGACCTCAGGCACAGGGCAGACTGAGCGGTGTCCACCCTCACAGCATATAGCATTTCCTCGGGAACAGGGTCACTTTGGTGTCAGCTCTGGGATCCAAGGTTTCGTGAGAGTGCTCCTTTGGTGACCAGAATCTATGGCTCACGCGGGACACGTGCAGCGGTTACTTTCGGACTTGCCATCTCAGACACTCTACCTCTGGGGCGTTCGGAAGCTGCGCGAAGGTAACAAAGTGGGCTCAAGTCCAGTACCCGAAAAGTGTCTCATGCCTCTCAACAGATGGCAGGCAGCGTGTCTCCTGCTGCTGCAGGAGGACTGCAGACGTCTGTTTCAGGCTATAGGCTAGAAACGTGGTGCCCGCTGATAGAAATGCCGGCAGTGGCCCGCAGTGAAAGTGTCATGCACCTGGTGGTTTCTTCGACATAAGCAAGCCACACGTACCGGTCACGGACATGTGCCCCTGCGCGGGGCAGGGTGCGTGAAGCCACCTCTTTGGGCAAACCCTACGGGTGGCCTGGCAAATGTGTCCCGTTTATGGGAAACTGTTATATTCCTTTCCGGTTTGATGAAAGGTACGTTACGAGCATTGCCGTTTTCTGGATTTGGAGTTCTGCCATGGAGTGCAACGCAGAGACCCAAGGGTTTGGGGGATAGGGAGCTAGCACTTTGGCAAGAGGCATCTCCATGCTGCCCCGAGCTCTGGGCTCCGTATTCAACTTGGAGTAAAGGCAGCCTGGGGTGCAATGCACGGACCGTCTGGCCCTAGACGGGATGTGCACGTGCAACAGACGAGCTAGAGGAGAGAAATGGGATACCCGCAGTTCTTCGGGATAGGCCAGCTCTCATCCAGCTAGTTGCGAAAGCAGGCTCCGAAAGGCCTGGATGCCTTTTCTCAACACGCCACACACGAGTTCAGTCACGCAGTACTACACTCGGAGTTTCTCAAGGGTACGTGGAGGGACAGCTTTTCTGACTGCATAGGAACGGAGTTCCTCACAGGGGAAATGGGATGTGTACCGGACAGGCTGGGGGAACAAAATTTCGTATGCAGTTGTCCTCCAGTGGACCGGGAGAGGGACCCAGGTCTGGCGAGCGCATAGTGTCTCTGGTCCCACACGTTCTGGGGCAGTGTGCTGCCTCAGCTCCCTTACAAGGCTGTGTTGACATTGAGCCACGTAAGTAGAATAAGCTGCGGAAGTCAGTTTGACGCACATCCCAGGGTAGCCTTGCAGAGTTCCAATCCCAAGCCCTGTGGAGACAGATGGGCCTGAAAGCGTTTCACCCACGACGGCTCTTTGAAAACTCCGGGTCATTCCGAGTGCAGGGAGGACTGCGGTGAAGAGGGCTGTGAGCGTCAGTCGTATCTTTTGTCCATGCCTCCTGGACGTGGAGTGTGGCAAAGCGTGCCCAGGTGGACGGGAGGACAAAGCCTTCCCAAATCAAGTTGCAGGCTGCTATTGTCACATGGAATCCCGGGCTTTGTTCACTGCTGTGTGCGACAAAGAAATCCTGGCTTCGTGTTTGTTCCTTGAGTGCGGGAAGTCCTCGTAGAGGGAGGCTTGAGGTGTCCAGTGTTCACCCAAATCGCTTCCGATCACAGGACGGAACATCGTACACACTTGTTGGCACTGTGGCCTCAGGTCCATTGCAAAGTAAGCCTTCGCCGAGGCGTGGGAAACGAGTCGCTCCCCAGCTCACAAATGCCCGTGATGAGGTGGGCCGGATGGAAGCATGGGGGGTACCATGCTGCTTTGCCTGCAGGAGAAACATACGACAAGGTTCTAGAACATACTGTTATCTATGGGAGGACTGTGGTGCCCGGGACGCTCGGTGGCTCCAACGAGGGGCGCTAAGGACTCCTTCTGAAGCCCATACGATGCCAATCGTTTCAACGCACTTTGCTGCTGGCCCACGTGCTGGTTGCCCACCTCTGCAATGTATGGGAATTCAACTCTGTAGCAGGTCTTCCCACCGGGGACGCTAATTTCGTTCACATCCTCGACCCTGAGCCTAGTGGCAGAGGCAAAAGCTGGGTCACTTCAGAGGCTCTTCCACCAGACGTTCGCAGAGGCGCCTGCCTTGGACTTGAAGCTACACGGAAGCAGGGACCTCAGGCACAGGGCAGACTGAGCGGTGTCCACCCTCACAGCATATAGCATTTCCTCGGGAACAGGGTCACTTTGGTGTCAGCTCTGGGATCCAAGGTTTCGTGAGAGTGCTCCTTTGGTGACCAGAATCTATGGCTCACGCGGGACACGTGCAGCGGTTACTTTCGGACTTGCCATCTCAGACACTCTACCTCTGGGGCGTTCGGAAGCTGCGCGAAGGTAACAAAGTGGGCTCAAGTCCAGTACCCGAAAAGTGTCTCATGCCTCTCAACAGATGGCAGGCAGCGTGTCTCCTGCTGCTGCAGGAGGACTGCAGACGTCTGTTTCAGGCTATAGGCTAGAAACGTGGTGCCCGCTGATAGAAATGCCGGCAGTGGCCCGCAGTGAAAGTGTCATGCACCTGGTGGTTTCTTCGACATAAGCAAGCCACACGTACCGGTCACGGACATGTGCCCCTGCGCGGGGCAGGGTGCGTGAAGCCACCTCTTTGGGCAAACCCTACGGGTGGCCTGGCAAATGTGTCCCGTTTATGGGAAACTGTTATATTCCTTTCCGGTTTGATGAAAGGTACGTTACGAGCATTGCCGTTTTCTGGATTTGGAGTTCTGCCATGGAGTGCAACGCAGAGACCCAAGGGTTTGGGGGATAGGGAGCTAGCACTTTGGCAGAGGCATCTCCATGCTGCCCCGAGCTCTGGGCTCCGTATTCAACTTGGAGTAAAGGCAGCCTGGGGTGCAATGCACGGACCGTCTGGCCCTAGACGGGATGTGCACGTGCAACAGACGAGCTAGAGGAGAGAAATGGGATACCCGCAGTTCTTCGGGATAGGCCAGCTCTCATCCAGCTAGTTGCGAAAGCAGGCTCCGAAAGGCCTGGATGCCTTTGCTCAACACGCCACACACGAGTTCAGTCACGCAGTACTACACTCGGAGTTTCTCAAGGGTACGTGGAGGGACAGCTTTTCTGACTGCATAGGAACGGAGTTCCTCACAGGGGAAATGGGATGTGTACCGGACAGGCTGGGGGAACAAAATTTCGTATGCAGTTGTCCTCCAGTGGACCGGGAGAGGGACCCAGGTCTGGCGAGCGCATAGTGTCTCTGGTCCCACACGTTCTGGGGCAGTGTGCTGCCTCAGCTCCCTTACAAGGCTGTGTTGACATTGAGCCACGTAAGTAGAATAAGCTGCGGAAGTCAGTTTGACGCACATCCCAGGGTAGCCTTGCAGAGTTCCAATCCCAAGCCCTGTGGAGACAGATGGGCCTGAAAGCGTTTCACCCACGACGGCTCTTTGAAAACTCCGGGTCATTCCGAGTGCAGGGAGGACTGCGGTGAAGAGGGCTGTGAGCGTCAATCGTATCTTTTGTCCATGCCTCCTGGACGTGGAGTGTGGCAAAGCGTGCCCAGGTGGACGGGAGGACAAAGCCTTCCCAAATCAAGTTGCAGGCTGCTGTTGTTACATGGAATCCCGGGCTTTGTTCACTGCTGTGTGCGACAAAGAAATCCTGGCTTCGTGTTTGTTCCTTGAGTGCGGGAAGTCCTCGTAGAGGGAGGCTTGAGGTGTCCAGTGTTCACCCAAATCGCTTCCGATCACAGGACGGAACATCGCACACACTTGTTGGCACTGTGGCCTCAGGTCCATTGCAAAGTAAGCCTTCGCCGAGGCGTGGGAAACGAGTCGCTCCCCAGCTCACAAATGCCCGTGATGAGGTGGGCCGGATGGAAGCATGGGGCGTACCATGCTGCTTTGCCTGCAGGAGAAACATACGACAAGGTTCTAGAACATACTGTTATCTATGGGAGGACTGTGGTGCCCGGGACGCTCGGTGGCTCCAACGAGGGGCGCTAAGGACTCCTTCTGAAGCCCATACGATGCCAATCGTTTCAACGCACTTTGCTGCTGGCCCACGTGCTGGTTGCCCACCTCTGCAATGTATGGGAATTCAACTCTGTAGCAGGTCTTCCCACCGGGGACGCTAATTTCGTTCACATCCTCGACCCTGAGCCTAGTGGCAGAGGCAAAAGCTGGGTCACTTCAGAGGCTCTTCCACCAGACGTTCGCAGAGGCGCCTGCCTTGGACTTGAAGCTACACGGAAGCAGGGACCTCAGGCACAGGGCAGACTGAGCGGTGTCCACCCTCACAGCATATAGCATTTCCTCGGGAACAGGGTCACTTTGGTGTCAGCTCTGGGATCCAAGGTTTCGTGAGAGTGCTCCTTTGGTGACCAGAATCTATGGCTCACGCGGGACACGTGCAGCGGTTACTTTCGGACTTGCCATCTCAGACACTCTACCTCTGGGGCGTTCGGAAGCTGCGCGAAGGTAACAAAGTGGGCTCAAGTCCAGTACCCGAAAAGTGTCTCATGCCTCTCAACAGATGGCAGGCAGCGTGTCTCCTGCTGCTGCAGAAGGACTGCAGACGTCTGTTTCAGGCTATAGGCTAGAAACGTGGTGCCCGCTGATAGAAATGCCGGCAGTGGCCCGCAGTGAAAGTGTCATGCACCTGGTGGTTTCTTCGACATAAGCAAGCCACACGTACCGGTCACGGACATGTGCCCCTGCGCGGGGCAGGGTGCGTGAAGCCACCTCTTTGGGCAAACCCTACGGGTGGCCTGGCAAATGTGTCCCGTTTATGGGAAACTGTTATATTCCTTTCCGGTTTGATGAAAGGTACGTTACGAGCATTGCCGTTTTCTGGATTTGGAGTTCTGCCATGGAGTGCAACGCAGAGACCCAAGGGTTTGGGGGATAGGGAGCTAGCACTTTGGCAAGAGGCATCTCCATGCTGCCCCGAGCTCTGGGCTCCGTATTCAACTTGGAGTAAAGGCAGCCTGGGGTGCAATGCACGGACCGTCTGGCCCTAGACGGGATGTGCACGTGCAACAGACGAGCTAGAGGAGAGAAATGGGATACCCGCAGTTCTTCGGGATAGGCCAGCTCTCATCCAGCTAGTTGCGAAAGCAGGCTCCGAAAGGCCTGGATGCCTTTTCTCAACACGCCACACACGAGTTCAGTCACGCAGTACTACACTCGGACTTTCTCAAGGGTACGTGGAGGGACAGCTTTTCTGACTGCATAGGAACGGAGTTCCTCACAGGGGAAATGGGATGTGTACCGGACAGGCTGGGGGAACAAAATTTCGTATGCAGTTGTCCTCCAGTGGACCGGGAGAGGGACCCAGGTCTGGCGAGCGCATAGTGTCTCTGGTCCCACACGTTCTGGGGCAGTGTGTTGCCTCAGCTCCCTTACAAGGCTGTGTTGACATTGAGCCACGTAAGTAGAATAAGCTGCGGAAGTCAGTTTGACGCACATCCCAGGGTAGCCTTGCAGAGTTCCAATCCCAAGCCCTGTGGAGACAGATGGGCCTGAAAGCGTTTCACCCACGACGGCTCTTTGAAAACTCCGGGTCATTCCGAGTGCAGGGAGGACTGCGGTGAAGAGGGCTGTGAGCGTCAATCGTATCTTTTGTCCATGCCTCCTGGACGTGGAGTGTGGCAAAGCGTGCCCAGGTGGACGGGAGGACAAAGCCTTCCCAAATCAAGTTGCAGGCTGCTGTTGTTACATGGAATCCCGGGCTTTGTTCACTGCTGTGTGCGACAAAGAAATCCTGGCTTCGTGTTTGTTCCTTGAGTGCGGGAAGTCCTCGTAGAGGGAGGCTTGAGGTGTCCAGTGTTCACCCAAATCGCTTCCGATCACAGGACGGAACATCGCACACACTTGTTGGCACTGTGGCCTCAGGTCCATTGCAAAGTAAGCCTTCGCCGAGGCGTGGGAAACGAGTCGCTCCCCAGCTCACAAATGCCCGTGATGAGGTGGGCCGGATGGAAGCATGGGGGGTACCATGCTGCTTTGCCTGCAGGAGAAACATACGACAAGGTTCTAGAACATACTGTTATCTATGGGAGGACTGTGGTGCCCGGGACGCTCGGTGGCTCCAACGAGGGGCGCTAAGGACTCCTTCTGAAGCCCATACGATGCCAATCGTTTCAATGCACTTTGCTGCTGGCCCACGTGCTGGTTGCCCACCTCTGCAATGTATGGGAATTCAACTCTGTAGCAGGTCTTCCCACCGGGGACGCTAATTTCGTTCACATCCTCGACCCTGAGCCTAGTGGCAGAGGCAAAAGCTGGGTCACTTCAGAGGCTCTTCCACCAGACGTTCGCAGAGGCGCCTGCCTTGGACTTGAAGCTACACGGAAGCAGGGACCTCAGGCACAGGGCAGACTGAGCGGTGTCCACCCTCACAGCATATAGCATTTCCTCGGGAACAGGGTCACTTTGGTGTTAGCTCTGGGATCCAAGGTTTCGTGAGAGTGCTCCTTTGGTGACCAGAATCTATGGCTCACGCGGGACACGTGCAGCGGTTACTTTCGGACTTGCCATCTCAGACACTCTACCTCTGGGGCGTTCGGAAGCTGCGCGAAGGTAACAAAGTGGGCTCAAGTCCAGTACCCGAAAAGTGTCTCATGCCTCTCAACAGATGGCAGGCAGCGTGTCTCCTGCTGCTGCAGGAGGACTGCAGACGTCTGTTTCAGGCTATAGGCTAGAAACGTGGTGCCCGCTGATAGAAATGCCGGCAGTGGCCCGCAGTGAAAGTGTCATGCACCTGGTGGTTTCTTCGACATAAGCAAGCCACACGTACCGGTCACGGACATGTGCCCCTGCGCGGGGCAGGGTGCGTGAAGCCACCTCTTTGGGCAAACCCTACGGGTGGCCTGGCAAATGTGTCCCGTTTATGGGAAACTGTTATATTCCTTTCCGGTTTGATGAAAGGTACGTTACGAGCATTGCCGTTTTCTGGATTTGGAGTTCTGCCATGGAGTGCAACGCAGAGACCCAAGGGTTTGGGGGATAGGGAGCTAGCACTTTGGCAGAGGCATCTCCATGCTGCCCCGAGCTCTGGGCTCCGTATTCAACTTGGAGTAAAGGCAGCCTGGGGTGCAATGCACGGACCGTCTGGCCCTAGACGGGATGTGCACGTGCAACAGACGAGCTAGAGGAGAGAAATGGGATACCCGCAGTTCTTCGGGATAGGCCAGCTCTCATCCAGCTAGTTGCGAAAGCAGGCTCCGAAAGGCCTGGATGCCTTTGCTCAACACGCCACACACGAGTTCAGTCACGCAGTACTACACTCGGAGTTTCTCAAGGGTACGTGGAGGGACAGCTTTTCTGACTGCATAGGAACGGAGTTCCTCACAGGGGAAATGGGATGTGTACCGGACAGGCTGGGGGAACAAAATTTCGTATGCAGTTGTCCTCCAGTGGACCGGGAGAGGGACCCAGGTCTGGCGAGCGCATAGTGTCTCTGGTCCCACACGTTCTGGGGCAGTGTGCTGCCTCAGCTCCCTTACAAGGCTGTGTTGACATTGAGCCACGTAAGTAGAATAAGCTGCGGAAGTCAGTTTGACGCACATCCCAGGGTAGCCTTGCAGAGTTCCAATCCCAAGCCCTGTGGAGACAGATGGGCCTGAAAGCGTTTCACCCACGACGGCTCTTTGAAAACTCCGGGTCATTCCGAGTGCAGGGAGGACTGCGGTGAAGAGGGCTGTGAGCGTCAATCGTATCTTTTGTCCATGCCTCCTGGACGTGGAGTGTGGCAAAGCGTGCCCAGGTGGACGGGAGGACAAAGCCTTCCCAAATCAAGTTGCAGGCTGCTGTTGTTACATGGAATCCCGGGCTTTGTTCACTGCTGTGTGCGACAAAGAAATCCTGGCTTCGTGTTTGTTCCTTGAGTGTGGGAAGTCCTCGTAGAGGGAGGCTTGAGGTGTCCAGTGTTCACCCAAATCGCTTCCGATCACAGGACGGAACATTGCACACACTTGTTGGCACTGTGGCCTCAGGTCCATTGCAAAGTAAGCCTTCGCCGAGGCGTGGGAAACGAGTCGCTCCCCAGCTCACAAATGCCCGTGATGAGGTGGGCCGGATGGAAGCATGGGGCGTACCATGCTGCTTTGCCTGCAGGAGAAACATACGACAAGGTTCTAGAACATACTGTTATCTATGGGAGGACTGTGGTGCCCGGGACGCTCGGTGGCTCCAACGAGGGGCGCTAAGGACTCCTTCTGAAGCCCATACGATGCCAATCGTTTCAACGCACTTTGCTGCTGGCCCACGTGCTGGTTGCCCACCTCTGCAATGTATGGGAATTCAACTCTGTAGCAGGTCTTCCCACCGGGGACGCTAATTTCGTTCACATCCTCGACCCTGAGCCTAGTGGCAGAGGCAAAAGCTGGGTCACTTCAGAGGCTCTTCCACCAGACGTTCGCAGAGGCGCCTGCCTTGGACTTGAAGCTACACGGAAGCAGGGACCTCAGGCACAGGGCAGACTGAGCGGTGTCCACCCTCACAGCATATAGCATTTCCTCGGGAACAGGGTCACTTTGGTGTCAGCTCTGGGATCCAAGGTTTCGTGAGAGTGCTCCTTTGGTGACCAGAATCTATGGCTCACGCGGGACACGTGCAGCGGTTACTTTCGGACTTGCCATCTCAGACACTCTACCTCTGGGGCGTTCGGAAGCTGCGCAAAGGTAACAAAGTGGGCTCAAGTCCAGTACCCGAAAAGTGTCTCATGCCTCTCAACAGATGGCAGGCAGCGTGTCTCCTGCTGCTGCAGGAGGACTGCAGACGTCTGTTTCAGGCTATAGGCTAGAAACGTGGTGCCCGCTGATAGAAATGCCGGCAGTGGCCCGCAGTGAAAGTGTCATGCACCTGGTGGTTTCTTCGACATAAGCAAGCCACACGTACCGGTCACGGACATGTGCCCCTGCGCGGGGCAGGGTGCGTGAAGCCACCTCTTTGGGCAAACCCTACGGGTGGCCTGGCAAATGTGTCCCGTTTATGGGAAACTGTTATATTCCTTTCCGGTTTGATGAAAGGTACGTTACGAGCATTGCCGTTTTCTGGATTTGGAGTTCTGCCATGGAGTGCAACGCAGAGACCCAAGGGTTTGGGGGATAGGGAGCTAGCACTTTGGCAAGAGGCATCTCCATGCTGCCCCGAGCTCTGGGCTCCGTATTCAACTTGGAGTAAAGGCAGCCTGGGGTGCAATGCACGGACCGTCTGGCCCTAGACGGGATGTGCACGTGCAACAGACGAGCTAGAGGAGAGAAATGGGATACCCGCAGTTCTTCGGGATAGGCCAGCTCTCATCCAGCTAGTTGCGAAAGCAGGCTCCGAAAGGCCTGGATGCCTTTTCTCAACACGCCACACACGAGTTCAGTCACGCAGTACTACACTCGGAGTTTCTCAAGGGTACGTGGAGGGACAGCTTTTCTGACTGCATAGGAACGGAGTTCCTCACAGGGGAAATGGGATGTGTACCGGACAGGCTGGGGGAACAAAATTTCGTATGCAGTTGTCCTCCAGTGGACCGGGAGAGGGACCCAGGTCTGGCGAGCGCATAGTGTCTCTGGTCCCACACGTTCTGGGGCAGTGTGCTGCCTCAGCTCCCTTACAAGGCTGTGTTGACATTGAGCCACGTAAGTAGAATAAGCTGCGGAAGTCAGTTTGACGCACATCCCAGGGTAGCCTTGCAGAGTTCCAATCCCAAGCCCTGTGGAGACAGATGGGCCTGAAAGCGTTTCACCCACGACGGCTCTTTGAAAACTCCGGGTCATTCCGAGTGCAGGGAGGACTGCGGTGAAGAGGGCTGTGAGCGTCAATCGTATCTTTTGTCCATGCCTCCTGGACGTGGAGTGTGGCAAAGCGTGCCCAGGTGGACGGGAGGACAAAGCCTTCCCAAATCAAGTTGCAGGCTGCTGTTGTTACATGGAATCCCGGGCTTTGTTCACTGCTGTGTGCGACAAAGAAATCCTGGCTTCGTGTTTGTTCCTTGAGTGCGGGAAGTCCTCGTAGAGGGAGGCTTGAGGTGTCCAGTGTTCACCCAAATCGCTTCCGATCACAGGACGGAACATCGCACACACTTGTTGGCACTGTGGCCTCAGGTCCATTGCAAAGTAAGCCTTCGCCGAGGCGTGGGAAACGAGTCGCTCCCCAGCTCACAAATGCCCGTGATGAGGTGGGCCGGATGGAAGCATGGGGGGTACCATGCTGCTTTGCCTGCAGGAGAAACATACGACAAGGTTCTAGAACATACTGTTATCTATGGGAGGACTGTGGTGCCCGGGACGCTCGGTGGCTCCAACGAGGGGCGCTAAGGACTCCTTCTGAAGCCCATACGATGCCAATCGTTTCAACGCACTTTGCTGCTGGCCCACGTGCTGGTTGCCCACCTCTGCAATGTATGGGAATTCAACTCTGTAGCAGGTCTTCCCACCGGGGACGCTAATTTCGTTCACATCCTCGACCCTGAGCCTAGTGGCAGAGGCAAAAGCTGGGTCACTTCAGAGGCTCTTCCACCAGACGTTCGCAGAGGCGCCTGCCTTGGACTTGAAGCTACACGGAAGCAGGGACCTCAGGCACAGGGCAGACTGAGCGGTGTCCACCCTCACAGCATATAGCATTTCCTCGGGAACAGGGTCACTTTGGTGTCAGCTCTGGGATCCAAGGTTTCGTGAGAGTGCTCCTTTGGTGACCAGAATCTATGGCTCACGCGGGACACGTGCAGCGGTTACTTTCGGACTTGCCATCTCAGACACTCTACCTCTGGGGCGTTCGGAAGCTGCGCGAAGGTAACAAAGTGGGCTCAAGTCCAGTACCCGAAAAGTGTCTCATGCCTCTCAACAGATGGCAGGCAGCGTGTCTCCTGCTGCTGCAGGAGGACTGCAGACGTCTGTTTCAGGCTATAGGCTAGAAACGTGGTGCCCGCTGATAGAAATGCCGGCAGTGGCCCGCAGTGAAAGTGTCATGCACCTGGTGGTTTCTTCGACATAAGCAAGCCACACGTACCGGTCACGGACATGTGCCCCTGCGCGGGGCAGGGTGCGTGAAGCCACCTCTTTGGGCAAACCCTACGGGTGGCCTGGCAAATGTGTCCCGTTTATGGGAAACTGTTATATTCCTTTCCGGTTTGATGAAAGGTACGTTACGAGCATTGCCGTTTTCTGGATTTGGAGTTCTGCCATGGAGTGCAACGCAGAGACCCAAGGGTTTGGGGGATAGGGAGCTAGCACTTTGGCAGAGGCATCTCCATGCTGCCCCGAGCTCTGGGCTCCGTATTCAACTTGGAGTAAAGGCAGCCTGGGGTGCAATGCACGGACCGTCTGGCCCTAGACGGGATGTGCACGTGCAACAGACGAGCTAGAGGAGAGAAATGGGATACCCGCAGTTCTTCGGGATAGGCCAGCTCTCATCCAGCTAGTTGCGAAAGCAGGCTCCGAAAGGCCTGGATGCCTTTTCTCAACACGCCACACACGAGTTCAGTCACGCAGTACTACACTCGGAGTTTCTCAAGGGTACGTGGAGGGACAGCTTTTCTGACTGCATAGGAACGGAGTTCCTCACAGGGGAAATGGGATGTGTACCGGACAGGCTGGGGGAACAAAATTTCGTATGCAGTTGTCCTCCAGTGGACCGGGAGAGGGACCCAGGTCTGGCGAGCGCATAGTGTCTCTGGTCCCACACGTTCTGGGGCAGTGTGCTGCCTCAGCTCCCTTACAAGGCTGTGTTGACATTGAGCCACGTAAGTAGAATAAGCTGCGGAAGTCAGTTTGACGCACATCCCAGGGTAGCCTTGCAGAGTTCCAATCCCAAGCCCTGTGGAGACAGATGGGCCTGAAAGCGTTTCACCCACGACGGCTCTTTGAAAACTCCGGGTCATTCCGAGTGCAGGGAGGACTGCGGTGAAGAGGGCTGTGAGCGTCAATCGTATCTTTTGTCCATGCCTCCTGGACGTGGAGTGTGGCAAAGCGTGCCCAGGTGGACGGGAGGACAAAGCCTTCCCAAATCAAGTTGCAGGCTGCTGTTGTTACATGGAATCCCGGGCTTTGTTCACTGCTGTGTGCGACAAAGAAATCCTGGCTTCGTGTTTGTTCCTTGAGTGCGGGAAGTCCTCGTAGAGGGAGGCTTGAGGTGTCCAGTGTTCACCCAAATCGCTTCCGATCACAGGACGGAACATCGCACACACTTGTTGGCACTGTGGCCTCAGGTCCATTGCAAAGTAAGCCTTCGCCGAGGCGTGGGAAACGAGTCGCTCCCCAGCTCACAAATGCCCGTGATGAGGTGGGCCGGATGGAAGCATGGGGGGTACCATGCTGCTTTGCCTGCAGGAGAAACATACGACAAGGTTCTAGAACATACTGTTATCTATGGGAGGACTGTGGTGCCCGGGACGCTCGGTGGCTCCAACGAGGGGCGCTAAGGACTCCTTCTGAAGCCCATACGATGCCAATCGTTTCAACGCACTTTGCTGCTGGCCCACGTGCTGGTTGCCCACCTCTGCAATGTATGGGAATTCAACTCTGTAGCAGGTCTTCCCACCGGGGACGCTAATTTCGTTCACATCCTCGACCCTGAGCCTAGTGGCAGAGGCAAAAGCTGGGTCACTTCAGAGGCTCTTCCACCAGACGTTCGCAGAGGCGCCTGCCTTGGACTTGAAGCTACACGGAAGCAGGGACCTCAGGCACAGGGCAGACTGAGCGGTGTCCACCCTCACAGCATATAGCATTTCCTCGGGAACAGGGTCACTTTGGTGTCAGCTCTGGGATCCAAGGTTTCGTGAGAGTGCTCCTTTGGTGACCAGAATCTATGGCTCACGCGGGACACGTGCAGCGGTTACTTTCGGACTTGCCATCTCAGACACTCTACCTCTGGGGCGTTCGGAAGCTGCGCGAAGGTAACAAAGTGGGCTCAAGTCCAGTACCCGAAAAGTGTCTCATGCCTCTCAACAGATGGCAGGCAGCGTGTCTCCTGCTGCTGCAGGAGGACTGCAGACGTCTGTTTCAGGCTATAGGCTAGAAACGTGGTGCCCGCTGATAGAAATGCCGGCAGTGGCCCGCAGTGAAAGTGTCATGCACCTGGTGGTTTCTTCGACATAAGCAAGCCACACGTACCGGTCACGGACATGTGCCCCTGCGCGGGGCAGGGTGCGTGAAGCCACCTCTTTGGGCAAACCCTACGGGTGGCCTGGCAAATGTGTCCCGTTTATGGGAAACTGTTATATTCCTTTCCGGTTTGATGAAAGGTACGTTACGAGCATTGCCGTTTTCTGGATTTGGAGTTCTGCCATGGAGTGCAACGCAGAGACCCAAGGGTTTGGGGGATAGGGAGCTAGCACTTTGGCAGAGGCATCTCCATGCTGCCCCGAGCTCTGGGCTCCATATTCAACTTGGAGTAAAGGCAGCCTGGGGTGCAATGCACGGACCGTCTGGCCCTAGACGGGATGTGCACGTGCAACAGACGAGCTAGAGGAGAGAAATGGGATACCCGCAGTTCTTCGGGATAGGCCAGCTCTCATCCAGCTAGTTGCGAAAGCAGGCTCCGAAAGGCCTGGATGCCTTTTCTCAACACGCCACACACGAGTTCAGTCACGCAGTACTACACTCGGACTTTCTCAAGGGTACGTGGAGGGACAGCTTTTCTGACTGCATAGGAACGGAGTTCCTCACAGGGGAAATGGGATGTGTACCGGACAGGCTGGGGGAACAAAATTTCGTATGCAGTTGTCCTCCAGTGGACCGGGAGAGGGACCCAGGTCTGGCGAGCGCATAGTGTCTCTGGTCCCACACGTTCTGGGGCAGTGTGCTGCCTCAGCTCCCTTACAAGGCTGTGTTGACATTGAGCCACGTAAGTAGAATAAGCTGCGGAAGTCAGTTTGACGCACATCCCAGGGTAGCCTTGCAGAGTTCCAATCCCAAGCCCTGTGGAGACAGATGGGCCTGAAAGCGTTTCACCCACGACGGCTCTTTGAAAACTCCGGGTCATTCCGAGTGCAGGGAGGACTGCGGTGAAGAGGGCTGTGAGCGTCAATCGTATCTTTTGTCCATGCCTCCTGGACGTGGAGTGTGGCAAAGCGTGCCCAGGTGGACGGGAGGACAAAGCCTTCCCAAATCAAGTTGCAGGCTGCTGTTGTTACATGGAATCCCGGGCTTTGTTCACTGCTGTGTGCGACAAAGAAATCCTGGCTTCGTGTTTGTTCCTTGAGTGCGGGAAGTCCTCGTAGAGGGAGGCTTGAGGTGTCCAGTGTTCACCCAAATCGCTTCCGATCACAGGACGGAACATCGCACACACTTGTTGGCACTGTGGCCTCAGGTCCATTGCAAAGTAAGCCTTCGCCGAGGCGTGGGAAACGAGTCGCTCCCCAGCTCACAAATGCCCGTGATGAGGTGGGCCGGATGGAAGCATGGGGGGTACCATGCTGCTTTGCCTGCAGGAGAAACATACGACAAGGTTCTAGAACATACTGTTATCTATGGGAGGACTGTGGTGCCCGGGACGCTCGGTGGCTCCAACGAGGGGCGCTAAGGACTCCTTCTGAAGCCCATACGATGCCAATCGTTTCAATGCACTTTGCTGCTGGCCCACGTGCTGGTTGCCCACCTCTGCAATGTATGGGAATTCAACTCTGTAGCAGGTCTTCCCACCGGGGACGCTAATTTCGTTCACATCCTCGACCCTGAGCCTAGTGGCAGAGGCAAAAGCTGGGTCACTTCAGAGGCTCTTCCACCAGACGTTCGCAGAGGCGCCTGCCTTGGACTTGAAGCTACACGGAAGCAGGGACCTCAGGCACAGGGCAGACTGAGCGGTGTCCACCCTCACAGCATATAGCATTTCCTTGGGAACAGGGTCACTTTGGTGTCAGCTCTGGGATCCAAGGTTTCGTGAGAGTGCTCCTTTGGTGACCAGAATCTATGGCTCACGCGGGACACGTGCAGCGGTTACTTTCGGACTTGCCATCTCAGACACTCTACCTCTGGGGCGTTCGGAAGCTGCGCGAAGGTAACAAAGTGGGCTCAAGTCCAGTACCCGAAAAGTGTCTCATGCCTCTCAACAGATGGCAGGCAGCGTGTCTCCTGCTGCTGCAGGAGGACTGCAGACGTCTGTTTCAGGCTATAGGCTAGAAACGTGGTGCCCGCTGATAGAAATGCCGGCAGTGGCCCGCAGTGAAAGTGTCATGCACCTGGTGGTTTCTTCGACATAAGCAAGCCACACGTACCGGTCACGGACATGTGCCCCTGCGCGGGGCAGGGTGCGTGAAGCCACCTCTTTGGGCAAACCCTACGGGTGGCCTGGCAAATGTGTCCCGTTTATGGGAAACTGTTATATTCCTTTCCGGTTTGATGAAAGGTACGTTACGAGCATTGCCGTTTTCTGGATTTGGAGTTCTGCCATGGAGTGCAACGCAGAGACCCAAGGGTTTGGGGGATAGGGAGCTAGCACTTTGGCAGAGGCATCTCCATGCTGCCCCGAGCTCTGGGCTCCGTATTCAACTTGGAGTAAAGGCAGCCTGGGGTGCAATGCACGGACCGTCTGGCCCTAGACGGGATGTGCACGTGCAACAGACGAGCTAGAGGAGAGAAATGGGATACCCGCAGTTCTTCGGGATAGGCCAGCTCTCATCCAGCTAGTTGCGAAAGCAGGCTCCGAAAGGCCTGGATGCCTTTTCTCAACACGCCACACACGAGTTCAGTCACGCAGTACTACACTCGGAGTTTCTCAAGGGTACGTGGAGGGACAGCTTTTCTGACTGCATAGGAACGGAGTTCCTCACAGGGGAAATGGGATGTGTACCGGACAGGCTGGGGGAACAAAATTTCGTATGCAGTTGTCCTCCAGTGGACCGGGAGAGGGACCCAGGTCTGGCGAGCGCATAGTGTCTCTGGTCCCACACGTTCTGGGGCAGTGTGCTGCCTCAGCTCCCTTACAAGGCTGTGTTGACATTGAGCCACGTAAGTAGAATAAGCTGCGGAAGTCAGTTTGACGCACATCCCAGGGTAGCCTTGCAGAGTTCCAATCCCAAGCCCTGTGGAGACAGATGGGCCTGAAAGCGTTTCACCCACGACGGCTCTTTGAAAACTCCGGGTCATTCCGAGTGCAGGGAGGACTGCGGTGAAGAGGGCTGTGAGCGTCAATCGTATCTTTTGTCCATGCCTCCTGGACGTGGAGTGTGGCAAAGTGTGCCCAGGTGGACGGGAGGACAAAGCCTTCCCAAATCAAGTTGCAGGCTGCTGTTGTTACATGGAATCCCGGGCTTTGTTCACTGCTGTGTGCGACAAAGAAATCCTGGCTTCGTGTTTGTTCCTTGAGTGCGGGAAGTCCTCGTAGAGGGAGGCTTGAGGTGTCCAGTGTTCACCCAAATCGCTTCCGATCACAGGACGGAACATCGCACACACTTGTTGGCACTGTGGCCTCAGGTCCATTGCAAAGTAAGCCTTCGCCGAGGCGTGGGAAACGAGTCGCTCCCCAGCTCACAAATGCCCGTGATGAGGTGGGCCGGATGGAAGCATGGGGGGTACCATGCTGCTTTGCCTGCAGGAGAAACATACGACAAGGTTCTAGAACATACTGTTATCTATGGGAGGACTGTGGTGCCCGGGACGCTCGGTGGCTCCAACGAGGGGCGCTAAGGACTCCTTCTGAAGCCCATACGATGCCAATCGTTTCAATGCACTTTGCTGCTGGCCCACGTGCTGGTTGCCCACCTCTGCAATGTATGGGAATTCAACTCTGTAGCAGGTCTTCCCACCGGGGACGCTAATTTCGTTCACATCCTCGACCCTGAGCCTAGTGGCAGAGGCAAAAGCTGGGTCACTTCAGAGGCTCTTCCACCAGACGTTCGCAGAGGCGCCTGCCTTGGACTTGAAGCTACACGGAAGCAGGGACCTCAGGCACAGGGCAGACTGAGCGGTGTCCACCCTCACAGCATATAGCATTTCCTTGGGAACAGGGTCACTTTGGTGTCAGCTCTGGGATCCAAGATTTCGTGAGAGTGCTCCTTTGGTGACCAGAATCTATGGCTCACGCGGGACACGTGCAGCGGTTACTTTCGGACTTGCCATCTCAGACACTCTACCTCTGGGGCGTTCGGAAGCTGCGCGAAGGTAACAAAGTGGGCTCAAGTCCAGTACCCGAAAAGTGTCTCATGCCTCTCAACAGATGGCAGGCAGCGTGTCTCCTGCTGCTGCAGAAGGACTGCAGACGTCTGTTTCAGGCTATAGGCTAGAAACGTGGTGCCCGCTGATAGAAATGCCGGCAGTGGCCCGCAGTGAAAGTGTCATGCACCTGGTGGTTTCTTCGACATAAGCAAGCCACACGTACCGGTCACGGACATGTGCCCCTGCGCGGGGCAGGGTGCGTGAAGCCACCTCTTTGGGCAAACCCTACGGGTGGCCTGGCAAATGTGTCCCGTTTATGGGAAACTGTTATATTCCTTTCCGGTTTGATGAAAGGTACGTTACGATCATTGCCGTTTTCTGGATTTGGAGTTCTGCCATGGAGTGCAACGCAGAGACCCAAGGGTTTGGGGGATAGGGAGCTAGCACTTTGGCAGAGGCATCTCCATGCTGCCCCGAGCTCTGGGCTCCGTATTCAACTTGGAGTAAAGGCAGCCTGGGGTGCAATGCACGGACCGTCTGGCCCTAGACGGGATGTGCACGTGCAACAGACGAGCTAGAGGAGAGAAATGGGATACCCGCAGTTCTTCGGGATAGGCCAGCTCTCATCCAGCTAGTTGCGAAAGCAGGCTCCGAAAGGCCTGGATGCCTTTTCTCAACACGCCACACACGAGTTCAGTCACGCAGTACTACACTCGGAGTTTCTCAAGGGTACGTGGAGGGACAGCTTTTCTGACTGCATAGGAACGGAGTTCCTCACAGGGGAAATGGGATGTGTACCGGACAGGCTGGGGGAACAAAATTTCGTATGCAGTTGTCCTCCAGTGGACCGGGAGAGGGACCCAGGTCTGGCGAGCGCATAGTGTCTCTGGTCCCACACGTTCTGGGGCAGTGTGCTGCCTCAGCTCCCTTACAAGGCTGTGTTGACATTGAGCCACGTAAGTAGAATAAGCTGCGGAAGTCAGTTTGACGCACATCCCAGGGTAGCCTTGCAGAGTTCCAATCCCAAGCCCTGTGGAGACAGATGGGCCTGAAAGCGTTTCACCCACGACGGCTCTTTGAAAACTCCGGGTCATTCCGAGTGCAGGGAGGACTGCGGTGAAGAGGGCTGTGAGCGTCAATCGTATCTTTTGTCCATGCCTCCTGGACGTGGAGTGTGGCAAAGCGTGCCCAGGTGGACGGGAGGACAAAGCCTTCCCAAATCAAGTTGCAGGCTGCTGTTGTTACATGGAATCCCGGGCTTTGTTCACTGCTGTGTGCGACAAAGAAATCCTGGCTTCGTGTTTGTTCCTTGAGTGCGGGAAGTCCTCGTAGAGGGAGGCTTGAGGTGTCCAGTGTTCACCCAAATCGCTTCCGATCACAGGACGGAACATCGCACACACTTGTTGGCACTGTGGCCTCAGGTCCATTGCAAAGTAAGCCTTCGCCGAGGCGTGGGAAACGAGTCGCTCCCCAGCTCACAAATGCCCGTGATGAGGTGGGCCGGATGGAAGCATGGGGGGTACCATGCTGCTTTGCCTGCAGGAGAAACATACGACAAGGTTCTAGAACATACTGTTATCTATGGGAGGACTGTGGTGCCCGGGACGCTCGGTGGCTCCAACGAGGGGCGCTAAGGACTCCTTCTGAAGCCCATACGATGCCAATCGTTTCAATGCACTTTGCTGCTGGCCCACGTGCTGGTTGCCCACCTCTGCAATGTATGGGAATTCAACTCTGTAGCAGGTTTTCCCACCGGGGACGCTAATTTCGTTCACATCCTCGACCCTGAGCCTAGTGGCAGAGGCAAAAGCTGGGTCACTTCAGAGGCTCTTCCACCAGACGTTCGCAGAGGCGCCTGCCTTGGACTTGAAGCTACACGGAAGCAGGGACCTCAGGCACAGGGCAGACTGAGCGGTGTCCACCCTCACAGCATATAGCATTTCCTTGGGAACAGGGTCACTTTGGTGTCAGCTCTGGGATCCAAGATTTCGTGAGAGTGCTCCTTTGGTGACCAGAATCTATGGCTCACGCGGGACACGTGCAGCGGTTACTTTCGGACTTGCCATCTCAGACACTCTACCTCTGGGGCGTTCGGAAGCTGCGCGAAGGTAACAAAGTGGGCTCAAGTCCAGTACCCGAAAAGTGTCTCATGCCTCTCAACAGATGGCAGGCAGCGTGTCTCCTGCTGCTGCAGAAGGACTGCAGACGTCTGTTTCAGGCTATAGGCTAGAAACGTGGTGCCCGCTGATAGAAATGCCGGCAGTGGCCCGCAGTGAAAGTGTCATGCACCTGGTGGTTTCTTCGACATAAGCAAGCCACACGTACCGGTCACGGACATGTGCCCCTGCGCGGGGCAGGGTGCGTGAAGCCACCTCTTTGGGCAAACCCTACGGGTGGCCTGGCAAATGTGTCCCGTTTATGGGAAACTGTTATATTCCTTTCCGGTTTGATGAAAGGTACGTTACGAGCATTGCCGTTTTCTGGATTTGGAGTTCTGCCATGGAGTGCAACGCAGAGACCCAAGGGTTTGGGGGATAGGGAGCTAGCACTTTGGCAGAGGCATCTCCATGCTGCCCCGAGCTCTGGGCTCCGTATTCAACTTGGAGTAAAGGCAGCCTGGGGTGCAATGCACGGACCGTCTGGCCCTAGACGGGATGTGCACGTGCAACAGACGAGCTAGAGGAGAGAAATGGGATACCCGCAGTTCTTCGGGATAGGCCAGCTCTCATCCAGCTAGTTGCGAAAGCAGGCTCCGAAAGGCCTGGATGCCTTTTCTCAACACGCCACACACGAGTTCAGTCACGCAGTACTACACTCGGAGTTTCTCAAGGGTACGTGGAGGGACAGCTTTTCTGACTGCATAGGAACGGAGTTCCTCACAGGGGAAATGGGATGTGTACCGGACAGGCTGGGGGAACAAAATTTCGTATGCAGTTGTCCTCCAGTGGACCGGGAGAGGGACCCAGGTCTGGCGAGCGCATAGTGTCTCTGGTCCCACACGTTCTGGGGCAGTGTGCTGCCTCAGCTCCCTTACAAGGCTGTGTTGACATTGAGCCACGTAAGTAGAATAAGCTGCGGAAGTCAGTTTGACGCACATCCCAGGGTAGCCTTGCAGAGTTCCAATCCCAAGCCCTGTGGAGACAGATGGGCCTGAAAGCGTTTCACCCACGACGGCTCTTTGAAAACTCCGGGTCATTCCGAGTGCAGGGAGGACTGCGGTGAAGAGGGCTGTGAGCGTCAATCGTATCTTTTGTCCATGCCTCCTGGACGTGGAGTGTGGCAAAGCGTGCCCAGGTGGACGGGAGGACAAAGCCTTCCCAAATCAAGTTGCAGGCTGCTGTTGTTACATGGAATCCCGGGCTTTGTTCACTGCTGTGTGCGACAAAGAAATCCTGGCTTCGTGTTTGTTCCTTGAGTGCGGGAAGTCCTCGTAGAGGGAGGCTTGAGGTGTCCAGTGTTCACCCAAATCGCTTCCGATCACAGGACGGAACATCGCACACACTTGTTGGCACTGTGGCCTCAGGTCCATTGCAAAGTAAGCCTTCGCCGAGGCGTGGGAAACGAGTCGCTCCCCAGCTCACAAATGCCCGTGATGAGGTGGGCCGGATGGAAGCATGGGGGTACCATGCTGCTTTGCCTGCAGGAGAAACATACGACAAGGTTCTAGAACATACTGTTATCTATGGGAGGACTGTGGTGCCCGGGACGCTCGGTGGCTCCAACGAGGGGCGCTAAGGACTCCTTCTGAAGCCCATACGATGCCAATCGTTTCAATGCACTTTGCTGCTGGCCCACGTGCTGGTTGCCCACCTCTGCAATGTATGGGAATTCAACTCTGTAGCAGGTCTTCCCACCGGGGACGCTAATTTCGTTCACATCCTCGACCCTGAGCCTAGTGGCAGAGGCAAAAGCTGGGTCACTTCAGAGGCTCTTCCACCAGACGTTCGCAGAGGCGCCTGCCTTGGACTTGAAGCTACACGGAAGCAGGGACCTCAGGCACAGGGCAGACTGAGCGGTGTCCACCCTCACAGCATATAGCATTTCCTTGGGAACAGGGTCACTTTGGTGTCAGCTCTGGGATCCAAGATTTCGTGAGAGTGCTCCTTTGGTGACCAGAATCTATGGCTCACGCGGGACACGTGCAGCGGTTACTTTCGGACTTGCCATCTCAGACACTCTACCTCTGGGGCGTTCGGAAGCTGCGCGAAGGTAACAAAGTGGGCTCAAGTCCAGTACCCGAAAAGTGTCTCATGCCTCTCAACAGATGGCAGGCAGCGTGTCTCCTGCTGCTGCAGAAGGACTGCAGACGTCTGTTTCAGGCTATAGGCTAGAAACGTGGTGCCCGCTGATAGAAATGCCGGCAGTGGCCCGCAGTGAAAGTGTCATGCACCTGGTGGTTTCTTCGACATAAGCAAGCCACACGTACCGGTCACGGACATGTGCCCCTGCGCGGGGCAGGGTGCGTGAAGCCACCTCTTTGGGCAAACCCTACGGGTGGCCTGGCAAATGTGTCCCGTTTATGGGAAACTGTTATATTCCTTTCCGGTTTGATGAAAGGTACGTTACGAGCATTGCCGTTTTCTGGATTTGGAGTTCTGCCATGGAGTGCAACGCAGAGACCCAAGGGTTTGGGGGATAGGGAGCTAGCACTTTGGCAAGAGGCATCTCCATGCTGCCCCGAGCTCTGGGCTCCGTATTCAACTTGGAGTAAAGGCAGCCTGGGGTGCAATGCACGGACCGTCTGGCCCTAGACGGGATGTGCACGTGCAACAGACGAGCTAGAGGAGAGAAATGGGATACCCGCAGTTCTTCGGGATAGGCCAGCTCTCATCCAGCTAGTTGCGAAAGCAGGCTCCGAAAGGCCTGGATGCCTTTTCTCAACACGCCACACACGAGTTCAGTCACGCAGTACTACACTCGGACTTTCTCAAGGGTACGTGGAGGGACAGCTTTTCTGACTGCATAGGAACGGAGTTCCTCACAGGGGAAATGGGATGTGTACCGGACAGGCTGGGGGAACAAAATTTCGTATGCAGTTGTCCTCCAGTGGACCGGGAGAGGGACCCAGGTCTGGCGAGCGCATAGTGTCTCTGGTCCCACACGTTCTGGGGCAGTGTGCTGCCTCAGCTCCCTTACAAGGCTGTGTTGACATTGAGCCACGTAAGTAGAATAAGCTGCGGAAGTCAGTTTGACGCACATCCCAGGGTAGCCTTGCAGAGTTCCAATCCCAAGCCCTGTGGAGACAGATGGGCCTGAAAGCGTTTCACCCACGACGGCTCTTTGAAAACTCCGGGTCATTCCGAGTGCAGGGAGGACTGCGGTGAAGAGGGCTGTGAGCGTCAATCGTATCTTTTGTCCATGCCTCCTGGACGTGGAGTGTGGCAAAGCGTGCCCAGGTGGACGGGAGGACAAAGCCTTCCCAAATCAAGTTGCAGGCTGCTGTTGTTACATGGAATCCCGGGCTTTGTTCACTGCTGTGTGCGACAAAGAAATCCTGGCTTCGTGTTTGTTCCTTGAGTGCGGGAAGTCCTCATAGAGGGAGGCTTGAGGTGTCCAGTGTTCACCCAAATCGCTTCCGATCACAGGACGGAACATCGCACACACTTGTTGGCACTGTGGCCTCAGGTCCATTGCAAAGTAAGCCTTCGCCGAGGCGTGGGAAACGAGTCGCTCTCCAGCTCACAAATGCCCGTGATGAGGTGGGCCGGATGGGAGCATGGGGGTACCATGCTGCTTTGCCTGCAGGAGAAACATACGACAAGGTTCTAGAACATACTGTTATCTATGGGAGGACTGTGGTGCCCGGGACGCTCGGTGGCTCCAACGAGGGGCGCTAAGGGCTCCTTCTGAAGCCCATACGATGCCAATCGTTTCAACGCACTTTGCTGCTGGCCCACGAGCTGGTTGCCCACCTCTGCAATGTATGGGAATTCAACTCTGTAGCAGGTCTTCCCACCGGGGACGCTAATTTCGTTCACATCCTCAACCCTGAGCCTAGTGGCAGAGGCAAAAGCTGGGTCACTTCAGAGGCTCTTCCACCAGACGTTCGCAGAGGCGCCTGCCTTGGACTTGAAGCTACACGGAAGCAGGGACCTCAGGCACAGGGCAGACTGAGCGGTGTCCACCCTCACAGCATATAGCATTTCCTCGGGAACAGGGTCACTTTGGTGTCAGCTGTGGGATCCAAGGTTTCGTGAGAGTGCTCCTTTGGTGACCAGAATCTATGGCTCACGCGGGACACGTGCAGCGGTTACTTTCGGACTTGCCATCTCAGACACTCTACCTCTGGGGCGTTCGGAAGCTGCGCGAAGGTAACAAAGTGGGCTCAAGTCCAGTACCCGAAAAGTGTCTCATGCCTCTCAACAGATGGCAGGCAGCGTGTCTCCTGCTGCTGCAGAAGGACTGCAGACGTCTGTTTCAGGCTATAGGCTAGAAACGTGGTGCCCGCTGATAGAAATGCCGGCAGTGGCCCGCAGTGAAAGTGTCATGCACCTGGTGGTTTCTTCGACATAAGCAAGCCACACGTACCGGTCACGGACATGTGCCCCTGCGCGGGGCAGGGTGCGTGAAGCCACCTCTTTGGGCAAACCCTACGGGTGGCCTGGCAAATGTGTCCCGTTTATGGGAAACTGTTATATTCCTTTCCGGTTTGATGAAAGGTACGTTACGATCATTGCCGTTTTCTGGATTTGGAGTTCTGCCATGGAGTGCAACGCAGAGACCCAAGGGTTTGGGGGATAGGGAGCTAGCACTTTGGCAGAGGCATCTCCATGCTGCCCCGAGCTCTGGGCTCCGTATTCAACTTGGAGTAAAGGCAGCCTGGGGTGCAATGCACGGACCGTCTGGCCCTAGACGGGATGTGCACGTGCAACAGACGAGCTAGAGGAGAGAAATGGGATACCCGCAGTTCTTCGGGATAGGCCAGCTCTCATCCAGCTAGTTGCGAAAGCAGGCTCCGAAAGGCCTGGATGCCTTTTCTCAACACGCCACACACGAGTTCAGTCACGCAGTACTACACTCGGAGTTTCTCAAGGGTACGTGGAGGGACAGCTTTTCTGACTGCATAGGAATGGAGTTCCTCACAGGGGAAATGGGATGTGTACCGGACAGGCTGGGGGAACAAAATTTCGTATGCAGTTGTCCTCCAGTGGACCGGGAGAGGGACCCAGGTCTGGCGAGCGCATAGTGTCTCTGGTCCCACACGTTCTGGGGCAGTGTGCTGCCTCAGCTCCCTTACAAGGCTGTGTTGACATTGAGCCACGTAAGTAGAATAAGCTGCGGAAGTCAGTTTGACGCACATCCCAGGGTAGCCTTGCAGAGTTCCAATCCCAAGCCCTGTGGAGACAGATGGGCCTGAAAGCGTTTCACCCACGACGGCTCTTTGAAAACTCCGGGTCATTCCGAGTGCAGGGAGGACTGCGGTGAAGAGGGCTGTGAGCGTCAATCGTATCTTTTGTCCATGCCTCCTGGACGTGGAGTGTGGCAAAGCGTGCCCAGGTGGACGGGAGGACAAAGCCTTCCCAAATCAAGTTGCAGGCTGCTGTTGTTACATGGAATCCCGGGCTTTGTTCACTGCTGTGTGCGACAAAGAAATCCTGGCTTCGTGTTTGTTCCTTGAGTGCGGGAAGTCCTCGTAGAGGGAGGCTTGAGGTGTCCAGTGTTCACCCAAATCGCTTCCGATCACAGGACGGAACATCGCACACACTTGTTGGCACTGTGGCCTCAGGTCCATTGCAAAGTAAGCCTTCGCCGAGGCGTGGGAAACGAGTCGCTCCCCAGCTCACAAATGCCCGTGATGAGGTGGGCCGGATGGGAGCATGGGGGTACCATGCTGCTTTGCCTGCAGGAGAAACATACGACAAGGTTCTAGAACATACTGTTATCTATGGGAGGACTGTGGTGCCCGGGACGCTCGGTGGCTCCAACGAGGGGCGCTAAGGGCTCCTTCTGAAGCCCATACGATGCCAATCGTTTCAACGCACTTTGCTGCTGGCCCACGAGCTGGTTGCCCACCTCTGCAATGTATGGGAATTCAACTCTGTAGCAGGTCTTCCCACCGGGGACGCTAATTTCGTTCACATCCTCGACCCTGAGCCTAGTGGCAGAGGCAAAAGCTGGGTCACTTCAGAGGCTCTTCCACCAGACGTTCGCAGAGGCGCCTGCCTTGGACTTGAAGCTACACGGAAGCAGGGACCTCAGGCACAGGGCAGACTGAGCGGTGTCCACCCTCACAGCATATAGCATTTCCTCGGGAACAGGGTCACTTTGGTGTCAGCTGTGGGATCCAAGGTTTCGTGAGAGTGCTCCTTTGGTGACCAGAATCTATGGCTCACGCGGGACACGTGCAGCGGTTACTTTCGGACTTGCCATCTCAGACACTCTACCTCTGGGGCGTTCGGAAGCTGCGCGAAGGTAACAAAGTGGGCTCAAGTCCAGTACCCGAAAAGTGTCTCATGCCTCTCAACAGATGGCAGGCAGCGTGTCTCCTGCTGCTGCAGAAGGACTGCAGACGTCTGTTTCAGGCTATAGGCTAGAAACGTGGTGCCCGCTGATAGAAATGCCGGCAGTGGCCCGCAGTGAAAGTGTCATGCACCTGGTGGTTTCTTCGACATAAGCAAGCCACACGTACCGGTCACGGACATGTGCCCCTGCGCGGGGCAGGGTGCGTGAAGCCACCTCTTTGGGCAAACCCTACGGGTGGCCTGGCAAATGTGTCCCGTTTATGGGAAACTGTTATATTCCTTTCCGGTTTGATGAAAGGTACGTTACGAGCATTGCCGTTTTCTGGATTTGGAGTTCTGCCATGGAGTGCAACGCAGAGACCCAAGGGTTTGGGGGATAGGGAGCTAGCACTTTGGCAGAGGCATCTCCATGCTGCCCCGAGCTCTGGGCTCCGTATTCAACTTGGAGTAAAGGCAGCCTGGGGTGCAATGCACGGACCGTCTGGCCCTAGACGGGATGTGCACGTGCAACAGACGAGCTAGAGGAGAGAAATGGGATACCCGCAGTTCTTCGGGATAGGCCAGCTCTCATCCAGCTAGTTGCGAAAGCAGGCTCCGAAAGGCCTGGATGCCTTTTCTCAACACGCCACACACGAGTTCAGTCACGCAGTACTACACTCGGAGTTTCTCAAGGGTACGTGGAGGGACAGCTTTTCTGACTGCATAGGAACGGAGTTCCTCACAGGGGAAATGGGATGTGTACCGGACAGGCTGGGGGAACAAAATTTCGTATGCAGTTGTCCTCCAGTGGACCGGGAGAGGGACCCAGGTCTGGCGAGCGCATAGTGTCTCTGGTCCCACACGTTCTGGGGCAGTGTGCTGCCTCAGCTCCCTTACAAGGCTGTGTTGACATTGAGCCACGTAAGTAGAATAAGCTGCGGAAGTCAGTTTGACGCACATCCCAGGGTAGCCTTGCAGAGTTCCAATCCCAAGCCCTGTGGAGACAGATGGGCCTGAAAGCGTTTCACCCACGACGGCTCTTTGAAAACTCCGGGTCATTCCGAGTGCAGGGAGGACTGCGGTGAAGAGGGCTGTGAGCGTCAATCGTATCTTTTGTCCATGCCTCCTGGACGTGGAGTGTGGCAAAGCGTGCCCAGGTGGACGGGAGGACAAAGCCTTCCCAAATCAAGTTGCAGGCTGCTGTTGTTACATGGAATCCCGGGCTTTGTTCACTGCTGTGTGCGACAAAGAAATCCTGGCTTCGTGTTTGTTCCTTGAGTGCGGGAAGTCCTCGTAGAGGGAGGCTTGAGGTGTCCAGTGTTCACCCAAATCGCTTCCGATCACAGGACGGAACATCGCACACACTTGTTGGCACTGTGGCCTCAGGTCCATTGCAAACTAAGCCTTCGCCGAGGCGTGGGAAACGAGTCGCTCCCCAGCTCACAAATGCCCGTGATGAGGTGGGCCGGATGGAAGCATGGGGGGTACCATGCTGCTTTGCCTGCAGGAGAAACATACGACAAGGTTCTAGAACATACTGTTATCTATGGGAGGACTGTGGTGCCCGGGACGCTCGGTGGCTCCAACGAGGGGCGCTAAGGACTCCTTCTGAAGCCCATACGATGCCAATCGTTTCAATGCACTTTGCTGCTGGCCCACGTGCTGGTTGCCCACCTCTGCAATGTATGGGAATTCAACTCTGTAGCAGGTCTTCCCACCGGGGACGCTAATTTCGTTCACATCCTCGACCCTGAGCCTAGTGGCAGAGGCAAAAGCTGGGTCACTTCAGAGGCTCTTCCACCAGACGTTCGCAGAGGCGCCTGCCTTGGACTTGAAGCTACACGGAAGCAGGGACCTCAGGCACAGGGCAGACTGAGCGGTGTCCACCCTCACAGCATATAGCATTTCCTTGGGAACAGGGTCACTTTGGTGTCAGCTCTGGGATCCAAGATTTCGTGAGAGTGCTCCTTTGGTGACCAGAATCTATGGCTCACGCGGGACACGTGCAGCGGTTACTTTCGGACTTGCCATCTCAGACACTCTACCTCTGGGGCGTTCGGAAGCTGCGCGAAGGTAACAAAGTGGGCTCAAGTCCAGTACCCGAAAAGTGTCTCATGCCTCTCAACAGATGGCAGGCAGCGTGTCTCCTGCTGCTGCAGAAGGACTGCAGACGTCTGTTTCAGGCTATAGGCTAGAAACGTGGTGCCCGCTGATAGAAATGCCGGCAGTGGCCCGCAGTGAAAGTGTCATGCACCTGGTGGTTTCTTCGACATAAGCAAGCCACACGTACCGGTCACGGACATGTGCCCCTGCGCGGGGCAGGGTGCGTGAAGCCACCTCTTTGGGCAAACCCTACGGGTGGCCTGGCAAATGTGTCCCGTTTATGGGAAACTGTTATATTCCTTTCCGGTTTGATGAAAGGTACGTTACGAGCATTGCCGTTTTCTGGATTTGGAGTTCTGCCATGGAGTGCAACGCAGAGACCCAAGGGTTTGGGGGATAGGGAGCTAGCACTTTGGCAGAGGCATCTCCATGCTGCCCCGAGCTCTGGGCTCCGTATTCAACTTGGAGTAAAGGCAGCCTGGGGTGCAATGCACGGACCGTCTGGCCCTAGACGGGATGTGCACGTGCAACAGACGAGCTAGAGGAGAGAAATGGGATACCCGCAGTTCTTCGGGATAGGCCAGCTCTCATCCAGCTAGTTGCGAAAGCAGGCTCCGAAAGGCCTGGATGCCTTTTCTCAACACGCCACACACGAGTTCAGTCACGCAGTACTACACTCGGACTTTCTCAAGGGTACGTGGAGGGACAGCTTTTCTGACTGCATAGGAACGGAGTTCCTCACAGGGGAAATGGGATGTGTACCGGACAGGCTGGGGGAACAAAATTTCGTATGCAGTTGTCCTCCAGTGGACCGGGAGAGGGACCCAGGTCTGGCGAGCGCATAGTGTCTCTGGTCCCACACGTTCTGGGGCAGTGTGCTGCCTCAGCTCCCTTACAAGGCTGTGTTGACATTGAGCCACGTAAGTAGAATAAGCTGCGGAAGTCAGTTTGACGCACATCCCAGGGTAGCCTTGCAGAGTTCCAATCCCAAGCCCTGTGGAGACAGATGGGCCTGAAAGCGTTTCACCCACGACGGCTCTTTGAAAACTCCGGGTCATTCCGAGTGCAGGGAGGACTGCGGTGAAGAGGGCTGTGAGCGTCAATCGTATCTTTTGTCCATGCCTCCTGGACGTGGAGTGTGGCAAAGCGTGCCCAGGTGGACGGGAGGACAAAGCCTTCCCAAATCAAGTTGCAGGCTGCTGTTGTTACATGGAATCCCGGGCTTTGTTCACTGCTGTGTGCGACAAAGAAATCCTGGCTTCGTGTTTGTTCCTTGAGTGCGGGAAGTCCTCGTAGAGGGAGGCTTGAGGTGTCCAGTGTTCACCCAAATCGCTTCCGATCACAGGACGGAACATCGCACACACTTGTTGGCACTGTGGCCTCAGGTCCATTGCAAAGTAAGCCTTCGCCGAGGCGTGGGAAACGAGTCGCTCCCCAGCTCACAAATGCCCGTGATGAGGTGGGCCGGATGGGAGCATGGGGGTACCATGCTGCTTTGCCTGCAGGAGAAACATACGACAAGGTTCTAGAACATACTGTTATCTATGGGAGGACTGTGGTGCCCGGGACGCTCGGTGGCTCCAACGAGGGGCGCTAAGGGCTCCTTCTGAAGCCCATACGATGCCAATCGTTTCAACGCACTTTGCTGCTGGCCCACGAGCTGGTTGCCCACCTCTGCAATGTATGGGAATTCAACTCTGTAGCAGGTCTTCCCACCGGGGACGCTAATTTCGTTCACATCCTCGACCCTGAGCCTAGTGGCAGAGGCAAAAGCTGGGTCACTTCAGAGGCTCTTCCACCAGACGTTCGCAGAGGCGCCTGCCTTGGACTTGAAGCTACACGGAAGCAGGGACCTCAGGCACAGGGCAGACTGAGCGGTGTCCACCCTCACAGCATATAGCATTTCCTCGGGAACAGGGTCACTTTGGTGTCAGCTGTGGGATCCAAGGTTTCGTGAGAGTGCTCCTTTGGTGACCAGAATCTATGGCTCACGCGGGACACGTGCAGCGGTTACTTTCGGACTTGCCATCTCAGACACTCTACCTCTGGGGCGTTCGGAAGCTGCGCGAAGGTAACAAAGTGGGCTCAAGTCCAGTACCCGAAAAGTGTCTCATGCCTCTCAACAGATGGCAGGCAGCGTGTCTCCTGCTGCTGCAGAAGGACTGCAGACGTCTGTTTCAGGCTATAGGCTAGAAACGTGGTGCCCGCTGATAGAAATGCCGGCAGTGGCCCGCAGTGAAAGTGTCATGCACCTGGTGGTTTCTTCGACATAAGCAAGCCACACGTACCGGTCACGGACATGTGCCCCTGCGCGGGGCAGGGTGCGTGAAGCCACCTCTTTGGGCAAACCCTACGGGTGGCCTGGCAAATGTGTCCCGTTTATGGGAAACTGTTATATTCCTTTCCGGTTTGATGAAAGGTACGTTACGAGCATTGCCGTTTTCTGGATTTGGAGTTCTGCCATGGAGTGCAACGCAGAGACCCAAGGGTTTGGGGGATAGGGAGCTAGCACTTTGGCAGAGGCATCTCCATGCTGCCCCGAGCTCTGGGCTCCGTATTCAACTTGGAGTAAAGGCAGCCTGGGGTGCAATGCACGGACCGTCTGGCCCTAGACGGGATGTGCACGTGCAACAGACGAGCTAGAGGAGAGAAATGGGATACCCGCAGTTCTTCGGGATAGGCCAGCTCTCATCCAGCTAGTTGCGAAAGCAGGCTCCGAAAGGCCTGGATGCCTTTTCTCAACACGCCACACACGAGTTCAGTCACGCAGTACTACACTCGGAGTTTCTCAAGGGTACGTGGAGGGACAGCTTTTCTGACTGCATAGGAACGGAGTTCCTCACAGGGGAAATGGGATGTGTACCGGACAGGCTGGGGGAACAAAATTTCGTATGCAGTTGTCCTCCAGTGGACCGGGAGAGGGACCCAGGTCTGGCGAGCGCATAGTGTCTCTGGTCCCACACGTTCTGGGGCAGTGTGCTGCCTCAGCTCCCTTACAAGGCTGTGTTGACATTGAGCCACGTAAGTAGAATAAGCTGCGGAAGTCAGTTTGACGCACATCCCAGGGTAGCCTTGCAGAGTTCCAATCCCAAGCCCTGTGGAGACAGATGGGCCTGAAAGCGTTTCACCCACGACGGCTCTTTGAAAACTCCGGGTCATTCCGAGTGCAGGGAGGACTGCGGTGAAGAGGGCTGTGAGCGTCAATCGTATCTTTTGTCCATGCCTCCTGGACGTGGAGTGTGGCAAAGCGTGCCCAGGTGGACGGGAGGACAAAGCCTTCCCAAATCAAGTTGCAGGCTGCTGTTGTTACATGGAATCCCGGGCTTTGTTCACTGCTGTGTGCGACAAAGAAATCCTGGCTTCGTGTTTGTTCCTTGAGTGCGGGAAGTCCTCGTAGAGGGAGGCTTGAGGTGTCCAGTGTTCACCCAAATCGCTTCCGATCACAGGACGGAACATCGCACACACTTGTTGGCACTGTGGCCTCAGGTCCATTGCAAAGTAAGCCTTCGCCGAGGCGTGGGAAACGAGTCGCTCCCCAGCTCACAAATGCCCGTGATGAGGTGGGCCGGATGGGAGCATGGGGGTACCATGCTGCTTTGCCTGCAGGAGAAACATACGACAAGGTTCTAGAACATACTGTTATCTATGGGAGGACTGTGGTGCCCGGGACGCTCGGTGGCTCCAACGAGGGGCGCTAAGGGCTCCTTCTGAAGCCCATACGATGCCAATCGTTTCAACGCACTTTGCTGCTGGCCCACGAGCTGGTTGCCCACCTCTGCAATGTATGGGAATTCAACTCTGTAGCAGGTCTTCCCACCGGGGACGCTAATTTCGTTCACATCCTCGACCCTGAGCCTAGTGGCAGAGGCAAAAGCTGGGTCACTTCAGAGGCTCTTCCACCAGACGTTCGCAGAGGCGCCTGCCTTGGACTTGAAGCTACACGGAAGCAGGGACCTCAGGCACAGGGCAGACTGAGCGGTGTCCACCCTCACAGCATATAGCATTTCCTCGGGAACAGGGTCACTTTGGTGTCAGCTCTGGGATCCAAGGTTTCGTGAGAGTGCTCCTTTGGTGACCAGAATCTATGGCTCACGCGGGACACGTGCAGCGGTTACTTTCGGACTTGCCATCTCAGACACTCTACCTCTGGGGCGTTCGGAAGCTGCGCGAAGGTAACAAAGTGGGCTCAAGTCCAGTACCCGAAAAGTGTCTCATGCCTCTCAACAGATGGCAGGCAGCGTGTCTCCTGCTGCTGCAGAAGGACTGCAGACGTCTGTTTCAGGCTATAGGCTAGAAACGTGGTGCCCGCTGATAGAAATGCCGGCAGTGGCCCGCAGTGAAAGTGTCATGCACCTGGTGGTTTCTTCGACATAAGCAAGCCACACGTACCGGTCACGGACATGTGCCCCTGCGCGGGGCAGGGTGCGTGAAGCCACCTCTTTGGGCAAACCCTACGGGTGGCCTGGCAAATGTGTCCCGTTTATGGGAAACTGTTATATTCCTTTCCGGTTTGATGAAAGGTACGTTACGAGCATTGCCGTTTTCTGGATTTGGAGTTCTGCCATGGAGTGCAACGCAGAGACCCAAGGGTTTGGGGGATAGGGAGCTAGCACTTTGGCAGAGGCATCTCCATGCTGCCCCGAGCTCTGGGCTCCGTATTCAACTTGGAGTAAAGGCAGCCTGGGGTGCAATGCACGGACCGTCTGGCCCTAGACGGGATGTGCACGTGCAACAGACGAGCTAGAGGAGAGAAATGGGATACCCGCAGTTCTTCGGGATAGGCCAGCTCTCATCCAGCTAGTTGCGAAAGCAGGCTCCGAAAGGCCTGGATGCCTTTTCTCAACACGCCACACACGAGTTCAGTCACGCAGTACTACACTCGGAGTTTCTCAAGGGTACGTGGAGGGACAGCTTTTCTGACTGCATAGGAACGGAGTTCCTCACAGGGGAAATGGGATGTGTACCGGACAGGCTGGGGGAACAAAATTTCGTATGCAGTTGTCCTCCAGTGGACCGGGAGAGGGACCCAGGTCTGGCGAGCGCATAGTGTCTCTGGTCCCACACGTTCTGGGGCAGTGTGCTGCCTCAGCTCCCTTACAAGGCTGTGTTGACATTGAGCCACGTAAGTAGAATAAGCTGCGGAAGTCAGTTTGACGCACATCCCAGGGTAGCCTTGCAGAGTTCCAATCCCAAGCCCTGTGGAGACAGATGGGCCTGAAAGCGTTTCACCCACGACGGCTCTTTGAAAACTCCGGGTCATTCCGAGTGCAGGGAGGACTGCGGTGAAGAGGGCTGTGAGCGTCAATCGTATCTTTTGTCCATGCCTCCTGGACGTGGAGTGTGGCAAAGCGTGCCCAGGTGGACGGGAGGACAAAGCCTTCCCAAATCAAGTTGCAGGCTGCTGTTGTTACATGGAATCCCGGGCTTTGTTCACTGCTGTGTGCGACAAAGAAATCCTGGCTTCGTGTTTGTTCCTTGAGTGCGGGAAGTCCTCGTAGAGGGAGGCTTGAGGTGTCCAGTGTTCACCCAAATCGCTTCCGATCACAGGACGGAACATCGCACACACTTGTTGGCACTGTGGCCTCAGGTCCATTGCAAAGTAAGCCTTCGCCGAGGCGTGGGAAACGAGTCGCTCCCCAGCTCACAAATGCCCGTGATGAGGTGGGCCGGATGGGAGCATGGGGGTACCATGCTGCTTTGCCTGCAGGAGAAACATACGACAAGGTTCTAGAACATACTGTTATCTATGGGAGGACTGTGGTGCCCGGGACGCTCGGTGGCTCCAACGAGGGGCGCTAAGGGCTCCTTCTGAAGCCCATACGATGCCAATCGTTTCAACGCACTTTGCTGCTGGCCCACGAGCTGGTTGCCCACCTCTGCAATGTATGGGAATTCAACTCTGTAGCAGGTCTTCCCACCGGGGACGCTAATTTCGTTCACATCCTCGACCCTGAGCCTAGTGGCAGAGGCAAAAGCTGGGTCACTTCAGAGGCTCTTCCACCAGACGTTCGCAGAGGCGCCTGCCTTGGACTTGAAGCTACACGGAAGCAGGGACCTCAGGCACAGGGCAGACTGAGCGGTGTCCACCCTCACAGCATATAGCATTTCCTCGGGAACAGGGTCACTTTGGTGTCAGCTGTGGGATCCAAGGTTTCGTGAGAGTGCTCCTTTGGTGACCAGAATCTATGGCTCACGCGGGACACGTGCAGCGGTTACTTTCGGACTTGCCATCTCAGACACTCTACCTCTGGGGCGTTCGGAAGCTGCGCGAAGGTAACAAAGTGGGCTCAAGTCCAGTACCCGAAAAGTGTCTCATGCCTCTCAACAGATGGCAGGCAGCGTGTCTCCTGCTGCTGCAGAAGGACTGCAGACGTCTGTTTCAGGCTATAGGCTAGAAACGTGGTGCCCGCTGATAGAAATGCCGGCAGTGGCCCGCAGTGAAAGTGTCATGCACCTGGTGGTTTCTTCGACATAAGCAAGCCACACGTACCGGTCACGGACATGTGCCCCTGCGCGGGGCAGGGTGCGTGAAGCCACCTCTTTGGGCAAACCCTACGGGTGGCCTGGCAAATGTGTCCCGTTTATGGGAAACTGTTATATTCCTTTCCGGTTTGATGAAAGGTACGTTACGAGCATTGCCGTTTTCTGGATTTGGAGTTCTGCCATGGAGTGCAACGCAGAGACCCAAGGGTTTGGGGGATAGGGAGCTAGCACTTTGGCAGAGGCATCTCCATGCTGCCCCGAGCTCTGGGCTCCGTATTCAACTTGGAGTAAAGGCAGCCTGGGGTGCAATGCACGGACCGTCTGGCCCTAGACGGGATGTGCACGTGCAACAGACGAGCTAGAGGAGAGAAATGGGATACCCGCAGTTCTTCGGGATAGGCCAGCTCTCATCCAGCTAGTTGCGAAAGCAGGCTCCGAAAGGCCTGGATGCCTTTTCTCAACACGCCACACACGAGTTCAGTCACGCAGTACTACACTCGGAGTTTCTCAAGGGTACGTGGAGGGACAGCTTTTCTGACTGCATAGGAACGGAGTTCCTCACAGGGGAAATGGGATGTGTACCGGACAGGCTGGGGGAACAAAATTTCGTATGCAGTTGTCCTCCAGTGGACCGGGAGAGGGACCCAGGTCTGGCGAGCGCATAGTGTCTCTGGTCCCACACGTTCTGGGGCAGTGTGCTGCCTCAGCTCCCTTACAAGGCTGTGTTGACATTGAGCCACGTAAGTAGAATAAGCTGCGGAAGTCAGTTTGACGCACATCCCAGGGTAGCCTTGCAGAGTTCCAATCCCAAGCCCTGTGGAGACAGATGGGCCTGAAAGCGTTTCACCCACGACGGCTCTTTGAAAACTCCGGGTCATTCCGAGTGCAGGGAGGACTGCGGTGAAGAGGGCTGTGAGCGTCAATCGTATCTTTTGTCCATGCCTCCTGGACGTGGAGTGTGGCAAAGCGTGCCCAGGTGGACGGGAGGACAAAGCCTTCCCAAATCAAGTTGCAGGCTGCTGTTGTTACATGGAATCCCGGGCTTTGTTCACTGCTGTGTGCGACAAAGAAATCCTGGCTTCGTGTTTGTTCCTTGAGTGCGGGAAGTCCTCGTAGAGGGAGGCTTGAGGTGTCCAGTGTTCACCCAAATCGCTTCCGATCACAGGACGGAACATCGCACACACTTGTTGGCACTGTGGCCTCAGGTCCATTGCAAAGTAAGCCTTCGCCGAGGCGTGGGAAACGAGTCGCTCCCCAGCTCACAAATGCCCGTGATGAGGTGGGCCGGATGGGAGCATGGGGGTACCATGCTGCTTTGCCTGCAGGAGAAACATACGACAAGGTTCTAGAACATACTGTTATCTATGGGAGGACTGTGGTGCCCGGGACGCTCGGTGGCTCCAACGAGGGGCGCTAAGGGCTCCTTCTGAAGCCCATACGATGCCAATCGTTTCAACGCACTTTGCTGCTGGCCCACGAGCTGGTTGCCCACCTCTGCAATGTATGGGAATTCAACTCTGTAGCAGGTCTTCCCACCGGGGACGCTAATTTCGTTCACATCCTCGACCCTGAGCCTAGTGGCAGAGGCAAAAGCTGGGTCACTTCAGAGGCTCTTCCACCAGACGTTCGCAGAGGCGCCTGCCTTGGACTTGAAGCTACACGGAAGCAGGGACCTCAGGCACAGGGCAGACTGAGCGGTGTCCACCCTCACAGCATATAGCATTTCCTCGGGAACAGGGTCACTTTGGTGTCAGCTGTGGGATCCAAGGTTTCGTGAGAGTGCTCCTTTGGTGACCAGAATCTATGGCTCACGCGGGACACGTGCAGCGGTTACTTTCGGACTTGCCATCTCAGACACTCTACCTCTGGGGCGTTCGGAAGCTGCGCGAAGGTAACAAAGTGGGCTCAAGTCCAGTACCCGAAAAGTGTCTCATGCCTCTCAACAGATGGCAGGCAGCGTGTCTCCTGCTGCTGCAGAAGGACTGCAGACGTCTGTTTCAGGCTATAGGCTAGAAACGTGGTGCCCGCTGATAGAAATGCCGGCAGTGGCCCGCAGTGAAAGTGTCATGCACCTGGTGGTTTCTTCGACATAAGCAAGCCACACGTACCGGTCACGGACATGTGCCCCTGCGCGGGGCAGGGTGCGTGAAGCCACCTCTTTGGGCAAACCCTACGGGTGGCCTGGCAAATGTGTCCCGTTTATGGGAAACTGTTATATTCCTTTCCGGTTTGATGAAAGGTACGTTACGAGCATTGCCGTTTTCTGGATTTGGAGTTCTGCCATGGAGTGCAACGCAGAGACCCAAGGGTTTGGGGGATAGGGAGCTAGCACTTTGGCAGAGGCATCTCCATGCTGCCCCGAGCTCTGGGCTCCGTATTCAACTTGGAGTAAAGGCAGCCTGGGGTGCAATGCACGGACTGTCTGGCCCTAGACGGGATGTGCACGTGCAACAGACGAGCTAGAGGAGAGAAATGGGATACCCGCAGTTCTTCGGGATAGGCCAGCTCTCATCCAGCTAGTTGCGAAAGCAGGCTCCGAAAGGCCTGGATGCCTTTTCTCAACACGCCACACACGAGTTCAGTCACGCAGTACTACACTCGGAGTTTCTCAAGGGTACGTGGAGGGACAGCTTTTCTGACTGCATAGGAACGGAGTTCCTCACAGGGGAAATGGGATGTGTACCGGACAGGCTGGGGGAACAAAATTTCGTATGCAGTTGTCCTCCAGTGGACCGGGAGAGGGACCCAGGTCTGGCGAGCGCATAGTGTCTCTGGTCCCACACGTTCTGGGGCAGTGTGCTGCCTCAGCTCCCTTACAAGGCTGTGTTGACATTGAGCCACGTAAGTAGAATAAGCTGCGGAAGTCAGTTTGACGCACATCCCAGGGTAGCCTTGCAGAGTTCCAATCCCAAGCCCTGTGGAGACAGATGGGCCTGAAAGCGTTTCACCCACGACGGCTCTTTGAAAACTCCGGGTCATTCCGAGTGCAGGGAGGACTGCGGTGAAGAGGGCTGTGAGCGTCAATCGTATCTTTTGTCCATGCCTCCTGGACGTGGAGTGTGGCAAAGCGTGCCCAGGTGGACGGGAGGACAAAGCCTTCCCAAATCAAGTTGCAGGCTGCTGTTGTTACATGGAATCCCGGGCTTTGTTCACTGCTGTGTGCGACAAAGAAATCCTGGCTTCGTGTTTGTTCCTTGAGTGCGGGAAGTCCTCGTAGAGGGAGGCTTGAGGTGTCCAGTGTTCACCCAAATCGCTTCCGATCACAGGACGGAACATCGCACACACTTGTTGGCACTGTGGCCTCAGGTCCATTGCAAAGTAAGCCTTCGCCGAGGCGTGGGAAACGAGTCGCTCCCCAGCTCACAAATGCCCGTGATGAGGTGGGCCGGATGGGAGCATGGGGGTACCATGCTGCTTTGCCTGCAGGAGAAACATACGACAAGGTTCTAGAACATACTGTTATCTATGGGAGGACTGTGGTGCCCGGGACGCTCGGTGGCTCCAACGAGGGGCGCTAAGGGCTCCTTCTGAAGCCCATACGATGCCAATCGTTTCAACGCACTTTGCTGCTGGCCCACGAGCTGGTTGCCCACCTCTGCAATGTATGGGAATTCAACTCTGTAGCAGGTCTTCCCACCGGGGACGCTAATTTCGTTCACATCCTCGACCCTGAGCCTAGTGGCAGAGGCAAAAGCTGGGTCACTTCAGAGGCTCTTCCACCAGACGTTCGCAGAGGCGCCTGCCTTGGACTTGAAGCTACACGGAAGCAGGGACCTCAGGCACAGGGCAGACTGAGCGGTGTCCACCCTCACAGCATATAGCATTTCCTCGGGAACAGGGTCACTTTGGTGTCAGCTCTGGGATCCAAGGTTTCGTGAGAGTGCTCCTTTGGTGACCAGAATCTATGGCTCACGCGGGACACGTGCAGCGGTTACTTTCGGACTTGCCATCTCAGACACTCTACCTCTGGGGCGTTCGGAAGCTGCGCGAAGGTAACAAAGTGGGCTCAAGTCCAGTACCCGAAAAGTGTCTCATGCCTCTCAACAGATGGCAGGCAGCGTGTCTCCTGCTGCTGCAGAAGGACTGCAGACGTCTGTTTCAGGCTATAGGCTAGAAACGTGGTGCCCGCTGATAGAAATGCCGGCAGTGGCCCGCAGTGAAAGTGTCATGCACCTGGTGGTTTCTTCGACATAAGCAAGCCACACGTACCGGTCACGGACATGTGCCCCTGCGCGGGGCAGGGTGCGTGAAGCCACCTCTTTGGGCAAACCCTACGGGTGGCCTGGCAAATGTGTCCCGTTTATGGGAAACTGTTATATTCCTTTCCGGTTTGATGAAAGGTACGTTACGAGCATTGCCGTTTTCTGGATTTGGAGTTCTGCCATGGAGTGCAACGCAGAGACCCAAGGGTTTGGGGGATAGGGAGCTAGCACTTTGGCAGAGGCATCTCCATGCTGCCCCGAGCTCTGGGCTCCGTATTCAACTTGGAGTAAAGGCAGCCTGGGGTGCAATGCACGGACCGTCTGGCCCTAGACGGGATGTGCACGTGCAACAGACGAGCTAGAGGAGAGAAATGGGATACCCGCAGTTCTTCGGGATAGGCCAGCTCTCATCCAGCTAGTTGCGAAAGCAGGCTCCGAAAGGCCTGGATGCCTTTTCTCAACACGCCACACACGAGTTCAGTCACGCAGTACTACACTCGGAGTTTCTCAAGGGTACGTGGAGGGACAGCTTTTCTGACTGCATAGGAACGGAGTTCCTCACAGGGGAAATGGGATGTGTACCGGACAGGTTGGGGGAACAAAATTTCATATGCAGTTGTCCTCCAGTGGACCGGGAGAGGGACCCAGGTCTGGCGAGCGCATAGTGTCTCTGGTCCCACACGTTCTGGGGCAGTGTGCTGCCTCAGCTCCCTTACAAGGCTGTGTTGACATTGAGCCACGTGAGTAGAATAAGCTGCGGAAGTCAGTTTGACGCACATCCCAGGGTAGCCTTGCAGAGTTCCAATCCCAAGCCCTGTGGAGACAGATGGGCCTGAAAGCGTTTCACCCACGACGGCTCTTTGAAAACTCCGGGTCATTCCGAGTGCAGGGAGGACTGCGGTGAAGAGGGCTGTGAGCGTCAATCGTATCTTTTGTCCATGCCTCCTGGACGTGGAGTGTGGCAAAGCGTGCCCAGGTGGACGGGAGGACAAAGCCTTCCCAAATCAAGTTGCAGGCTGCTGTTGTTACATGGAATCCCGGGCTTTGTTCACTGCTGTGTGCGACAAAGAAATCCTGGCTTCGTGTTTGTTCCTTGAGTGCGGGAAGTCCTCGTAGAGGGAGGCTTGAGGTGTCCAGTGTTCACCCAAATCGCTTCCGATCACAGGACGGAACATCGCACACACTTGTTGGCACTGTGGCCTCAGGTCCATTGCAAAGTAAGCCTTCGCCGAGGCGTGGGAAACGAGTCGCTCCCCAGCTCACAAATGCCCGTGATGAGGTGGGCCGGATGGGAGCATGGGGGTACCATGCTGCTTTGCCTGCAGGAGAAATATACGACAAGGTTCTAGAACATACTGTTATCTATGGGAGGACTGTGGTGCCCGGGACGCTCGGTGGCTCCAACGAGGGGCGCTAAGGGCTCCTTCTGAAGCCCATACGATGCCAATCGTTTCAACGCACTTTGCTGCTGGCCCACGAGCTGGTTGCCCACCTCTGCAATGTATGGGAATTCAACTCTGTAGCAGGTCTTCCCACCGGGGACGCTAATTTCGTTCACATCCTCGACCCTGAGCCTAGTGGCAGAGGCAAAAGCTGGGTCACTTCAGAGGCTCTTCCACCAGACGTTCGCAGAGGCGCCTGCCTTGGACTTGAAGCTACACGGAAGCAGGGACCTCAGGCACAGGGCAGACTGAGCGGTGTCCACCCTCACAGCATATAGCATTTCCTCGGGAACAGGGTCACTTTGGTGTCAGCTCTGGGATCCAAGGTTTCGTGAGAGTGCTCCTTTGGTGACCAGAATCTATGGCTCACGCGGGACACGTGCAGCGGTTACTTTCGGACTTGCCATCTCAGACACTCTACCTCTGGGGCGTTCGGAAGCTGCGCGAAGGTAACAAAGTGGGCTCAAGTCCAGTACCCGAAAAGTGTCTCATGCCTCTCAACAGATGGCAGGCAGCGTGTCTCCTGCTGCTGCAGAAGGACTGCAGACGTCTGTTTCAGGCTATAGGCTAGAAACGTGGTGCCCGCTGATAGAAATGCCGGCAGTGGCCCGCAGTGAAAGTGTCATGCACCTGGTGGTTTCTTCGACATAAGCAAGCCACACGTACCGGTCACGGACATGTGCCCCTGCGCGGGGCAGGGTGCGTGAAGCCACCTCTTTGGGCAAACCCTATGGGAGGCCTGGCAAATGTGTCCCGTTTATGGGAAACTGTTATATTCCTTTCCGGTTTGATGAAAGGTACGTTACGAGCATTGCCGTTTTCTGGATTTGGAGTTCTGCCATGGAGTGCAACGCAGAGACCCAAGGGTTTGGGGGATAGGGAGCTAGCACTTTGGCAGAGGCATCTCCATGCTGCCCCGAGCTCTGGGCTCCGTATTCAACTTGGAGTAAAGGCAGCCTGGGGTGCAATGCACGGACCGTCTGGCCCTAGACGGGATGTGCACGTGCAACAGACGAGCTAGAGGAGAGAAATGGGATACCCGCAGTTCTTCGGGATAGGCCAGCTCTCATCCAGCTAGTTGCGAAAGCAGGCTCCGAAAGGCCTGGATGCCTTTTCTCAACACGCCACACACGAGTTCAGTCACGCAGTACTACACTCGGAGTTTCTCAAGGGTACGTGGAGGGACAGCTTTTCTGACTGCATA
Organism: Globicephala melas; assembly: GCF_963455315.2. Taxonomy (NCBI): domain Eukaryota; kingdom Metazoa; phylum Chordata; class Mammalia; order Artiodactyla; family Delphinidae; genus Globicephala; species Globicephala melas. The sequence continues at coordinate 77,005,637 of NC_083335.1, forward strand.
GGAACGGAGTTCCTCACAGGGGAAATGGGATGTGTACCGGACAGGTTGGGGGAACAAAATTTCATATGCAGTTGTCCTCCAGTGGACCGGGAGAGGGACCCAGGTCTGGCGAGCGCATAGTGTCTCTGGTCCCACACGTTCTGGGGCAGTGTGCTGCCTCAGCTCCCTTACAAGGCTGTGTTGACATTGAGCCACGTAAGTAGAATAAGCTGCGGAAGTCAGTTTGACGCACATCCCAGGGTAGCCTTGCAGAGTTCCAATCCCAAGCCCTGTGGAGACAGATGGGCCTGAAAGCGTTTCACCCACGACGGCTCTTTGAAAACTCCGGGTCATTCCGAGTGCAGGGAGGACTGCGGTGAAGAGGGCTGTGAGCGTCAATCGTATCTTTTGTCCATGCCTCCTGGACGTGGAGTGTGGCAAAGCGTGCCCAGGTGGACGGGAGGACAAAGCCTTCCCAAATCAAGTTGCAGGCTGCTGTTGTTACATGGAATCCCGGGCTTTGTTCACTGCTGTGTGCGACAAAGAAATCCTGGCTTCGTGTTTGTTCCTTGAGTGCGGGAAGTCCTCGTAGAGGGAGGCTTGAGGTGTCCAGTGTTCACCCAAATCGCTTCCGATCACAGGACGGAACATCGCACACACTTGTTGGCACTGTGGCCTCAGGTCCATTGCAAAGTAAGCCTTCGCCGAGGCGTGGGAAACGAGTCGCTCCCCAGCTCACAAATGCCCGTGATGAGGTGGGCCGGATGGGAGCATGGGGGTACCATGCTGCTTTGCCTGCAGGAGAAATATACGACAAGGTTCTAGAACATACTGTTATCTATGGGAGGACTGTGGTGCCCGGGACGCTCGGTGGCTCCAACGAGGGGCGCTAAGGGCTCCTTCTGAAGCCCATACGATGCCAATCGTTTCAACGCACTTTGCTGCTGGCCCACGAGCTGGTTGCCCACCTCTGCAATGTATGGGAATTCAACTCTGTAGCAGGTCTTCCCACCGGGGACGCTAATTTCGTTCACATCCTCGACCCTGAGCCTAGTGGCAGAGGCAAAAGCTGGGTCACTTCAGAGGCTCTTCCACCAGACGTTCGCAGAGGCGCCTGCCTTGGACTTGAAGCTACACGGAAGCAGGGACCTCAGGCACAGGGCAGACTGAGCGGTGTCCACCCTCACAGCATATAGCATTTCCTCGGGAACAGGGTCACTTTGGTGTCAGCTCTGGGATCCAAGGTTTCGTGAGAGTGCTCCTTTGGTGACCAGAATCTATGGCTCACGCGGGACACGTGCAGCGGTTACTTTCGGACTTGCCATCTCAGACACTCTACCTCTGGGGCGTTCGGAAGCTGCGCGAAGGTAACAAAGTGGGCTCAAGTCCAGTACCCGAAAAGTGTCTCATGCCTCTCAACAGATGGCAGGCAGCGTGTCTCCTGCTGCTGCAGAAGGACTGCAGACGTCTGTTTCAGGCTATAGGCTAGAAACGTGGTGCCCGCTGATAGAAATGCCGGCAGTGGCCCGCAGTGAAAGTGTCATGCACCTGGTGGTTTCTTCGACATAAGCAAGCCACACGTACCGGTCACGGACATGTGCCCCTGCGCGGGGCAGGGTGCGTGAAGCCACCTCTTTGGGCAAACCCTATGGGAGGCCTGGCAAATGTGTCCCGTTTATGGGAAACTGTTATATTCCTTTCCGGTTTGATGAAAGGTACGTTACGAGCATTGCCGTTTTCTGGATTTGGAGTTCTGCCATGGAGTGCAACGCAGAGACCCAAGGGTTTGGGGGATAGGGAGCTAGCACTTTGGCAGAGGCATCTCCATGCTGCCCCGAGCTCTGGGCTCCGTATTCAACTTGGAGTAAAGGCAGCCTGGGGTGCAATGCACGGACCGTCTGGCCCTAGACGGGATGTGCACGTGCAACAGACGAGCTAGAGGAGAGAAATGGGATACCCGCAGTTCTTCGGGATAGGCCAGCTCTCATCCAGCTAGTTGCGAAAGCAGGCTCCGAAAGGCCTGGATGCCTTTTCTCAACACGCCACACACGAGTTCAGTCACGCAGTACTACACTCGGAGTTTCTCAAGGGTACGTGGAGGGACAGCTTTTCTGACTGCATAGGAACGGAGTTCCTCACAGGGGAAATGGGATGTGTACCGGACAGGCTGGGGGAACAAAATTTCGTATGCAGTTGTCCTCCAGTGGACCGGGAGAGGGACCCAGGTCTGGCGAGCGCATAGTGTCTCTGGTCCCACACGTTCTGGGGCAGTGTGCTGCCTCAGCTCCCTTACAAGGCTGTGTTGACATTGAGCCACGTAAGTAGAATAAGCTGCGGAAGTCAGTTTGACGCACATCCCAGGGTAGCCTTGCAGAGTTCCAATCCCAAGCCCTGTGGAGACAGATGGGCCTGAAAGCGTTTCACCCACGACGGCTCTTTGAAAACTCCGGGTCATTCCGAGTGCAGGGAGGACTGCGGTGAAGAGGGCTGTGAGCGTCAATCGTATCTTTTGTCCATGCCTCCTGGACGTGGAGTGTGGCAAAGCGTGCCCAGGTGGACGGGAGGACAAAGCCTTCCCAAATCAAGTTGCAGGCTGCTGTTGTTACATGGAATCCCGGGCTTTGTTCACTGCTGTGTGCGACAAAGAAATCCTGGCTTCGTGTTTGTTCCTTGAGTGCGGGAAGTCCTCGTAGAGGGAGGCTTGAGGTGTCCAGTGTTCACCCAAATCGCTTCCGATCACAGGACGGAACATCGCACACACTTGTTGGCACTGTGGCCTCAGGTCCATTGCAAAGTAAGCCTTCGCCGAGGCGTGGGAAACGAGTCGCTCCCCAGCTCACAAATGCCCGTGATGAGGTGGGCCGGATGGAAGCATGGGGGGTACCATGCTGCTTTGCCTGCAGGAGAAACATACGACAAGGTTCTAGAACATACTGTTATCTATGGGAGGACTGTGGTGCCCGGGACGCTCGGTGGCTCCAACGAGGGGCGCTAAGGACTCCTTCTGAAGCCCATACGATGCCAATCGTTTCAACGCACTTTGCTGCTGGCCCACGTGCTGGTTGCCCACCTCTGCAATGTATGGGAATTCAACTCTGTAGCAGGTCTTCCCACCGGGGACGCTAATTTCGTTGACATCCTCGACCCTGAGCCTAGTGGCAGAGGCAAAAGCTGGGTCACTTCAGAGGCTCTTCCACCAGACGTTCGCAGAGGCGCCTGCCTTGGACTTGAAGCTACACGGAAGCAGGGACCTCAGGCACAGGGCAGACTGAGCGGTGTCCACCCTCACAGCATATAGCATTTCCTCGGGAACAGGGTCACTTTGGTGTCAGCTCTGGGATCCAAGGTTTCGTGAGAGTGCTCCTTTGGTGACCAGAATCTATGGCTCACGCGGGACACGTGCAGCGGTTACTTTCGGACTTGCCATCCCAGACACTCTACCTCTGGGGCGTTCGGAAGCTGCGCGAAGGTAACAAAGTGGGCTCAAGTCCAGTACCCGAAAAGTGTCTCATGCCTCTCAACAGATGGCAGGCAGCGTGTCTCCTGCTGCTGCAGAAGGACTGCAGACGTCTGTTTCAGGCTATAGGCTAGAAACGTGGTGCCCGCTGATAGAAATGCCGGCAGTGGCCCGCAGTGAAAGTGTCATGCACCTGGTGGTTTCTTCGACATAAGCAAGCCACACGTACCGGTCACGGACATGTGCCCCTGCGCGGGGCAGGGTGCGTGAAGCCACCTCTTTGGGCAAACCCTACGGGTGGCCTGGCAAATGTGTCCCGTTTATGGGAAACTGTTATATTCCTTTCCGGTTTGATGAAAGGTACGTTACGAGCATTGCCGTTTTCTGGATTTGGAGTTCTGCCATGGAGTGCAACGCAGAGACCCAAGGGTTTGGGGGATAGGGAGCTAGCACTTTGGCAGAGGCATCTCCATGCTGCCCCGAGCTCTGGGCTCCGTATTCAACTTGGAGTAAAGGCAGCCTGGGGTGCAATGCACGGACCGTCTGGCCCTAGACGGGATGTGCACGTGCAACAGACGAGCTAGAGGAGAGAAATGGGATACCCGCAGTTCTTCGGGATAGGCCAGCTCTCATCCAGCTAGTTGCGAAAGCAGGCTCCGAAAGGCCTGGATGCCTTTTCTCAACACGCCACACACGAGTTCAGTCACGCAGTACTACACTCGGACTTTCTCAAGGGTACGTGGAGGGACAGCTTTTCTGACTGCATAGGAACGGAGTTCCTCACAGGGGAAATGGGATGTGTACCGGACAGGCTGGGGGAACAAAATTTCGTATGCAGTTGTCCTCCAGTGGACCGGGAGAGGGACCCAGGTCTGGCGAGCGCATAGTGTCTCTGGTCCCACACGTTCTGGGGCAGTGTGCTGCCTCAGCTCCCTTACAAGGCTGTGTTGACATTGAGCCACGTAAGTAGAATAAGCTGCGGAAGTCAGTTTGACGCACATCCCAGGGTAGCCTTGCAGAGTTCCAATCCCAAGCCCTGTGGAGACAGATGGGCCTGAAAGCGTTTCACCCACGACGGCTCTTTGAAAACTCCGGGTCATTCCGAGTGCAGGGAGGACTGCGGTGAAGAGGGCTGTGAGCGTCAATCGTATCTTTTGTCCATGCCTCCTGGACGTGGAGTGTGGCAAAGCGTGCCCAGGTGGACGGGAGGACAAAGCCTTCCCAAATCAAGTTGCAGGCTGCTGTTGTTACATGGAATCCCGGGCTTTGTTCACTGCTGTGTGCGACAAAGAAATCCTGGCTTCGTGTTTGTTCCTTGAGTGCGGGAAGTCCTCGTAGAGGGAGGCTTGAGGTGTCCAGTGTTCACCCAAATCGCTTCCGATCACAGGACGGAACATCGCACACACTTGTTGGCACTGTGGCCTCAGGTCCATTGCAAAGTAAGCCTTCGCCGAGGCGTGGGAAACGAGTCGCTCCCCAGCTCACAAATGCCCGTGATGAGGTGGGCCGGATGGAAGCATGGGGGGTACCATGCTGCTTTGCCTGCAGGAGAAACATACGACAAGGTTCTAGAACATACTGTTATCTATGGGAGGACTGTGGTGCCCGGGACGCTCGGTGGCTCCAACGAGGGGCGCTAAGGACTCCTTCTGAAGCCCATACGATGCCAATCGTTTCAACGCACTTTGCTGCTGGCCCACGTGCTGGTTGCCCACCTCTGCAATGTATGGGAATTCAACTCTGTAGCAGGTCTTCCCACCGGGGACGCTAATTTCGTTCACATCCTCGACCCTGAGCCTAGTGGCAGAGGCAAAAGCTGGGTCACTTCAGAGGCTCTTCCACCAGACGTTCGCAGAGGCGCCTGCCTTGGACTTGAAGCTACACGGAAGCAGGGACCTCAGGCACAGGGCAGATTGAGCGGTGTCCACCCTCACAGCATATAGCATTTCCTCGGGAACAGGGTCACTTTGGTGTCAGCTCTGGGATCCAAGGTTTCGTGAGAGTGCTCCTTTGGTGACCAGAATCTATGGCTCACGCGGGACACGTGCAGCGGTTACTTTCGGACTTGCCATCTCAGACACTCTACCTCTGGGGCGTTCGGAAGCTGCGCGAAGGTAACAAAGTGGGCTCAAGTCCAGTACCCGAAAAGTGTCTCATGCCTCTCAACAGATGGCAGGCAGCGTGTCTCCTGCTGCTGCAGAAGGACTGCAGACGTCTGTTTCAGGCTATAGGCTAGAAACGTGGTGCCCGCTGATAGAAATGCCGGCAGTGGCCCGCAGTGAAAGTGTCATGCACCTGGTGGTTTCTTCGACATAAGCAAGCCACACGTACCGGTCACGGACATGTGCCCCTGCGCGGGGCAGGGTGCGTGAAGCCACCTCTTTGGGCAAACCCTATGGGAGGCCTGGCAAATGTGTCCCGTTTATGGGAAACTGTTATATTCCTTTCCGGTTTGATGAAAGGTACGTTACGAGCATTGCCGTTTTCTGGATTTGGAGTTCTGCCATGGAGTGCAACGCAGAGACCCAAGGGTTTGGGGGATAGGGAGCTAGCACTTTGGCAGAGGCATCTCCATGCTGCCCCGAGCTCTGGGCTCCGTATTCAACTTGGAGTAAAGGCAGCCTGGGGTGCAATGCACGGACCGTCTGGCCCTAGACGGGATGTGCACGTGCAACAGACGAGCTAGAGGAGAGAAATGGGATACCCGCAGTTCTTCGGGATAGGCCAGCTCTCATCCAGCTAGTTGCGAAAGCAGGCTCCGAAAGGCCTGGATGCCTTTTCTCAACACGCCACACACGAGTTCAGTCACGCAGTACTACACTCGGAGTTTCTCAAGGGTACGTGGAGGGACAGCTTTTCTGACTGCATAGGAACGGAGTTCCTCACAGGGGAAATGGGATGTGTACCGGACAGGCTGGGGGAACAAAATTTCGTATGCAGTTGTCCTCCAGTGGACCGGGAGAGGGACCCAGGTCTGGCGAGCGCATAGTGTCTCTGGTCCCACACGTTCTGGGGCAGTGTGCTGCCTCAGCTCCCTTACAAGGCTGTGTTGACATTGAGCCACGTAAGTAGAATAAGCTGCGGAAGTCAGTTTGACGCACATCCCAGGGTAGCCTTGCAGAGTTCCAATCCCAAGCCCTGTGGAGACAGATGGGCCTGAAAGCGTTTCACCCACGACGGCTCTTTGAAAACTCCGGGTCATTCCGAGTGCAGGGAGGACTGCGGTGAAGAGGGCTGTGAGCGTCAATCGTATCTTTTGTCCATGCCTCCTGGACGTGGAGTGTGGCAAAGCGTGCCCAGGTGGACGGGAGGACAAAGCCTTCCCAAATCAAGTTGCAGGCTGCTGTTGTTACATGGAATCCCGGGCTTTGTTCACTGCTGTGTGCGACAAAGAAATCCTGGCTTCGTGTTTGTTCCTTGAGTGCGGGAAGTCCTCGTAGAGGGAGGCTTGAGGTGTCCAGTGTTCACCCAAATCGCTTCCGATCACAGGACGGAACATCGCACACACTTGTTGGCACTGTGGCCTCAGGTCCATTGCAAAGTAAGCCTTCGCCGAGGCGTGGGAAACGAGTCGCTCCCCAGCTCACAAATGCCCGTGATGAGGTGGGCCGGATGGAAGCATGGGGGGTACCATGCTGCTTTGCCTGCAGGAGAAACATACGACAAGGTTCTAGAACATACTGTTATCTATGGGAGGACTGTGGTGCCCGGGACGCTCGGTGGCTCCAACGAGGGGCGCTAAGGACTCCTTCTGAAGCCCATACGATGCCAATCGTTTCAACGCACTTTGCTGCTGGCCCACGTGCTGGTTGCCCACCTCTGCAATGTATGGGAATTCAACTCTGTAGCAGGTCTTCCCACCGGGGACGCTAATTTCGTTCACATCCTCGACCCTGAGCCTAGTGGCAGAGGCAAAAGCTGGGTCACTTCAGAGGCTCTTCCACCAGACGTTCGCAGAGGCGCCTGCCTTGGACTTGAAGCTACACGGAAGCAGGGACCTCAGGCACAGGGCAGACTGAGCGGTGTCCACCCTCACAGCATATAGCATTTCCTCGGGAACAGGGTCACTTTGGTGTCAGCTCTGGGATCCAAGGTTTCGTGAGAGTGCTCCTTTGGTGACCAGAATCTATGGCTCACGCGGGACACGTGCAGCGGTTACTTTCGGACTTGCCATCTCAGACACTCTACCTCTGGGGCGTTCGGAAGCTGCGCGAAGGTAACAAAGTGGGCTCAAGTCCAGTACCCGAAAAGTGTCTCATGCCTCTCAACAGATGGCAGGCAGCGTGTCTCCTGCTGCTGCAGAAGGACTGCAGACGTCTGTTTCAGGCTATAGGCTAGAAACGTGGTGCCCGCTGATAGAAATGCCGGCAGTGGCCCGCAGTGAAAGTGTCATGCACCTGGTGGTTTCTTCGACATAAGCAAGCCACACGTACCGGTCACGGACATGTGCCCCTGCGCGGGGCAGGGTGCGTGAAGCCACCTCTTTGGGCAAACCCTACGGGTGGCCTGGCAAATGTGTCCCGTTTATGGGAAACTGTTATATTCCTTTCCGGTTTGATGAAAGGTACGTTACGAGCATTGCCGTTTTCTGGATTTGGAGTTCTGCCATGGAGTGCAACGCAGAGACCCAAGGGTTTGGGGGATAGGGAGCTAGCACTTTGGCAGAGGCATCTCCATGCTGCCCCGAGCTCTGGGCTCCGTATTCAACTTGGAGTAAAGGCAGCCTGGGGTGCAATGCACGGACCATCTGGCCCTAGACGGGATGTGCACGTGCAACAGACGAGCTAGAGGAGAGAAATGGGATACCCGCAGTTCTTCGGGATAGGCCAGCTCTCATCCAGCTAGTTGCGAAAGCAGGCTCCGAAAGGCCTGGATGCCTTTTCTCAACACGCCACACACGAGTTCAGTCACGCAGTACTACACTCGGACTTTCTCAAGGGTACGTGGAGGGACAGCTTTTCTGACTGCATAGGAACGGAGTTCCTCACAGGGGAAATGGGATGTGTACCGGACAGGCTGGGGGAACAAAATTTCGTATGCAGTTGTCCTCCAGTGGACCGGGAGAGGGACCCAGGTCTGGCGAGCGCATAGTGTCTCTGGTCCCACACGTTCTGGGGCAGTGTGCTGCCTCAGCTCCCTTACAAGGCTGTGTTGACATTGAGCCACGTAAGTAGAATAAGCTGCGGAAGTCAGTTTGACGCACATCCCAGGGTAGCCTTGCAGAGTTCCAATCCCAAGCCCTGTGGAGACAGATGGGCCTGAAAGCGTTTCACCCACGACGGCTCTTTGAAAACTCCGGGTCATTCCGAGTGCAGGGAGGACTGCGGTGAAGAGGGCTGTGAGCGTCAATCGTATCTTTTGTCCATGCCTCCTGGACGTGGAGTGTGGCAAAGCGTGCCCAGGTGGACGGGAGGACAAAGCCTTCCCAAATCAAGTTGCAGGCTGCTGTTGTTACATGGAATCCCGGGCTTTGTTCACTGCTGTGTGCGACAAAGAAATCCTGGCTTCGTGTTTGTTCCTTGAGTGCGGGAAGTCCTCGTAGAGGGAGGCTTGAGGTGTCCAGTGTTCACCCAAATCGCTTCCGATCACAGGACGGAACATCGCACACACTTGTTGGCACTGTGGCCTCAGGTCCATTGCAAAGTAAGCCTTCGCCGAGGCGTGGGAAACGAGTCGCTCCCCAGCTCACAAATGCCCGTGATGAGGTGGGCCGGATGGAAGCATGGGGGGTACCATGCTGCTTTGCCTGCAGGAGAAACATACGACAAGGTTCTAGAACATACTGTTATCTATGGGAGGACTGTGGTGCCCGGGACGCTCGGTGGCTCCAACGAGGGGCGCTAAGGACTCCTTCTGAAGCCCATACGATGCCAATCGTTTCAACGCACTTTGCTGCTGGCCCACGTGCTGGTTGCCCACCTCTGCAATGTATGGGAATTCAACTCTGTAGCAGGTCTTCCCACCGGGGACGCTAATTTCGTTCACATCCTCGACCCTGAGCCTAGTGGCAGAGGCAAAAGCTGGGTCACTTCAGAGGCTCTTCCACCAGACGTTCGCAGAGGCGCCTGCCTTGGACTTGAAGCTACACGGAAGCAGGGACCTCAGGCACAGGGCAGACTGAGCGGTGTCCACCCTCACAGCATATAGCATTTCCTCGGGAACAGGGTCACTTTGGTGTCAGCTCTGGGATCCAAGGTTTCGTGAGAGTGCTCCTTTGGTGACCAGAATCTATGGCTCACGCGGGACACGTGCAGCGGTTACTTTCGGACTTGCCATCTCAGACACTCTACCTCTGGGGCGTTCGGAAGCTGCGCGAAGGTAACAAAGTGGGCTCAAGTCCAGTACCCGAAAAGTGTCTCATGCCTCTCAACAGATGGCAGGCAGCGTGTCTCCTGCTGCTGCAGAAGGACTGCAGACGTCTGTTTCAGGCTATAGGCTAGAAACGTGGTGCCCGCTGATAGAAATGCCGGCAGTGGCCCGCAGTGAAAGTGTCATGCACCTGGTGGTTTCTTCGACATAAGCAAGCCACACGTACCGGTCACGGACATGTGCCCCTGCGCGGGGCAGGGTGCGTGAAGCCACCTCTTTGGGCAAACCCTACGGGTGGCCTGGCAAATGTGTCCCGTTTATGGGAAACTGTTATATTCCTTTCCGGTTTGATGAAAGGTACGTTACGAGCATTGCCGTTTTCTGGATTTGGAGTTCTGCCATGGAGTGCAACGCAGAGACCCAAGGGTTTGGGGGATAGGGAGCTAGCACTTTGGCAGAGGCATCTCCATGCTGCCCCGAGCTCTGGGCTCCGTATTCAACTTGGAGTAAAGGCAGCCTGGGGTGCAATGCACGGACCGTCTGGCCCTAGACGGGATGTGCACGTGCAACAGACGAGCTAGAGGAGAGAAATGGGATACCCGCAGTTCTTCGGGATAGGCCAGCTCTCATCCAGCTAGTTGCGAAAGCAGGCTCCGAAAGGCCTGGATGCCTTTTCTCAACACGCCACACACGAGTTCAGTCACGCAGTACTACACTCGGAGTTTCTCAAGGGTACGTGGAGGGACAGCTTTTCTGACTGCATAGGAACGGAGTTCCTCACAGGGGAAATGGGATGTGTACCGGACAGGCTGGGGGAACAAAATTTCGTATGCAGTTGTCCTCCAGTGGACCGGGAGAGGGACCCAGGTCTGGCGAGCGCATAGTGTCTCTGGTCCCACACGTTCTGGGGCAGTGTGCTGCCTCAGCTCCCTTACAAGGCTGTGTTGACATTGAGCCACGTAAGTAGAATAAGCTGCGGAAGTCAGTTTGACGCACATCCCAGGGTAGCCTTGCAGAGTTCCAATCCCAAGCCCTGTGGAGACAGATGGGCCTGAAAGCGTTTCACCCAGGACAGCTCTTTGAAAACTCCGGGTCATTCCGAGTGCAGGGAGGACTGCGGTGAAGAGGGCTGTGAGCGTCAGTCGTATCTTTTGTCCATGCCTCCTGGACGTGGAGTGTGGCAAAGCGTGCCCAGGTGGATGGGAGGACAAAGCCTTCCCAAATCAAGTTGCAGGCTGCTGTTGTTACATGGAATCCCGGGCTTTGTTCACTGCTGTGTGCGACAAAGAAATCCTGGCTTCGTGTTTGTTCCTTGAGTGCGGGAAGTCCTCGTAGAGGGAGGCTTGAGGTGTCCAGTGTTCACCCAAATCGCTTCCGATCACAGGACGGAACATCGCACACACTTGTTGGCACTGTGGCCTCAGGTCCATTGCAAAGTAAGCCTTCGCCGAGGCGTGGGAAACGAGTCGCTCCCCAGCTCACAAATGCCCGTGATGAGGTGGGCCAGATGGAAGCATGGGGGTACCATGCTGCTTTGCCTGCAGGAGAAACATACGACAAGGTTCTAGAACATACTGTTATCTATGGGAGGACTGTGGTGCCCGGGACGCTCGGTGGCTCCAACGAGGGGTGCTAAGGGCTCCTTCTGAAGCCCATACGATGCCAATCGTTTCAACGCACTTTGCTGCTGGCCCACGTGCTGGTTGCCCACCTCTGCAATGTATGGGAATTCAACTCTGTAGCAGGTCTTCCCACCGGGGACGCTAATTTCGTTCACATCCTCGACCCTGAGCCTAGTGGCAGAGGCAAAAGCTGGGTCACTTCAGAGGCTCTTCCACCAGACGTTCGCAGAGGCGCCTGCCTTGGACATGAAGCTACATGGAAGCAGGGACCTCAGGCACAGGGCAGACTGAGCGGTGTCCACCCTCACAGCATATAGCATTTCCTCGGGAACAGGGTCACTTTGGTGTCAGCTCTGGGATCCAAGATTTCGTGAGAGTGCTCCTTTGGTGACCAGAATCTATGGCTCACGCGGGACACGTGCAGCGGTTACTTTCGGACTTGCCATCTCAGACACTCTACCTCTGGGGCGTTCGGAAGCTGCGCGAAGGTAACAAAGTGGGCTCAAGTCCAGTACCCGAAAAGTGTCTCATGCCTCTCAACAGATGGCAGGCAGCGTGTCTCCTGCTGCTGCAGAAGGACTGCAGACATCTGTTTCAGGCTATAGGCTAGAAACGTGGTGCCCGCTGATAGAAATGCCAGCAGTGGCCCGCAGTGAACGTGTCATGCACCTGGTGGTTTCTTCGACATAAGCAAGCCGCACGTACCGGTCACGGACATGTGCCCCTGCACGGGGCAGGGTGCGTGAAGCCACCTCTTTGGGCAAACCCTACGGGTGGCCTGGCAAATGTGTCCCGTTTATGGGAAACTGTTATATTCCTTTCCGGTTTGATGAAAGGTACGTTACGAGCATTGCCGTTTTCTGGATTTGGAGTTCTGCCATGGAGTGCAACGCAGAGACCCAAGGGTTTGGGGGATAGGGAGCTAGCACTTTGGCAGAGGCATCGCCATGCTGCCCCGAGCTCTGGGCTCCGTATTCAACTTGGAGTAAAGGCAGCCTGGGGTGCAATGCACGGACCGTCTGGCCCTAGACGGGATGTGCACGTGCAACAGACGAGCTAGAGGAGAGAAATGGGATACCCGCAGTTCTTCGGGATAGGCCAGCTCTCATCCAGCTAGTTGCGAAAGCAGGCTCCGAAAGGCCTGGATGCCTTTTCTCAACACGCCACACACGAGTTCAGTCACGCAGTACTACACTCGGAGTTTCTCAAGGGTACGTGGAGGGACAGCTTTTCTGACTGCATAGGAACGGAGTTCCTCACAGGGGAAATGGGATGTGTACCGGACAGGCTGGGGGAACAAAATTTCGTATGCAGTTGTCCTCCAGTGGACCGGGAGAGGGACCCAGGTCTGGCGAGCGCATAGTGTCTCTGGTCCCACACGTTCTGGGGCAGTGTGCTGCCTCAGCTCCCTTACAAGGCTGTGTTGACATTGAGCCACGTAAGTAGAATAAGCTGCGGAAGTCAGTTTGACGCACATCCCAGGGTAGCCTTGCAGAGTTCCAATCCCAAGCCCTGTGGAGACAGATGGGCCTGAAAGCGTTTCACCCACGACGGCTCTTTGAAAACTCCGGGTCATTCCGAGTGCAGGGAGGACTGCGGTGAAGAGGGCTGTGAGCGTCAATCGTATCTTTTGTCCATGCCTCCTGGACGTGGAGTGTGGCAAAGCGTGCCCAGGTGGACGGGAGGACAAAGCCTTCCCAAATCAAGTTGCAGGCTGCTGTTGTTACATGGAATCCCGGGCTTTGTTCACTGCTGTGTGCGACAAAGAAATCCTGGCTTCGTGTTTGTTCCTTGAGTGCGGGAAGTCCTCGTAGAGGGAGGCTTGAGGTGTCCAGTGTTCACCCAAATCGCTTCCGATCACAGGACGGAACATCGCACACACTTGTTGGCACTGTGGCCTCAGGTCCATTGCAAAGTAAGCCTTCGCCGAGGCGTGGGAAACGAGTCGCTCCCCAGCTCACAAATGCCCGTGATGAGGTGGGCCGGATGGAAGCATGGGGGGTACCATGCTGCTTTGCCTGCAGGAGAAACATACGACAAGGTTCTAGAACATACTGTTATCTATGGGAGGACTGTGGTGCCCGGGACGCTCGGTGGCTCCAACGAGGGGCGCTAAGGACTCCTTCTGAAGCCCATACGATGCCAATCGTTTCAACGCACTTTGCTGCTGGCCCACGTGCTGGTTGCCCACCTCTGCAATGTATGGGAATTCAACTCTGTAGCAGGTCTTCCCACCGGGGACGCTAATTTCGTTCACATCCTCGACCCTGAGCCTAGTGGCAGAGGCAAAAGCTGGGTCACTTCAGAGGCTCTTCCACCAGACGTTCGCAGAGGCGCCTGCCTTGGACTTGAAGCTACACGGAAGCAGGGACCTCAGGCACAGGGCAGACTGAGCGGTGTCCACCCTCACAGCATATAGCATTTCCTCGGGAACAGGGTCACTTTGGTGTCAGCTCTGGGATCCAAGATTTCGTGAGAGTGCTCTTTTGGTGACCAGAATCTATGGCTCACGCGGGACACGTGCAGCGGTTACTTTCGGACTTGCCATCTCAGACACTCTACCTCTGGGGCGTTCGGAAGCTGCGCGAAGGTAACAAAGTGGGCTCAAGTCCAGTACCCGAAAAGTGTCTCATGCCTCTCAACAGATGGCAGGCAGCGTGTCTCCTGCTGCTGCAGAAGGACTGCAGACGTCTGTTTCAGGCTATAGGCTAGAAACGTGGTGCCCGCTGATAGAAATGCCGGCAGTGGCCCGCAGTGAAAGTGTCATGCACCTGGTGGTTTCTTCGACATAAGCAAGCCACACGTACCGGTCACGGACATGTGCCCCTGCGCGGGGCAGGGTGCGTGAAGCCACCTCTTTGGGCAAACCCTACGGGTGGCCTGGCAAATGTGTCCCGTTTATGGGAAACTGTTATATTCCTTTCCGGTTTGATGAAAGGTACGTTACGAGCATTGCCGTTTTCTGGATTTGGAGTTCTGCCATGGAGTGCAACGCAGAGACCCAAGGGTTTGGGGGATAGGGAGCTAGCACTTTGGCAGAGGCATCTCCATGCTGCCCCGAGCTCTGGGCTCCGTATTCAACTTGGAGTAAAGGCAGCCTGGGGTGCAATGCACGGACCGTCTGGCCCTAGACGGGATGTGCACGTGCAACAGACGAGCTAGAGGAGAGAAATGGGATACCCGCAGTTCTTCGGGATAGGCCAGCTCTCATCCAGCTAGTTGCGAAAGCAGGCTCCGAAAGGCCTGGATGCCTTTTCTCAACACGCCACACACGAGTTCAGTCACGCAGTACTACACTCGGAGTTTCTCAAGGGTACGTGGAGGGACAGCTTTTCTGACTGCATAGGAACGGAGTTCCTCACAGGGGAAATGGGATGTGTACCGGACAGGCTGGGGGAACAAAATTTCGTATGCAGTTGTCCTCCAGTGGACCGGGAGAGGGACCCAGGTCTGGCGAGCGCATAGTGTCTCTGGTCCCACACGTTCTGGGGCAGTGTGCTGCCTCAGCTCCCTTACAAGGCTGTGTTGACATTGAGCCACGTAAGTAGAATAAGCTGCGGAAGTCAGTTTGACGCACATCCCAGGGTAGCCTTGCAGAGTTCCAATCCCAAGCCCTGTGGAGACAGATGGGCCTGAAAGCGTTTCACCCAGTACAGCTCTTTGAAAACTCCGGGTCATTCCGAGTGCAGGGAGGACTGCGGTGAAGAGGGCTGTGAGCGTCAGTCGTATCTTTTGTCCATGCCTCCTGGACGTGGAGTGTGGCAAAGCGTGCCCAGGTGGATGGGAGGACAAAGCCTTCCCAAATCAAGTTGCAGGCTGCTGTTGTTACATGGAATCCCGGGCTTTGTTCACTGCTGTGTGCGACAAAGAAATCCTGGCTTCGTGTTTGTTCCTTGAGTGCGGGAAGTCCTCGTAGAGGGAGGCTTGAGGTGTCCAGTGTTCACCCAAATCGCTTCCGATCACAGGACGGAACATCGCACACACTTGTTGGCACTGTGGCCTCAGGTCCATTGCAAAGTAAGCCTTCGCCGAGGCGTGGGAAACGAGTCGCTCCCCAGCTCACAAATGCCCGTGATGAGGTGGGCCAGATGGAAGCATGGGGGTACCATGCTGCTTTGCCTGCAGGAGAAACATACGACAAGGTTCTAGAACATACTGTTATCTATGGGAGGACTGTGGTGCCCGGGACGCTCGGTGGCTCCAACGAGGGGTGCTAAGGGCTCCTTCTGAAGCCCATACGATGCCAATCGTTTCAACGCACTTTGCTGCTGGCCCACGTGCTGGTTGCCCACCTCTGCAATGTATGGGAATTCAACTCTGTAGCAGGTCTTCCCACCGGGGACGCTAATTTCGTTCACATCCTCGACCCTGAGCCTAGTGGCAGAGGCAAAAGCTGGGTCACTTCAGAGGCTCTTCCACCAGACGTTCGCAGAGGCGCCTGCCTTGGACATGAAGCTACACGGAAGCAGGGACCTCAGGCACAGGGCAGACTGAGCGGTGTCCACCCTCACAGCATATAGCATTTCCTCGGGAACAGGGTCACTTTGGTGTCAGCTCTGGGATCCAAGATTTCGTGAGAGTGCTCCTTTGGTGACCAGAATCTATGGCTCACGCGGGACACGTGCAGCGGTTACTTTCGGACTTGCCATCTCAGACACTCTACCTCTGGGGCGTTCGGAAGCTGCGCGAAGGTAACAAAGTGGGCTCAAGTCCAGTACCCGAAAAGTGTCTCATGCCTCTCAACAGATGGCAGGCAGCGTGTCTCCTGCTGCTGCAGAAGGACTGCAGACATCTGTTTCAGGCTATAGGCTAGAAACGTGGTGCCCGCTGATAGAAATGCCAGCAGTGGCCCGCAGTGAAAGTGTCATGCACCTGGTGGTTTCTTCGACATAAGCAAGCCGCACGTACCGGTCACGGACATGTGCCCCTGCACGGGGCAGGGTGCGTGAAGCCACCTCTTTGGGCAAACCCTACGGGTGGCCTGGCAAATGTGTCCCGTTTATGGGAAACTGTTATATTCCTTTCCGGTTTGATGAAAGGTACGTTACGAGCATTGCCGTTTTCTGGATTTGGAGTTCTGCCATGGAGTGCAACGCAGAGACCCAAGGGTTTGGGGGATAGGGAGCTAGCACTTTGGCAGAGGCATCGCCATGCTGCCCCGAGCTCTGGGCTCCGTATTCAACTTGGAGTAAAGGCAGCCTGGGGTGCAATGCACGGACCGTCTGGCCCTAGACGGGATGTGCACGTGCAACAGACGAGCTAGAGGAGAGAAATGGGATACCCGCAGTTCTTCGGGATAGGCCAGCTCTCATCCAGCTAGTTGCGAAAGCAGGCTCCGAAAGGCCTGGATGCCTTTTCTCAACACGCCACACACGAGTTCAGTCACGCAGTACTACACTCGGAGTTTCTCAAGGGTACGTGGAGGGACAGCTTTTCTGACTGCATAGGAACGGAGTTCCTCACAGGGGAAATGGGATGTGTACCGGACAGGCTGGGGGAACAAAATTTCGTATGCAGTTGTCCTCCAGTGGACCGGGAGAGGGACCCAGGTCTGGCGAGCGCATAGTGTCTCTGGTCCCACACGTTCTGGGGCAGTGTGCTGCCTCAGCTCCCTTACAAGGCTGTGTTGACATTGAGCCACGTAAGTAGAATAAGCTGCGGAAGTCAGTTTGACGCACATCCCAGGGTAGCCTTGCAGAGTTCCAATCCCAAGCCCTGTGGAGACAGATGGGCCTGAAAGCGTTTCACCCACGACGGCTCTTTGAAAACTCCGGGTCATTCCGAGTGCAGGGAGGACTGCGGTGAAGAGGGCTGTGAGCGTCAATCGTATCTTTTGTCCATGCCTCCTGGACGTGGAGTGTGGCAAAGCGTGCCCAGGTGGACGGGAGGACAAAGCCTTCCCAAATCAAGTTGCAGGCTGCTGTTGTTACATGGAATCCCGGGCTTTGTTCACTGCTGTGTGCGACAAAGAAATCCTGGCTTCGTGTTTGTTCCTTGAGTGCGGGAAGTCCTCGTAGAGGGAGGCTTGAGGTGTCCAGTGTTCACCCAAATCGCTTCCGATCACAGGACGGAACATCGCACACACTTGTTGGCACTGTGGCCTCAGGTCCATTGCAAAGTAAGCCTTCGCCGAGGCGTGGGAAACGAGTCGCTCCCCAGCTCACAAATGCCCGTGATGAGGTGGGCCGGATGGAAGCATGGGGGGTACCATGCTGCTTTGCCTGCAGGAGAAACATACGACAAGGTTCTAGAACATACTGTTATCTATGGGAGGACTGTGGTGCCCGGGACGCTCGGTGGCTCCAACGAGGGGCGCTAAGGACTCCTTCTGAAGCCCATACGATGCCAATCGTTTCAACGCACTTTGCTGCTGGCCCACGTGCTGGTTGCCCACCTCTGCAATGTATGGGAATTCAACTCTGTAGCAGGTCTTCCCACCGGGGACGCTAATTTCGTTCACATCCTCGACCCTGAGCCTAGTGGCAGAGGCAAAAGCTGGGTCACTTCAGAGGCTCTTCCACCAGACGTTCGCAGAGGCGCCTGCCTTGGACTTGAAGCTACACGGAAGCAGGGACCTCAGGCACAGGGCAGACTGAGCGGTGTCCACCCTCACAGCATATAGCATTTCCTCGGGAACAGGGTCACTTTGGTGTCAGCTCTGGGATCCAAGGTTTCGTGAGAGTGCTCCTTTGGTGACCAGAATCTATGGCTCACGCGGGACACGTGCAGCGGTTACTTTCGGACTTGCCATCTCAGACACTCTACCTCTGGGGCGTTCGGAAGCTGCGCGAAGGTAACAAAGTGGGCTCAAGTCCAGTACCCGAAAAGTGTCTCATGCCTCTCAACAGATGGCAGGCAGCGTGTCTCCTGCTGCTGCAGAAGGACTGCAGACGTCTGTTTCAGGCTATAGGCTAGAAACGTGGTGCCCGCTGATAGAAATGCCGGCAGTGGCCCGCAGTGAAAGTGTCATGCACCTGGTGGTTTCTTCGACATAAGCAAGCCACACGTACCGGTCACGGACATGTGCCCCTGCGCGGGGCAGGGTGCGTGAAGCCACCTCTTTGGGCAAACCCTACGGGTGGCCTGGCAAATGTGTCCCGTTTATGGGAAACTGTTATATTCCTTTCCGGTTTGATGAAAGGTACGTTACGAGCATTGCCGTTTTCTGGATTTGGAGTTCTGCCATGGAGTGCAACGCAGAGACCCAAGGGTTTGGGGGATAGGGAGCTAGCACTTTGGCAGAGGCATCTCCATGCTGCCCCGAGCTCTGGGCTCCGTATTCAACTTGGAGTAAAGGCAGCCTGGGGTGCAATGCACGGACCGTCTGGCCCTAGACGGGATGTGCACGTGCAACAGACGAGCTAGAGGAGAGAAATGGGATACCCGCAGTTCTTCGGGATAGGCCAGCTCTCATCCAGCTAGTTGCGAAAGCAGGCTCCGAAAGGCCTGGATGCCTTTTCTCAACACGCCACACACGAGTTCAGTCACGCAGTACTACACTCGGAGTTTCTCAAGGGTACGTGGAGGGACAGCTTTTCTGACTGCATAGGAACGGAGTTCCTCACAGGGGAAATGGGATGTGTACCGGACAGGCTGGGGGAACAAAATTTCGTATGCAGTTGTCCTCCAGTGGACCGGGAGAGGGACCCAGGTCTGGCGAGCGCATAGTGTCTCTGGTCCCACACGTTCTGGGGCAGTGTGCTGCCTCAGCTCCCTTACAAGGCTGTGTTGACATTGAGCCACGTAAGTAGAATGAGCTGCGGAAGTCAGTTTGACGCACATCCCAGGGTAGCCTTGCAGAGTTCCAATCCCAAGCCCTGTGGAGACAGATGGGCCTGAAAGCGTTTCACCCACGACGGCTCTTTGAAAACTCCGGGTCATTCCGAGTGCAGGGAGGACTGCGGTGAAGAGGGCTGTGAGCGTCAATCGTATCTTTTGTCCATGCCTCCTGGACGTGGAGTGTGGCAAAGCGTGCCCAGGTGGACGGGAGGACAAAGCCTTCCCAAATCAAGTTGCAGGCTGCTGTTGTTACATGGAATCCCGGGCTTTGTTCACTGCTGTGTGCGACAAAGAAATCCTGGCTTCGTGTTTGTTCCTTGAGTGCGGGAAGTCCTCGTAGAGGGAGGCTTGAGGTGTCCAGTGTTCACCCAAATCGCTTCCGATCACAGGACGGAACATCGCACACACTTGTTGGCACTGTGGCCTCAGGTCCATTGCAAAGTAAGCCTTCGCCGAGGCGTGGGAAACGAGTCGCTCCCCAGCTCACAAATGCCCGTGATGAGGTGGGCCGGATGGAAGCATGGGGGGTACCATGCTGCTTTGCCTGCAGGAGAAACATACGACAAGGTTCTAGAACATACTGTTATCTATGGGAGGACTGTGGTGCCCGGGACGCTCGGTGGCTCCAACGAGGGGCGCTAAGGACTCCTTCTGAAGCCCATACGATGCCAATCGTTTCAACGCACTTTGCTGCTGGCCCACGTGCTGGTTGCCCACCTCTGCAATGTATGGGAATTCAACTCTGTAGCAGGTCTTCCCACCGGGGACGCTAATTTCGTTCACATCCTCGACCCTGAGCCTAGTGGCAGAGGCAAAAGCTGGGTCACTTCAGAGGCTCTTCCACCAGACGTTCGCAGAGGCGCCTGCCTTGGACTTGAAGCTACACGGAAGCAGGGACCTCAGGCACAGGGCAGACTGAGCGGTGTCCACCCTCACAGCATATAGCATTTCCTCGGGAACAGGGTCACTTTGGTGTCAGCTCTGGGATCCAAGATTTCGTGAGAGTGCTCCTTTGGTGACCAGAATCTATGGCTCACGCGGGACACGTGCAGCGGTTACTTTCGGACTTGCCATCTCAGACACTCTACCTCTGGGGCGTTCGGAAGCTGCGCGAAGGTAACAAAGTGGGCTCAAGTCCAGTACCCGAAAAGTGTCTCATGCCTCTCAACAGATGGCAGGCAGCGTGTCTCCTGCTGCTGCAGAAGGACTGCAGACGTCTGTTTCAGGCTATAGGCTAGAAACGTGGTGCCCGCTGATAGAAATGCCGGCAGTGGCCCGCAGTGAAAGTGTCATGCACCTGGTGGTTTCTTCGACATAAGCAAGTCGCACGTACCGGTCACGGACATGTGCCCCTGCGCGGGGCAGGGTGCGTGAAGCCACCTCTTTGGGCAAACCCTACGGGTGGCCTGGCAAATGTGTCCCGTTTATGGGAAACTGTTATATTCCTTTCCGGTTTGATGAAAGGTACGTTACAAGCATTACCGTTTTCTGGATTTGGAGTTCTGCCATGGAGTGCAACGCAGAGACCCAAGGGTTTGGGGGATAGGGAGCTAGCACTTTGGCAGAGGCATCTCCATGCTGCCCCGAGCTCTGGGCTCCGTATTCAACTTGGAGTAAAG
The DNA here is from genome assembly GCF_963455315.2 of Globicephala melas. NCBI lineage: Eukaryota > Metazoa > Chordata > Mammalia > Artiodactyla > Delphinidae > Globicephala > Globicephala melas. The sequence continues at coordinate 77,026,402 of NC_083335.1, forward strand.
GCAGCCTGGGGTGCAATGCACGGACCGTCTGGCCCTAGACGGGATGTGCACGTGCAACAGACGAGCTAGAGGAGAGAAATGGGATACCCGCAGTTCTTCGGGATAGGCCAGCTCTCATCCAGCTAGTTGCGAAAGCAGGCTCCGAAAGGCCTGGATGCCTTTTCTCAACACGCCACACACGAGTTCAGTCACGCAGTACTACACTCGGAGTTTCTCAAGGGTACGTGGAGGGACAGCTTTTCTGACTGCATAGGAACGGAGTTCCTCACAGGGGAAATGGGATGTGTACCGGACAGGCTGGGGGAACAAAATTTCGTATGCAGTTGTCCTCCAGTGGACCGGGAGAGGGACCCAGGTCTGGCGAGCGCATAGTGTCTCTGGTCCCACACGTTCTGGGGCAGTGTGCTGCCTCAGCTCCCTTACAAGGCTGTGTTGACATTGAGCCACGTAAGTAGAATAAGCTGCGGAAGTCAGTTTGACGCACATCCCAGGGTAGCCTTGCAGAGTTCCAATCCCAAGCCCTGTGGAGACAGATGGGCCTGAAAGCGTTTCACCCACGACGGCTCTTTGAAAACTCCGGGTCATTCCGAGTGCAGGGAGGACTGCGGTGAAGAGGGCTGTGAGCGTCAATCGTATCTTTTGTCCATGCCTCCTGGACGTGGAGTGTGGCAAAGCGTGCCCAGGTGGACGGGAGGACAAAGCCTTCCCAAATCAAGTTGCAGGCTGCTGTTGTTACATGGAATCCCGGGCTTTGTTCACTGCTGTGTGCGACAAAGAAATCCTGGCTTCGTGTTTGTTCCTTGAGTGCGGGAAGTCCTCGTAGAGGGAGGCTTGAGGTGTCCAGTGTTCACCCAAATCGCTTCCGATCACAGGACGGAACATCGCACACACTTGTTGGCACTGTGGCCTCAGGTCCATTGCAAAGTAAGCCTTCGCCGAGGCGTGGGAAACGAGTCGCTCCCCAGCTCACAAATGCCCGTGATGAGGTGGGCCGGATGGAAGCATGGGGGGTACCATGCTGCTTTGCCTGCAGGAGAAACATACGACAAGGTTCTAGAACATACTGTTATCTATGGGAGGACTGTGGTGCCCGGGACGCTCAGTGGCTCCAACGAGGGGCGCTAAGGACTCCTTCTGAAGCCCATACGATGCCAATCGTTTCAACGCACTTTGCTGCTGGCCCACGTGCTGGTTGCCCACCTCTGCAATGTATGGGAATTCAACTCTGTAGCAGGTCTTCCCACCGGGGACGCTAATTTCATTCACATCCTCGACCCTGAGCCTAGTGGCAGAGGCAAAAGCTGGGTCACTTCAGAGGCTCTTCCACCAGACGTTCGCAGAGGCGCCTGCCTTGGACTTGAAGCTACACGGAAGCAGGGACCTCAGGCACAGGGCAGACTGAGCGGTGTCCACCCTCACAGCATATAGCATTTCCTCGGGAACAGGGTCACTTTGGTGTCAGCTCTGGGATCCAAGATTTCGTGAGAGTGCTCCTTTGGTGACCAGAATCTATGGCTCACGCGGGACACGTGCAGCGGTTACTTTCGGACTTGCCATCTCAGACACTCTACCTCTGGGGCGTTCGGAAGCTGCGCGAAGGTAACAAAGTGGGCTCAAGTCCAGTACCCGAAAAGTGTCTCATGCCTCTCAACAGATGGCAGGCAGCGTGTCTCCTGCTGCTGCAGAAGGACTGCAGACGTCTGTTTCAGGCTATAGGCTAGAAACGTGGTGCCCGCTGATAGAAATGCCGGCAGTGGCCCGCAGTGAAAGTGTCATGCACCTGGTGGTTTCTTCGACATAAGCAAGTCGCACGTACCGGTCACGGACATGTGCCCCTGCGCGGGGCAGGGTGCGTGAAGCCACCTCTTTGGGCAAACCCTACGGGTGGCCTGGCAAATGTGTCCCGTTTATGGGAAACTGTTATATTCCTTTCCGGTTTGATGAAAGGTACGTTACAAGCATTACCGTTTTCTGGATTTGGAGTTCTGCCATGGAGTGCAACGCAGAGACCCAAGGGTTTGGGGGATAGGGAGCTAGCACTTTGGCAGAGGCATCGCCATGCTGCCCCGAGCTCTGGGCTCCGTATTCAACTTGGAGTAAAGGCAGCCTGGGGTGCAATGCACGGACCGTCTGGCCCTAGACGGGATGTGCACGTGCAACAGACGAGCTAGAGGAGAGAAATGGGATACCCGCAGTTCTTCGGGATAGGCCAGCTCTCATCCAGCTAGTTGCGAAAGCAGGCTCCGAAAGGCCTGGATGCCTTTTCTCAACACGCCACACACGAGTTCAGTCACGCAGTACTACACTCGGAGTTTCTCAAGGGTACGTGGAGGGACAGCTTTTCTGACTGCATAGGAACGGAGTTCCTCACAGGGGAAATGGGATGTGTACCGGACAGGCTGGGGGAACAAAATTTCGTATGCAGTTGTCCTCCAGTGGACCGGGAGAGGGACCCAGGTCTGGCGAGCGCATAGTGTCTCTGGTCCCACACGTTCTGGGGCAGTGTGCTGCCTCAGCTCCCTTACAAGGCTGTGTTGACATTGAGCCACGTAAGTAGAATAAGCTGCGGAAGTCAGTTTGACGCACATCCCAGGGTAGCCTTGCAGAGTTCCAATCCCAAGCCCTGTGGAGACAGATGGGCCTGAAAGCGTTTCACCCACGACGGCTCTTTGAAAACTCCGGGTCATTCCGAGTGCAGGGAGGACTGCGGTGAAGAGGGCTGTGAGCGTCAGTCGTATCTTTTGTCCATGCCTCCTGGACGTGGAGTGTGGCAAAGCGTGCCCAAGTGGACGGGAGGACAAAGCCTTCCCAAATCAAGTTGCAGGCTGCTGTTGTTACATGGAATCCCGGGCTTTGTTCACTGCTGTGTGCGACAAAGAAATCCTGGCTTCGTGTTTGTTCCTTGAGTGCGGGAAGTCCTCGTAGAGGGAGGCTTGAGGTGTCCAGTGTTCACTCAAATCGCTTCCGATCACAGGACGGAACATCGCACACACTTGTTGGCACTGTGGCCTCAGGTCCATTGCAAAGTAAGCCTTCGCCGAGGCGTGGGAAACGAGTCGCTCCCCAGCTCACAAATGCCCGTGATGAGGTGGGCCGGATGGAAGCATGGGGGGTACCATGCTGCTTTGCCTGCAGGAGAAACATATGACAAGGTTCTAGAACATACTGTTATCTATGGGAGGACTGTGGTGCCCGGGACGCTCGGTGGCTCCAACGAGGGGCGCTAAGGGCTCCTTCTGAAGCCCATACGATGCCAATCGTTTCAACGCACTTTGCTGCTGGCCCACGTGCTGGTTGCCCACCTCTGCAATGTATGGGAATTCAACTCTGTATCAGGTCTTCCCACCGGGGACGCTAATTTCGTTCACATCCTCGACCCTGAGCCTAGTGGCAGAGGCAAAAGCTGGGTCACTTCAGAGGCTCTTCCACCAGACGTTCGCAGAGGCGCCTGCCTTGGACTTGAAGCTACACGGAAGCAGGGACCTCAGGCACAGGGCAGACTGAGCGGTGTCCACCCTCACAGCATATAGCATTTCCTCGGGAACAGGGTCACTTTGGTGTCAGCTCTGGGATCCAAGATTTCGTGAGAGTGCTCCTTTGGTGACCAGAATCTATGGCTCACGCGGGACACGTGCAGCGGTTACTTTCGGACTTGCCATCTCAGACACTCTACCTCTGGGGCGTTCGGAAGCTGCGCGAAGGTAACAAAGTGGGCTCAAGTCCAGTACCCGAAAAGTGTCTCATGCCTCTCAACAGATGGCAGGCAGCGTGTCTCCTGCTGCTGCAGAAGGACTGCAGACGTCTGTTTCAGGCTATAGGCTAGAAACGTGGTGCCCGCTGATAGAAATGCCGGCAGTGGCCCGCAGTGAAAGTGTCATGCACCTGGTGGTTTCTTCGACATAAGCAAGTCGCACGTACCGGTCACGGACATGTGCCCCTGCGCGGGGCAGGGTGCGTGAAGCCACCTCTTTGGGCAAACCCTACGGGTGGCCTGGCAAATGTGTCCCGTTTATGGGAAACTGTTATATTCCTTTCCGGTTTGATGAAAGGTACGTTACAAGCATTACCGTTTTCTGAATTTGGAGTTCTGCCATGGAGTGCAACGCAGAGACCCAAGGGTTTGGGGGATAGGGAGCTAGCACTTTGGCAGAGGCATCTCCATGCTGCCCCGAGCTCTGGGCTGCGTATTCAACTTGGAGTAAAGGCAGCCTGGGGTGCAATGCACGGACCATCTGGCCCTAGACGGGATGTGCACGTGCAACAGACGAGCTAGAGGAGAGAAATGGGATACCCGCAGTTCTTCGGGATAGGCCAGCTCTCATCCAGCTAGTTGCGAAAGCAGGCTCCGAAAGGCCTGGATGCCTTTTCTCAACACGCCACACACGAGTTCAGTCACGCAGTACTACACTCGGACTTTCTCAAGGGTACGTGGAGGGACAGCTTTTCTGACTGCATAGGAACGGAGTTCCTCACAGGGGAAATGGGATGTGTACCGGACAGGCTGGGGGAACAAAATTTCGTATGCAGTTGTCCTCCAGTGGACCGGGAGAGGGACCCAGGTCTGGCGAGCGCATAGTGTCTCTGGTCCCACACGTTCTGGGGCAGTGTGCTGCCTCAGCTCCCTTACAAGGCTGTGTTGACATTGAGCCACGTAAGTAGAATAAGCTGCGGAAGTCAGTTTGACGCACATCCCAGGGTAGCCTTGCAGAGTTCCAATCCCAAGCCCTGTGGAGACAGATGGGCCTGAAAGCGTTTCACCCACGACGGCTCTTTGAAAACTCCGGGTCATTCCGAGTGCAGGGAGGACTGCGGTGAAGAGGGCTGTGAGCGTCAATCGTATCTTTTGTCCATGCCTCCTGGACGTGGAGTGTGGCAAAGCGTGCCCAGGTGGACGGGAGGACAAAGCCTTCCCAAATCAAGTTGCAGGCTGCTGTTGTTACATGGAATCCCGGGCTTTGTTCACTGCTGTGTGCGACAAAGAAATCCTGGCTTCGTGTTTGTTCCTTGAGTGCGGGAAGTCCTCGTAGAGGGAGGCTTGAGGTGTCCAGTGTTCACCCAAATCGCTTCCGATCACAGGACGGAACATCGCACACACTTGTTGGCACTGTGGCCTCAGGTCCATTGCAAAGTAAGCCTTCGCCGAGGCGTGGGAAACGAGTCGCTCCCCAGCTCACAAATGCCCGTGATGAGGTGGGCCGGATGGAAGCATGGGGGGTACCATGCTGCTTTGCCTGCAGGAGAAACATACGACAAGGTTCTAGAACATACTGTTATCTATGGGAGGACTGTGGTGCCCGGGACGCTCGGTGGCTCCAACGAGGGGCGCTAAGGACTCCTTCTGAAGCCCATACGATGCCAATCGTTTCAACGCACTTTGCTGCTGGCCCACGTGCTGGTTGCCCACCTCTGCAATGTATGGGAATTCAACTCTGTATCAGGTCTTCCCACCGGGGACGCTAATTTCGTTCACATCCTCGACCCTGAGCCTAGTGGCAGAGGCAAAAGCTGGGTCACTTCAGAGGCTCTTCCACCAGACGTTCGCAGAGGCACCTGCCTTGGACTTGAAGCTACACGGAAGCAGGGACCTCAGGCACAGGGCAGACTGAGCGGTGTCCACCCTCACAGCATATAGCATTTCCTCGGGAACAGGGTCACTTTGGTGTCAGCTCTGGGATCCAAGGTTTCGTGAGAGTGCTCGTTTGGTGACCAGAATCTATGGCTCACGCGGGACACGTGCAGCGGTTACTTTCGGACTTGCCATCTCAGACACTCTACCTCTGGGGCGTTCGGAAGCTGCGCGAAGGTAACAAAGTGGGCTCAAGTCCAGTACCCGAAAAGTGTCTCATGCCTCTCAACAGATGGCAGGCAGCGTGTCTCCTGCTGCTGCAGAAGGACTGCAGACGTCTGTTTCAGGCTATAGGCTAGAAACGTGGTGCCCGCTGATAGAAATGCCGGCAGTGGCCCGCAGTGAAAGTGTCATGCACCTGGTGGTTTCTTCGACATAAGCAAGCCACACGTACCGGTCACGGACATGTGCCCCTGCGCGGGGCAGGGTGCGTGAAGCCACCTCTTTGGGCAAACCCTACGGGTGGCCTGGCAAATGTGTCCCGTTTATGGGAAACTGTTATATTCCTTTCCGGTTTGATGAAAGGTACGTTACGAGCATTGCCGTTTTCTGGATTTGGAGTTCTGCCATGGAGTGCAACGCAGAGACCCAAGGGTTTGGGGGATAGGGAGCTAGCACTTTGGCAGAGGCATCTCCATGCTGCCCCGAGCTCTGGGCTCCGTATTCAACTTGGAGTAAAGGCAGCCTGGGGTGCAATGCACGGACCGTCTGGCCCTAGACGGGATGTGCACGTGCAACAGACGAGCTAGAGGAGAGAAATGGGATACCCGCAGTTCTTCGGGATAGGCCAGCTCTCATCCAGCTAGTTGCGAAAGCAGGCTCCGAAAGGCCTGGATGCCTTTGCTCAACACGCCACACACGAGTTCAGTCACGCAGTACTACACTCGGAGTTTCTCAAGGGTACGTGGAGGGACAGCTTTTCAGACTGCATAGGAACGGAGTTCCTCACAGGGGAAATGGGATGTGTACCGGACAGGCTGGGGGAACAAAATTTCGTATGCAGTTGTCCTCCAGTGGACCGGGAGAGGGACCCAGGTCTGGCGAGCGCATAGTGTCTCTGGTCCCACACGTTCTGGGGCAGTGTGCTGCCTCAGCTCCCTTACAAGGCTGTGTTGACATTGAGCCACGTAAGTAGAATAAACTGCGGAAGTCAGTTTGACGCACATCCCAGGGTAGCCTTGCAGAGTTCCAATCCCAAGCCCTGTGGAGACAGATGGGCCTGAAAGCGTTTCACCCAGGACAGCTCTTTGAAAACTCCGGGTCATTCCGAGTGCAGGGAGGACTGCGGTGAAGAGGGCTGTGAGCGTCAATCGTATCTTTTGTCCATGCCTCCTGGACGTGGAGTGTGGCAAAGCGTGCCCAGGTGGACGGGAGGACAAAGCCTTCCCAAATCAAGTTGCAGGCTGCTGTTGTTACATGGAATCCCGGGCTTTGTTCACTGCTGTGTGCGACAAAGAAATCCTGGCTTCGTGTTTGTTCCTTGAGTGCGGGAAGTCCTCGTAGAGGGAGGCTTGAGGTGTCCAGTGTTCACCCAAATCGCTTCCGATCACAGGACGGAACATCGCACACACTTGTTGGCACTGTGGCCTCAGGTCCATTGCAAAGTAAGCCTTCGCCGAGGCGTGGGAAACGAGTCGCTCCCCAGCTCACAAATGCCCGTGATGAGGTGGGCCGGATGGAAGCATGGGGGGTACCATGCTGCTTTGCCTGCAGGAGAAACATACGACAAGGTTCTAGAACATACTGTTATCTATGGGAGGACTGTGGTGCCCGGGACGCTCGGTGGCTCCAACGAGGGGCGCTAAGGACTCCTTCTGAAGCCCATACGATGCCAATCGTTTCAACGCACTTTGCTGCTGGCCCACGTGCTGGTTGCCCACCTCTGCAATGTATGGGAATTCAACTCTGTAGCAGGTCTTCCCACCGGGGACGCTAATTTCATTCACATCCTCGACCCTGAGCCTAGTGGCAGAGGCAAAAGCTGGGTCACTTCAGAGGCTCTTCCACCAGACGTTCGCAGAGGCGCCTGCCTTGGACTTGAAGCTACACGGAAGCAGGGACCTCAGGCACAGGGCAGACTGAGCGGTGTCCACCCTCACAGCATATAGCATTTCCTCGGGAACAGGGTCACTTTGGTGTCAGCTCTGGGATCCAAGATTTCGTGAGAGTGCTCCTTTGGTGACCAGAATCTATGGCTCACGCGGGACACGTGCAGCGGTTACTTTCGGACTTGCCATCTCAGACACTCTACCTCTGGGGCGTTCGGAAGCTGCGCGAAGGTAACAAAGTGGGCTCAAGTCCAGTACCCGAAAAGTGTCTCATGCCTCTCAACAGATGGCAGGCAGCGTGTCTCCTGCTGCTGCAGAAGGACTGCAGACGTCTGTTTCAGGCTATAGGCTAGAAACGTGGTGCCCGCTGATAGAAATGCCGGCAGTGGCCCGCAGTGAAAGTGTCATGCACCTGGTGGTTTCTTCGACATAAGCAAGTCGCACGTACCGGTCACGGACATGTGCCCCTGCGCGGGGCAGGGTGCGTGAAGCCACCTCTTTGGGCAAACCCTACGGGTGGCCTGGCAAATGTGTCCCGTTTATGGGAAACTGTTATATTCCTTTCCGGTTTGATGAAAGGTACGTTACAAGCATTACCGTTTTCTGGATTTGGAGTTCTGCCATGGAGTGCAACGCAGAGACCCAAGGGTTTGGGGGATAGGGAGCTAGCACTTTGGCAGAGGCATCGCCATGCTGCCCCGAGCTCTGGGCTCCGTATTCAACTTGGAGTAAAGGCAGCCTGGGGTGCAATGCACGGACCGTCTGGCCCTAGACGGGATGTGCACGTGCAACAGACGAGCTAGAGGAGAGAAATGGGATACCCGCAGTTCTTCGGGATAGGCCAGCTCTCATCCAGCTAGTTGCGAAAGCAGGCTCCGAAAGGCCTGGATGCCTTTTCTCAACACGCCACACACGAGTTCAGTCACGCAGTACTACACTCGGAGTTTCTCAAGGGTACGTGGAGGGACAGCTTTTCTGACTGCATAGGAACGGAGTTCCTCACAGGGGAAATGGGATGTGTACCGGACAGGCTGGGGGAACAAAATTTCGTATGCAGTTGTCCTCCAGTGGACCGGGAGAGGGACCCAGGTCTGGCGAGCGCATAGTGTCTCTGGTCCCACACGTTCTGGGGCAGTGTGCTGCCTCAGCTCCCTTACAAGGCTGTGTTGACATTGAGCCACGTAAGTAGAATAAGCTGCGGAAGTCAGTTTGACGCACATCCCAGGGTAGCCTTGCAGAGTTCCAATCCCAAGCCCTGTGGAGACAGATGGGCCTGAAAGCGTTTCACCCACGACGGCTCTTTGAAAACTCCGGGTCATTCCGAGTGCAGGGAGGACTGCGGTGAAGAGGGCTGTGAGCGTCAGTCGTATCTTTTGTCCATGCCTCCTGGACGTGGAGTGTGGCAAAGCGTGCCCAAGTGGACGGGAGGACAAAGCCTTCCCAAATCAAGTTGCAGGCTGCTGTTGTTACATGGAATCCCGGGCTTTGTTCACTGCTGTGTGCGACAAAGAAATCCTGGCTTCGTGTTTGTTCCTTGAGTGCGGGAAGTCCTCGTAGAGGGAGGCTTGAGGTGTCCAGTGTTCACTCAAATCGCTTCCGATCACAGGACGGAACATCGCACACACTTGTTGGCACTGTGGCCTCAGGTCCATTGCAAAGTAAGCCTTCGCCGAGGCGTGGGAAACGAGTCGCTCCCCAGCTCACAAATGCCCGTGATGAGGTGGGCCGGATGGAAGCATGGGGGGTACCATGCTGCTTTGCCTGCAGGAGAAACATATGACAAGGTTCTAGAACATACTGTTATCTATGGGAGGACTGTGGTGCCCGGGACGCTCGGTGGCTCCAACGAGGGGCGCTAAGGGCTCCTTCTGAAGCCCATACGATGCCAATCGTTTCAACGCACTTTGCTGCTGGCCCACGTGCTGGTTGCCCACCTCTGCAATGTATGGGAATTCAACTCTGTATCAGGTCTTCCCACCGGGGACGCTAATTTCGTTCACATCCTCGACCCTGAGCCTAGTGGCAGAGGCAAAAGCTGGGTCACTTCAGAGGCTCTTCCACCAGACGTTCGCAGAGGCGCCTGCCTTGGACTTGAAGCTACACGGAAGCAGGGACCTCAGGCACAGGGCAGACTGAGCGGTGTCCACCCTCACAGCATATAGCATTTCCTCGGGAACAGGGTCACTTTGGTGTCAGCTCTGGGATCCAAGATTTCGTGAGAGTGCTCCTTTGGTGACCAGAATCTATGGCTCACGCGGGACACGTGCAGCGGTTACTTTCGGACTTGCCATCTCAGACACTCTACCTCTGGGGCGTTCGGAAGCTGCGCGAAGGTAACAAAGTGGGCTCAAGTCCAGTACCCGAAAAGTGTCTCATGCCTCTCAACAGATGGCAGGCAGCGTGTCTCCTGCTGCTGCAGAAGGACTGCAGACGTCTGTTTCAGGCTATAGGCTAGAAACGTGGTGCCCGCTGATAGAAATGCCGGCAGTGGCCCGCAGTGAAAGTGTCATGCACCTGGTGGTTTCTTCGACATAAGCAAGTCGCACGTACCGGTCACGGACATGTGCCCCTGCGCGGGGCAGGGTGCGTGAAGCCACCTCTTTGGGCAAACCCTACGGGTGGCCTGGCAAATGTGTCCCGTTTATGGGAAACTGTTATATTCCTTTCCGGTTTGATGAAAGGTACGTTACAAGCATTACCGTTTTCTGAATTTGGAGTTCTGCCATGGAGTGCAACGCAGAGACCCAAGGGTTTGGGGGATAGGGAGCTAGCACTTTGGCAGAGGCATCTCCATGCTGCCCCGAGCTCTGGGCTGCGTATTCAACTTGGAGTAAAGGCAGCCTGGGGTGCAATGCACGGACCATCTGGCCCTAGACGGGATGTGCACGTGCAACAGACGAGCTAGAGGAGAGAAATGGGATACCCGCAGTTCTTCGGGATAGGCCAGCTCTCATCCAGCTAGTTGCGAAAGCAGGCTCCGAAAGGCCTGGATGCCTTTTCTCAACACGCCACACACGAGTTCAGTCACGCAGTACTACACTCGGACTTTCTCAAGGGTACGTGGAGGGACAGCTTTTCTGACTGCATAGGAACGGAGTTCCTCACAGGGGAAATGGGATGTGTACCGGACAGGCTGGGGGAACAAAATTTCGTATGCAGTTGTCCTCCAGTGGACCGGGAGAGGGACCCAGGTCTGGCGAGCGCATAGTGTCTCTGGTCCCACACGTTCTGGGGCAGTGTGCTGCCTCAGCTCCCTTACAAGGCTGTGTTGACATTGAGCCACGTAAGTAGAATAAGCTGCGGAAGTCAGTTTGACGCACATCCCAGGGTAGCCTTGCAGAGTTCCAATCCCAAGCCCTGTGGAGACAGATGGGCCTGAAAGCGTTTCACCCACGACGGCTCTTTGAAAACTCCGGGTCATTCCGAGTGCAGGGAGGACTGCGGTGAAGAGGGCTGTGAGCGTCAATCGTATCTTTTGTCCATGCCTCCTGGACGTGGAGTGTGGCAAAGCGTGCCCAGGTGGACGGGAGGACAAAGCCTTCCCAAATCAAGTTGCAGGCTGCTGTTGTTACATGGAATCCCGGGCTTTGTTCACTGCTGTGTGCGACAAAGAAATCCTGGCTTCGTGTTTGTTCCTTGAGTGCGGGAAGTCCTCGTAGAGGGAGGCTTGAGGTGTCCAGTGTTCACCCAAATCGCTTCCGATCACAGGACGGAACATCGCACACACTTGTTGGCACTGTGGCCTCAGGTCCATTGCAAAGTAAGCCTTCGCCGAGGCGTGGGAAACGAGTCGCTCCCCAGCTCACAAATGCCCGTGATGAGGTGGGCCGGATGGAAGCATGGGGGGTACCATGCTGCTTTGCCTGCAGGAGAAACATACGACAAGGTTCTAGAACATACTGTTATCTATGGGAGGACTGTGGTGCCCGGGACGCTCGGTGGCTCCAACGAGGGGCGCTAAGGACTCCTTCTGAAGCCCATACGATGCCAATCGTTTCAACGCACTTTGCTGCTGGCCCACGTGCTGGTTGCCCACCTCTGCAATGTATGGGAATTCAACTCTGTATCAGGTCTTCCCACCGGGGACGCTAATTTCGTTCACATCCTCGACCCTGAGCCTAGTGGCAGAGGCAAAAGCTGGGTCACTTCAGAGGCTCTTCCACCAGACGTTCGCAGAGGCACCTGCCTTGGACTTGAAGCTACACGGAAGCAGGGACCTCAGGCACAGGGCAGACTGAGCGGTGTCCACCCTCACAGCATATAGCATTTCCTCGGGAACAGGGTCACTTTGGTGTCAGCTCTGGGATCCAAGGTTTCGTGAGAGTGCTCGTTTGGTGACCAGAATCTATGGCTCACGCGGGACACGTGCAGCGGTTACTTTCGGACTTGCCATCTCAGACACTCTACCTCTGGGGCGTTCGGAAGCTGCGCGAAGGTAACAAAGTGGGCTCAAGTCCAGTACCCGAAAAGTGTCTCATGCCTCTCAACAGATGGCAGGCAGCGTGTCTCCTGCTGCTGCAGAAGGACTGCAGACGTCTGTTTCAGGCTATAGGCTAGAAACGTGGTGCCCGCTGATAGAAATGCCGGCAGTGGCCCGCAGTGAAAGTGTCATGCACCTGGTGGTTTCTTCGACATAAGCAAGCCACACGTACCGGTCACGGACATGTGCCCCTGCGCGGGGCAGGGTGCGTGAAGCCACCTCTTTGGGCAAACCCTACGGGTGGCCTGGCAAATGTGTCCCGTTTATGGGAAACTGTTATATTCCTTTCCGGTTTGATGAAAGGTACGTTACGAGCATTGCCGTTTTCTGGATTTGGAGTTCTGCCATGGAGTGCAACGCAGAGACCCAAGGGTTTGGGGGATAGGGAGCTAGCACTTTGGCAGAGGCATCTCCATGCTGCCCCGAGCTCTGGGCTCCGTATTCAACTTGGAGTAAAGGCAGCCTGGGGTGCAATGCACGGACCGTCTGGCCCTAGACGGGATGTGCACGTGCAACAGACGAGCTAGAGGAGAGAAATGGGATACCCGCAGTTCTTCGGGATAGGCCAGCTCTCATCCAGCTAGTTGCGAAAGCAGGCTCCGAAAGGCCTGGATGCCTTTGCTCAACACGCCACACACGAGTTCAGTCACGCAGTACTACACTCGGAGTTTCTCAAGGGTACGTGGAGGGACAGCTTTTCAGACTGCATAGGAACGGAGTTCCTCACAGGGGAAATGGGATGTGTACCGGACAGGCTGGGGGAACAAAATTTCGTATGCAGTTGTCCTCCAGTGGACCGGGAGAGGGACCCAGGTCTGGCGAGCGCATAGTGTCTCTGGTCCCACACGTTCTGGGGCAGTGTGCTGCCTCAGCTCCCTTACAAGGCTGTGTTGACATTGAGCCACGTAAGTAGAATAAACTGCGGAAGTCAGTTTGACGCACATCCCAGGGTAGCCTTGCAGAGTTCCAATCCCAAGCCCTGTGGAGACAGATGGGCCTGAAAGCGTTTCACCCAGGACAGCTCTTTGAAAACTCCGGGTCATTCCGAGTGCAGGGAGGACTGCGGTGAAGAGGGCTGTGAGCGTCAATCGTATCTTTTGTCCATGCCTCCTGGACGTGGAGTGTGGCAAAGCGTGCCCAGGTGGACGGGAGGACAAAGCCTTCCCAAATCAAGTTGCAGGCTGCTGTTGTTACATGGAATCCCGGGCTTTGTTCACTGCTGTGTGCGACAAAGAAATCCTGGCTTCGTGTTTGTTCCTTGAGTGCGGGAAGTCCTCGTAGAGGGAGGCTTGAGGTGTCCAGTGTTCACCCAAATCGCTTCCGATCACAGGACGGAACATCGCACACACTTGTTGGCACTGTGGCCTCAGGTCCATTGCAAAGTAAGCCTTCGCCGAGGCGTGGGAAACGAGTCGCTCCCCAGCTCACAAATGCCCGTGATGAGGTGGGCCGGATGGAAGCATGGGGGGTACCATGCTGCTTTGCCTGCAGGAGAAACATACGACAAGGTTCTAGAACATACTGTTATCTATGGGAGGACTGTGGTGCCCGGGACGCTCGGTGGCTCCAACGAGGGGCGCTAAGGACTCCTTCTGAAGCCCATACGATGCCAATCGTTTCAACGCACTTTGCTGCTGGCCCACGTGCTGGTTGCCCACCTCTGCAATGTATGGGAATTCAACTCTGTAGCAGGTCTTCCCACCGGGGACGCTAATTTCATTCACATCCTCGACCCTGAGCCTAGTGGCAGAGGCAAAAGCTGGGTCACTTCAGAGGCTCTTCCACCAGACGTTCGCAGAGGCGCCTGCCTTGGACTTGAAGCTACACGGAAGCAGGGACCTCAGGCACAGGGCAGACTGAGCGGTGTCCACCCTCACAGCATATAGCATTTCCTCGGGAACAGGGTCACTTTGGTGTCAGCTCTGGGATCCAAGATTTCGTGAGAGTGCTCCTTTGGTGACCAGAATCTATGGCTCACGCGGGACACGTGCAGCGGTTACTTTCGGACTTGCCATCTCAGACACTCTACCTCTGGGGCGTTCGGAAGCTGCGCGAAGGTAACAAAGTGGGCTCAAGTCCAGTACCCGAAAAGTGTCTCATGCCTCTCAACAGATGGCAGGCAGCGTGTCTCCTGCTGCTGCAGAAGGACTGCAGACGTCTGTTTCAGGCTATAGGCTAGAAACGTGGTGCCCGCTGATAGAAATGCCGGCAGTGGCCCGCAGTGAAAGTGTCATGCACCTGGTGGTTTCTTCGACATAAGCAAGTCGCACGTACCGGTCACGGACATGTGCCCCTGCGCGGGGCAGGGTACGTGAAGCCACCTCTTTGGGCAAACCCTACGGGTGGCCTGGCAAATGTGTCCCGTTTATGGGAAACTGTTATATTCCTTTCCAGTTTGATGAAAGGTACGTTACAAGCATTACCGTTTTCTGGATTTGGAGTTCTGCCATGGAGTGCAACGCAGAGACCCAAGGGTTTGGGGGATAGGGAGCTAGCACTTTGGCAGAGGCATCGCCATGCTGCCCCGAGCTCTGGGCTCCGTATTCAACTTGGAGTAAAGGCAGCCTGGGGTGCAATGCACGGACCGTCTGGCCCTAGACGGGATGTGCACGTGCAACAGACGAGCTAGAGGAGAGAAATGGGATACCCGCAGTTCTTCGGGATAGGCCAGCTCTCATCCAGCTAGTTGCGAAAGCAGGCTCTGAAAGGCCTGGATGCCTTTGCTCAACACGCCACACACGAGTTCAGTCACGCAGTACTACACTCGGACTTTCTCAAGGGTACGTGGAGGGACAGCTTTTCTGACTGCATAGGAACGGAGTTCCTCACAGGGGAAATGGGATGTGTACCGGACAGGCTGGGGGAACAAAATTTCGTATGCAGTTGTCCTCCAGTGGACCAGGAGAGGGACCCAGGTCTGGCGAGCGCATAGTGTCTCTGGTCCCACACGTTCTGGGGCAGTGTGCTGCCTCAGCTCCCTTACAAGGCTGTGTTGACATTGAGCCACGTAAGTAGAATAAGCTGCGGAAGTCAGTTTGACGCACATCCCAGGGTAGCCTTGCAGAGTTCCAATCCCAAGCCCTGTGGAGACAGATGGGCCTGAAAGCGTTTCACCCACGACGGCTCTTTGAAAACTCCGGGTCATTCCGAGTGCAGGGAGGACTGCGGTGAAGAGGGCTGTGAGCGTCAGTCGTATCTTTTGTCCATGCCTCCTGGACGTGGAGTGTGGCAAAGCGTGCCCAAGTGGACGGGAGGACAAAGCCTTCCCAAATCAAGTTGCAGGCTGCTGTTGTTACATGGAATCCCGGGCTTTGTTCACTGCTGTGTGCGACAAAGAAATCCTGGCTTCGTGTTTGTTCCTTGAGTGCGGGAAGTCCTCGTAGAGGGAGGCTTGAGGTGTCCAGTGTTCACTCAAATCGCTTCCGATCACAGGACGGAACATCGCACACACTTGTTGGCACTGTGGCCTCAGGTCCATTGCAAAGTAAGCCTTCGCCGAGGCGTGGGAAACGAGTCGCTCCCCAGCTCACAAATGCCCGTGATGAGGTGGGCCGGATGGAAGCATGGGGGGTACCATGCTGCTTTGCCTGCAGGAGAAACATACGACAAGGTTCTAGAACATACTGTTATCTATGGGAGGACTGTGGTGCCCGGGACGCTCGGTGGCTCCAACGAGGGGCGCTAAGGGCTCCTTCTGAAGCCCATACGATGCCAATCGTTTCAACGCACTTTGCTGCTGGCCCACGTGCTGGTTGCCCACCTCTGCAATGTATGGGAATTCAACTCTGTATCAGGTCTTCCCACCGGGGACGCTAATTTCGTTCACATCCTCGACCCTGAGCCTAGTGGCAGAGGCAAAAGCTGGGTCACTTCAGAGGCTCTTCCACCAGACGTTCGCAGAGGCGCCTGCCTTGGACTTGAAGCTACTCGGAAGCAGGGACCTCAGGCACAGGGCAGACTGAGCGGTGTCCACCCTCACAGCATATAGCATTTCCTCGGGAACAGGGTCACTTTGGTGTCAGCTCTGGGATCCAAGATTTCGTGAGAGTGCTCCTTTGGTGACCAGAATCTATGGCTCACGCGGGACACGTGCAGCGGTTACTTTCGGACTTGCCATCTCAGACACTCTACCTCTGGGGCGTTCGGAAGCTGCGCGAAGGTAACAAAGTGGGCTCAAGTCCAGTACCCGAAAAGTGTCTCATGCCTCTCAACAGATGGCAGGCAGCGTGTCTCCTGCTGCTGCAGAAGGACTGCAGACGTCTGTTTCAGGCTATAGGCTAGAAACGTGGTGCCCGCTGATAGAAATGCCGGCAGTGGCCCGCAGTGAAAGTGTCATGCACCTGGTGGTTTCTTCGACATAAGCAAGTCGCACGTACCGGTCACGGACATGTGCCCCTGCGCGGGGCAGGGTGCGTGAAGCCACCTCTTTGGGCAAACCCTACGGGTGGCCTGGCAAATGTGTCCTGTTTATGGGAAACTGTTATATTCCTTTCCGGTTTGATGAAAGGTACGTTACAAGCATTGCCGTTTTCTGGATTTGGAGTTCTGCCATGGAGTGCAACGCAGAGACCCAAGGGTTTGGGGGATAGGGAGCTAGCACTTTGGCAGAGGCATCGCCATGCTGCCCCGAGCTCTGGGCTCCGTATTCAACTTGGAGTAAAGGCAGCCTGGGGTGCAATGCACGGACCGTCTGGCCCTAGACGGGATGTGCACGTGCAACAGACGAGCTAGAGGAGAGAAATGGGATACCCGCAGTTCTTCGGGATAGGCCAGCTCTCATCCAGCTAGTTGCGAAAGCAGGCTCCGAAAGGCCTGGATGCCTTTTCTCAACACGCCACACACGAGTTCAGTCACGCAGTACTACACTCGGAGTTTCTCAAGGGTACGTGGAGGGACAGCTTTTCTGACTGCATAGGAACGGAGTTCCTCACAGGGGAAATGGGATGTGTACCGGACAGGCTGGGGGAACAAAATTTCGTATGCAGTTGTCCTCCAGTGGACCGGGAGAGGGACCCAGGTCTGGCGAGCGCATAGTGTCTCTGGTCCCACACGTTCTGGGGCAGTGTGCTGCCTCAGCTCCCTTACAAGGCTGTGTTGACATTGAGCCACGTAAGTAGAATAAGCTGCGGAAGTCAGTTTGACGCACATCCCAGGGTAGCCTTGCAGAGTTCCAATCCCAAGCCCTGTGGAGACAGATGGGCCTGAAAGCGTTTCACCCACGACGGCTCTTTGAAAACTCCGGGTCATTCCGAGTGCAGGGAGGACTGCGGTGAAGAGGGCTGTGAGCGTCAGTCGTATCTTTTGTCCATGCCTCCTGGACGTGGAGTGTGGCAAAGCGTGCCCAAGTGGACGGGAGGACAAAGCCTTCCCAAATCAAGTTGCAGGCTGCTGTTGTTACATGGAATCCCGGGCTTTGTTCACTGCTGTGTGCGACAAAGAAATCCTGGCTTCGTGTTTGTTCCTTGAGTGCGGGAAGTCCTCGTAGAGGGAGGCTTGAGGTGTCCAGTGTTCACTCAAATCGCTTCCGATCACAGGACGGAACATCGCACACACTTGTTGGCACTGTGGCCTCAGGTCCATTGCAAAGTAAGCCTTCGCCGAGGCGTGGGAAACGAGTCGCTCCCCAGCTCACAAATGCCCGTGATGAGGTGGGCCGGATGGAAGCATGGGGGGTACCATGCTGCTTTGCCTGCAGGAGAAACATATGACAAGGTTCTAGAACATACTGTTATCTATGGGAGGACTGTGGTGCCCGGGACGCTCGGTGGCTCCAACGAGGGGCGCTAAGGGCTCCTTCTGAAGCCCATACGATGCCAATCGTTTCAACGCACTTTGCTGCTGGCCCACGTGCTGGTTGCCCACCTCTGCAATGTATGGGAATTCAACTCTGTATCAGGTCTTCCCACCGGGGACGCTAATTTCGTTCACATCCTCGACCCTGAGCCTAGTGGCAGAGGCAAAAGCTGGGTCACTTCAGAGGCTCTTCCACCAGACGTTCGCAGAGGCGCCTGCCTTGGACTTGAAGCTACACGGAAGCAGGGACCTCAGGCACAGGGCAGACTGAGCGGTGTCCACCCTCACAGCATATAGCATTTCCTCGGGAACAGGGTCACTTTGGTGTCAGCTCTGGGATCCAAGATTTCGTGAGAGTGCTCCTTTGGTGACCAGAATCTATGGCTCACGCGGGACACGTGCAGCGGTTACTTTCGGACTTGCCATCTCAGACACTCTACCTCTGGGGCGTTCGGAAGCTGCGCGAAGGTAACAAAGTGGGCTCAAGTCCAGTACCCGAAAAGTGTCTCATGCCTCTCAACAGATGGCAGGCAGCGTGTCTCCTGCTGCTGCAGAAGGACTGCAGACGTCTGTTTCAGGCTATAGGCTAGAAACGTGGTGCCCGCTGATAGAAATGCCGGCAGTGGCCCGCAGTGAAAGTGTCATGCACCTGGTGGTTTCTTCGACATAAGCAAGTCGCACGTACCGGTCACGGACATGTGCCCCTGCGCGGGGCAGGGTGCGTGAAGCCACCTCTTTGGGCAAACCCTACGGGTGGCCTGGCAAATGTGTCCCGTTTATGGGAAACTGTTATATTCCTTTCCGGTTTGATGAAAGGTACGTTACAAGCATTACCGTTTTCTGAATTTGGAGTTCTGCCATGGAGTGCAACGCAGAGACCCAAGGGTTTGGGGGATAGGGAGCTAGCACTTTGGCAGAGGCATCTCCATGCTGCCCCGAGCTCTGGGCTGCGTATTCAACTTGGAGTAAAGGCAGCCTGGGGTGCAATGCACGGACCATCTGGCCCTAGACGGGATGTGCACGTGCAACAGACGAGCTAGAGGAGAGAAATGGGATACCCGCAGTTCTTCGGGATAGGCCAGCTCTCATCCAGCTAGTTGCGAAAGCAGGCTCCGAAAGGCCTGGATGCCTTTTCTCAACACGCCACACACGAGTTCAGTCACGCAGTACTACACTCGGACTTTCTCAAGGGTACGTGGAGGGACAGCTTTTCTGACTGCATAGGAACGGAGTTCCTCACAGGGGAAATGGGATGTGTACCGGACAGGCTGGGGGAACAAAATTTCGTATGCAGTTGTCCTCCAGTGGACCGGGAGAGGGACCCAGGTCTGGCGAGCGCATAGTGTCTCTGGTCCCACACGTTCTGGGGCAGTGTGCTGCCTCAGCTCCCTTACAAGGCTGTGTTGACATTGAGCCACGTAAGTAGAATAAGCTGCGGAAGTCAGTTTGACGCACATCCCAGGGTAGCCTTGCAGAGTTCCAATCCCAAGCCCTGTGGAGACAGATGGGCCTGAAAGCGTTTCACCCACGACGGCTCTTTGAAAACTCCGGGTCATTCCGAGTGCAGGGAGGACTGCGGTGAAGAGGGCTGTGAGCGTCAATCGTATCTTTTGTCCATGCCTCCTGGACGTGGAGTGTGGCAAAGCGTGCCCAGGTGGACGGGAGGACAAAGCCTTCCCAAATCAAGTTGCAGGCTGCTGTTGTTACATGGAATCCCGGGCTTTGTTCACTGCTGTGTGCGACAAAGAAATCCTGGCTTCGTGTTTGTTCCTTGAGTGCGGGAAGTCCTCGTAGAGGGAGGCTTGAGGTGTCCAGTGTTCACCCAAATCGCTTCCGATCACAGGACGGAACATCGCACACACTTGTTGGCACTGTGGCCTCAGGTCCATTGCAAAGTAAGCCTTCGCCGAGGCGTGGGAAACGAGTCGCTCCCCAGCTCACAAATGCCCGTGATGAGGTGGGCCGGATGGAAGCATGGGGGGTACCATGCTGCTTTGCCTGCAGGAGAAACATACGACAAGGTTCTAGAACATACTGTTATCTATGGGAGGACTGTGGTGCCCGGGACGCTCGGTGGCTCCAACGAGGGGCGCTAAGGACTCCTTCTGAAGCCCATACGATGCCAATCGTTTCAACGCACTTTGCTGCTGGCCCACGTGCTGGTTGCCCACCTCTGCAATGTATGGGAATTCAACTCTGTATCAGGTCTTCCCACCGGGGACGCTAATTTCGTTCACATCCTCGACCCTGAGCCTAGTGGCAGAGGCAAAAGCTGGGTCACTTCAGAGGCTCTTCCACCAGACGTTCGCAGAGGCACCTGCCTTGGACTTGAAGCTACACGGAAGCAGGGACCTCAGGCACAGGGCAGACTGAGCGGTGTCCACCCTCACAGCATATAGCATTTCCTCGGGAACAGGGTCACTTTGGTGTCAGCTCTGGGATCCAAGGTTTCGTGAGAGTGCTCGTTTGGTGACCAGAATCTATGGCTCACGCGGGACACGTGCAGCGGTTACTTTCGGACTTGCCATCTCAGACACTCTACCTCTGGGGCGTTCGGAAGCTGCGCGAAGGTAACAAAGTGGGCTCAAGTCCAGTACCCGAAAAGTGTCTCATGCCTCTCAACAGATGGCAGGCAGCGTGTCTCCTGCTGCTGCAGAAGGACTGCAGACGTCTGTTTCAGGCTATAGGCTAGAAACGTGGTGCCCGCTGATAGAAATGCCGGCAGTGGCCCGCAGTGAAAGTGTCATGCACCTGGTGGTTTCTTCGACATAAGCAAGCCACACGTACCGGTCACGGACATGTGCCCCTGCGCGGGGCAGGGTGCGTGAAGCCACCTCTTTGGGCAAACCCTACGGGTGGCCTGGCAAATGTGTCCCGTTTATGGGAAACTGTTATATTCCTTTCCGGTTTGATGAAAGGTACGTTACGAGCATTGCCGTTTTCTGGATTTGGAGTTCTGCCATGGAGTGCAACGCAGAGACCCAAGGGTTTGGGGGATAGGGAGCTAGCACTTTGGCAGAGGCATCTCCATGCTGCCCCGAGCTCTGGGCTCCGTATTCAACTTGGAGTAAAGGCAGCCTGGGGTGCAATGCACGGACCGTCTGGCCCTAGACGGGATGTGCACGTGCAACAGACGAGCTAGAGGAGAGAAATGGGATACCCGCAGTTCTTCGGGATAGGCCAGCTCTCATCCAGCTAGTTGCGAAAGCAGGCTCCGAAAGGCCTGGATGCCTTTGCTCAACACGCCACACACGAGTTCAGTCACGCAGTACTACACTCGGAGTTTCTCAAGGGTACGTGGAGGGACAGCTTTTCAGACTGCATAGGAACGGAGTTCCTCACAGGGGAAATGGGATGTGTACCGGACAGGCTGGGGGAACAAAATTTCGTATGCAGTTGTCCTCCAGTGGACCGGGAGAGGGACCCAGGTCTGGCGAGCGCATAGTGTCTCTGGTCCCACACGTTCTGGGGCAGTGTGCTGCCTCAGCTCCCTTACAAGGCTGTGTTGACATTGAGCCACGTAAGTAGAATAAACTGCGGAAGTCAGTTTGACGCACATCCCAGGGTAGCCTTGCAGAGTTCCAATCCCAAGCCCTGTGGAGACAGATGGGCCTGAAAGCGTTTCACCCAGGACAGCTCTTTGAAAACTCCGGGTCATTCCGAGTGCAGGGAGGACTGCGGTGAAGAGGGCTGTGAGCGTCAATCGTATCTTTTGTCCATGCCTCCTGGACGTGGAGTGTGGCAAAGCGTGCCCAGGTGGACGGGAGGACAAAGCCTTCCCAAATCAAGTTGCAGGCTGCTGTTGTTACATGGAATCCCGGGCTTTGTTCACTGCTGTGTGCGACAAAGAAATCCTGGCTTCGTGTTTGTTCCTTGAGTGCGGGAAGTCCTCGTAGAGGGAGGCTTGAGGTGTCCAGTGTTCACCCAAATCGCTTCCGATCACAGGACGGAACATCGCACACACTTGTTGGCACTGTGGCCTCAGGTCCATTGCAAAGTAAGCCTTCGCCGAGGCGTGGGAAACGAGTCGCTCCCCAGCTCACAAATGCCCGTGATGAGGTGGGCCGGATGGAAGCATGGGGGGTACCATGCTGCTTTGCCTGCAGGAGAAACATACGACAAGGTTCTAGAACATACTGTTATCTATGGGAGGACTGTGGTGCCCGGGACGCTCGGTGGCTCCAACGAGGGGCGCTAAGGACTCCTTCTGAAGCCCATACGATGCCAATCGTTTCAACGCACTTTGCTGCTGGCCCACGTGCTGGTTGCCCACCTCTGCAATGTATGGGAATTCAACTCTGTAGCAGGTCTTCCCACCGGGGACGCTAATTTCATTCACATCCTCGACCCTGAGCCTAGTGGCAGAGGCAAAAGCTGGGTCACTTCAGAGGCTCTTCCACCAGACGTTCGCAGAGGCGCCTGCCTTGGACTTGAAGCTACACGGAAGCAGGGACCTCAGGCACAGGGCAGACTGAGCGGTGTCCACCCTCACAGCATATAGCATTTCCTCGGGAACAGGGTCACTTTGGTGTCAGCTCTGGGATCCAAGATTTCGTGAGAGTGCTCCTTTGGTGACCAGAATCTATGGCTCACGCGGGACACGTGCAGCGGTTACTTTCGGACTTGCCATCTCAGACACTCTACCTCTGGGGCGTTCGGAAGCTGCGCGAAGGTAACAAAGTGGGCTCAAGTCCAGTACCCGAAAAGTGTCTCATGCCTCTCAACAGATGGCAGGCAGCGTGTCTCCTGCTGCTGCAGAAGGACTGCAGACGTCTGTTTCAGGCTATAGGCTAGAAACGTGGTGCCCGCTGATAGAAATGCCGGCAGTGGCCCGCAGTGAAAGTGTCATGCACCTGGTGGTTTCTTCGACATAAGCAAGTCGCACGTACCGGTCACGGACATGTGCCCCTGCGCGGGGCAGGGTACGTGAAGCCACCTCTTTGGGCAAACCCTACGGGTGGCCTGGCAAATGTGTCCCGTTTATGGGAAACTGTTATATTCCTTTCCGGTTTGATGAAAGGTACGTTACAAGCATTACCGTTTTCTGGATTTGGAGTTCTGCCATGGAGTGCAACGCAGAGACCCAAGGGTTTGGGGGATAGGGAGCTAGCACTTTGGCAGAGGCATCGCCATGCTGCCCCGAGCTCTGGGCTCCGTATTCAACTTGGAGTAAAGGCAGCCTGGGGTGCAATGCACGGACCGTCTGGCCCTAGACGGGATGTGCACGTGCAACAGACGAGCTAGAGGAGAGAAATGGGATACCCGCAGTTCTTCGGGATAGGCCAGCTCTCATCCAGCTAGTTGCGAAAGCAGGCTCCGAAAGGCCTGGATGCCTTTGCTCAACACGCCACACACGAGTTCAGTCACGCAGTACTACACTCGGACTTTCTCAAGGGTACGTGGAGGGACAGCTTTTCTGACTGCATAGGAACGGAGTTCCTCACAGGGGAAATGGGATGTGTACCGGACAGGCTGGGGGAACAAAATTTCGTATGCAGTTGTCCTCCAGTGGACCAGGAGAGGGACCCAGGTCTGGCGAGCGCATAGTGTCTCTGGTCCCACACGTTCTGGGGCAGTGTGCTGCCTCAGCTCCCTTACAAGGCTGTGTTGACATTGAGCCACGTAAGTAGAATAAGCTGCGGAAGTCAGTTTGACGCACATCCCAGGGTAGCCTTGCAGAGTTCCAATCCCAAGCCCTGTGGAGACAGATGGGCCTGAAAGCGTTTCACCCACGACGGCTCTTTGAAAACTCCGGGTCATTCCGAGTGCAGGGAGGACTGCGGTGAAGAGGGCTGTGAGCGTCAGTCGTATCTTTTGTCCATGCCTCCTGGACGTGGAGTGTGGCAAAGCGTGCCCAAGTGGACGGGAGGACAAAGCCTTCCCAAATCAAGTTGCAGGCTGCTGTTGTTACATGGAATCCCGGGCTTTGTTCACTGCTGTGTGCGACAAAGAAATCCTGGCTTCGTGTTTGTTCCTTGAGTGCGGGAAGTCCTCGTAGAGGGAGGCTTGAGGTGTCCAGTGTTCACTCAAATCGCTTCCGATCACAGGACGGAACATCGCACACACTTGTTGGCACTGTGGCCTCAGGTCCATTGCAAAGTAAGCCTTCGCCGAGGCGTGGGAAACGAGTCGCTCCCCAGCTCACAAATGCCCGTGATGAGGTGGGCCGGATGGAAGCATGGGGGGTACCATGCTGCTTTGCCTGCAGGAGAAACATACGACAAGGTTCTAGAACATACTGTTATCTATGGGAGGACTGTGGTGCCCGGGACGCTCGGTGGCTCCAACGAGGGGCGCTAAGGGCTCCTTCTGAAGCCCATACGATGCCAATCGTTTCAACGCACTTTGCTGCTGGCCCACGTGCTGGTTGCCCACCTCTGCAATGTATGGGAATTCAACTCTGTATCAGGTCTTCCCACCGGGGACGCTAATTTCGTTCACATCCTCGACCCTGAGCCTAGTGGCAGAGGCAAAAGCTGGGTCACTTCAGAGGCTCTTCCACCAGACGTTCGCAGAGGCGCCTGCCTTGGACTTGAAGCTACTCGGAAGCAGGGACCTCAGGCACAGGGCAGACTGAGCGGTGTCCACCCTCACAGCATATAGCATTTCCTCGGGAACAGGGTCACTTTGGTGTCAGCTCTGGGATCCAAGATTTCGTGAGAGTGCTCCTTTGGTGACCAGAATCTATGGCTCACGCGGGACACGTGCAGCGGTTACTTTCGGACTTGCCATCTCAGACACTCTACCTCTGGGGCGTTCGGAAGCTGCGCGAAGGTAACAAAGTGGGCTCAAGTCCAGTACCCGAAAAGTGTCTCATGCCTCTCAACAGATGGCAGGCAGCGTGTCTCCTGCTGCTGCAGAAGGACTGCAGACGTCTGTTTCAGGCTATAGGCTAGAAACGTGGTGCCCGCTGATAGAAATGCCGGCAGTGGCCCGCAGTGAAAGTGTCATGCACCTGGTGGTTTCTTCGACATAAGCAAGTCGCACGTACCGGTCACGGACATGTGCCCCTGCGCGGGGCAGGGTGCGTGAAGCCACCTCTTTGGGCAAACCCTACGGGTGGCCTGGCAAATGTGTCCTGTTTATGGGAAACTGTTATATTCCTTTCCGGTTTGATGAAAGGTACGTTACAAGCATTGCCGTTTTCTGGATTTGGAGTTCTGCCATGGAGTGCAACGCAGAGACCCAAGGGTTTGGGGGATAGGGAGCTAGCACTTTGGCAGAGGCATCGCCATGCTGCCCCGAGCTCTGGGCTCCGTATTCAACTTGTAGTAAAGGCAGCCTGGGGTGCAATGCACGGACCGTCTGGCCCTAGACGGGATGTGCACGTGCAACAGACGAGCTAGAGGAGAGAAATGGGATACCCGCAGTTCTTCGGGATAGGCCAGCTCTCATCCAGCTAGTTGCGAAACCAGGCTCCGAAAGGCCTGGATGCCTTTTCTCAACACGCCACACACGAGTTCAGTCACGCAGTACTACACTCGGACTTTCTCAAGGGTACGTGGAGGGACAGCTTTTCTGACTGCATAGGAACGGAGTTCCTCACAGGGGAAATGGGATGTGTACCGGACAGGCTGGGGGAACAAAATTTTGTATGCAGTTGTCCTCCAGTGGACCGGGAGAGGGACCCAGGTCTGGCGAGCGCATAGTGTCTCTGGTCCCACACGTTCTGGGGCAGTGTGCTGCCTCAGCTCCCTTACAAGGCTGTGTTGACATTGAGCCACGTAAGTAGAATAAGCTGCGGAAGTCAGTTTGACGCACATCCCAGGGTAGCCTTGCAGAGTTCCAATCCCAAGCCCTGTGGAGACAGATGGGCCTGAAAGCGTTTCACCCACGACGGCTCTTTGAAAACTCCGGGTCATTCCGAGTGCAGGGAGGACTGCGGTGAAGAGGGCTGTGAGCGTCAGTCGTATCTTTTGTCCATGCCTCCTGGACGTGGAGTGTGGCAAAGCGTGCCCAAGTGGACGGGAGGACAAAGCCTTCCCAAATCAAGTTGCAGGCTGCTGTTGTTACATGGAATCCCGGGCTTTGTTCACTGCTGTGTGCGACAAAGAAATCCTGGCTTCGTGTTTGTTCCTTGAGTGCGGGAAGTCCTCGTAGAGGGAGGCTTGAGGTGTCCAGTGTTCACTCAAATCGCTTCCGATCACAGGACGGAACATCGCACACACTTGTTGGCACTGTGGCCTCAGGTCCATTGCAAAGTAAGCCTTCGCCGAGGCGTGGGAAACGAGTCGCTCCCCAGCTCACAAATGCCCGTGATGAGGTGGGCCGGATGGAAGCATGGGGGGTACCATGCTGCTTTGCCTGCAGGAGAAACATACGACAAGGTTCTAGAACATACTGTTATCTATGGGAGGACTGTGGTGCCCGGGACGCTCGGTGGCTCCAACGAGGGGCGCTAAGGACTCCTTCTGAAGCCCATGCGATGCCAATCGTTTCAACGCACTTTGCTGCTGGCCCACGTGCTGGTTGCCCACCTCTGCAATGTATGGGAATTCAACTCTGTAGCAGGTCTTCCCACCGGGGACGCTAATTTCATTCACATCCTCGACCCTGAGCCTAGTGGCAGAGGCAAAAGCTGGGTCACTTCAGAGGCTCTTCCACCAGACGTTCGCAGAGGCGCCTGCCTTGGACTTGAAGCTACACGGAAGCAGGGACCTCAGGCACAGGGCAGACTGAGCGGTGTCCACCCTCACAGCATATAGCATTTCCTCGGGAACAGGGTCACTTTGGTGTCAGCTCTGGGATCCAAGATTTCGTGAGAGTGCTCCTTTGGTGACCAGAATCTATGGCTCACGCGGGACACGTGCAGCGGTTACTTTCGGACTTGCCATCTCAGACACTCTACCTCTGGGGCGTTCGGAAGCTGCGCGAAGGTAACAAAGTGGGCTCAAGTCCAGTACCCGAAAAGTGTCTCATGCCTCTCAACAGATGGCAGGCAGCGTGTCTCCTGCTGCTGCAGAAGGACTGCAGACGTCTGTTTCAGGCTATAGGCTAGAAACGTGGTGCCCGCTGATAGAAATGCCGGCAGTGGCCCGCAGTGAAAGTGTCATGCACCTGGTGGTTTCTTCGACATAAGCAAGTCGCACGTACCGGTCACGGACATGTGCCCCTGCGCGGGGCAGGGTGCGTGAAGCCACCTCTTTGGGCAAACCCTACGGGTGGCCTGGCAAATGTGTCCCGTTTATGGGAAACTGTTATATTCCTTTCCGGTTTGATGAAAGGTACGTTACAAGCATTACCGTTTTCTGGATTTGGAGTTCTGCCATGGAGTGCAACGCAGAGACCCAAGGGTTTGGGGGATAGGGAGCTAGCACTTTGGCAGAGGCATCGCCATGCTGCCCCGAGCTCTGGGCTCCGTATTCAACTTGGAGTAAAGGCAGCCTGGGGTGCAATGCACGGACCGTCTGGCCCTAGACGGGATGTGCACGTGCAACAGACGAGCTAGAGGAGAGAAATGGGATACCCGCAGTTCTTCGGGATAGGCCAGCTCTCATCCAGCTAGTTGCGAAAGCAGGCTCCGAAAGGCCTGGATGCCTTTGCTCAACACGCCACACACGAGTTCAGTCACGCAGTACTACACTCGGACTTTCTCAAGGGTACGTGGAGGGACAGCTTTTCTGACTGCATAGGAACGGAGTTCCTCACAGGGGAAATGGGATGTGTACCGGACAGGCTGGGGGAACAAAATTTCGTATGCAGTTGTCCTCCAGTGGACCGGGAGAGGGACCCAGGTCTGGCGAGCGCATAGTGTCTCTGGTCCCACACGTTCTGGGGCAGTGTGCTGCCTCAGCTCCCTTACAAGGCTGTGTTGACATTGAGCCACGTAAGTAGAATAAGCTGCGGAAGTCAGTTTGACGCACATCCCAGGGTAGCCTTGCAGAGTTCCAATCCCAAGCCCTGTGGAGACAGATGGGCCTGAAAGCGTTTCACCCACGACGGCTCTTTGAAAACTCCGGGTCATTCCGAGTGCAGGGAGGACTGCGGTGAAGAGGGCTGTGAGCGTCAGTCGTATCTTTTGTCCATGCCTCCTGGACGTGGAGTGTGGCAAAGCGTGCCCAAGTGGACGGGAGGACAAAGCCTTCCCAAATCAAGTTGCAGGCTGCTGTTGTTACATGGAATCCCGGGCTTTGTTCACTGCTGTGTGCGACAAAGAAATCCTGGCTTCGTGTTTGTTCCTTGAGTGCGGGAAGTCCTCGTAGAGGGAGGCTTGAGGTGTCCAGTGTTCACCCAAATCGCTTCCGATCACAGGACGGAACATCGCACACACTTGTTGGCACTGTGGCCTCAGGTCCATTGCAAAGTAAGCCTTCGCCGAGGCGTGGGAAACGAGTCGCTCCCCAGCTCACAAATGCCCGTGATGAGGTGGGCCGGATGGAAGCATGGGGGGTACCATGCTGCTTTGCCTGCAGGAGAAACATACGACAAGGTTCTAGAACATACTGTTATCTATGGGAGGACTGTGGTGCCCGGGACGCTCGGTGGCTCCAACGAGGGGCGCTAAGGGCTCCTTCTGAAGCCCATACGATGCCAATCGTTTCAACGCACTTTGCTGCTAGCCCACGTGCTGGTTGCCCACCTCTGCAATGTATGGGAATTCAACTCTGTATCAGGTCTTCCCACCGGGGACGCTAATTTCGTTCACATCCTCGACCCTGAGCCTAGTGGCAGAGGCAAAAGCTGGGTCACTTCAGAGGCTCTTCCACCAGACGTTCGCAGAGGCGCCTGCCTTGGACTTGAAGCTACTCGGAAGCAGGGACCTCAGGCACAGGGCAGACTGAGCGGTGTCCACCCTCACAGCATATAGCATTTCCTCGGGAACAGGGTCACTTTGGTGTCAGCTCTGGGATCCAAGGTTTCGTGAGAGTGCTCCTTTGGTGACCAGAATCTATGGCTCACGCGGGACACGTGCAGCGGTTACTTTCGGACTTGCCATCTCAGACACTCTACCTCTGGGGCGTTCGGAAGCTGCGCGAAGGTAACAAAGTGGGCTCAAGTCCAGTACCCGAAAAGTGTCTCATGCCTCTCAACAGATGGCAGGCAGCGTGTCTCCTGCTGCTGCAGAAGGACTGCAGACGTCTGTTTCAGGCTATAGGCTAGAAACGTGGTGCCCGCTGATAGAAATGCCGGCAGTGGCCCGCAGTGAAAGTGTCATGCACCTGGTGGTTTCTTCGACATAAGCAAGTCGCACGTACCGGTCACGGACATGTGCCCCTGCGCGGGGCAGGGTGCGTGAAGCCACCTCTTTGGGCAAACCCTACGGGTGGCCTGGCAAATGTGTCCTGTTTATGGGAAACTGTT
The DNA here is from genome assembly GCF_963455315.2 of Globicephala melas. NCBI lineage: Eukaryota > Metazoa > Chordata > Mammalia > Artiodactyla > Delphinidae > Globicephala > Globicephala melas. The sequence continues at coordinate 77,055,650 of NC_083335.1, forward strand.
ATATTCCTTTCCGGTTTGATGAAAGGTACGTTACAAGCATTGCCGTTTTCTGGATTTGGAGTTCTGCCATGGAGTGCAACGCAGAGACCCAAGGGTTTGGGGGATAGGGAGCTAGCACTTTGGCAGAGGCATCGCCATGCTGCCCCGAGCTCTGGGCTCCGTATTCAACTTGTAGTAAAGGCAGCCTGGGGTGCAATGCACGGACCGTCTGGCCCTAGACGGGATGTGCACGTGCAACAGACGAGCTAGAGGAGAGAAATGGGATACCCGCAGTTCTTCGGGATAGGCCAGCTCTCATCCAGCTAGTTGCGAAACCAGGCTCCGAAAGGCCTGGATGCCTTTTCTCAACACGCCACACACGAGTTCAGTCACGCAGTACTACACTCGGAGTTTCTCAAGGGTACGTGGAGGGACAGCTTTTCTGACTGCATAGGAACGGAGTTCCTCACAGGGGAAATGGGATGTGTACCGGACAGGCTGGGGGAACAAAATTTCGTATGCAGTTGTCCTCCAGTGGACCGGGAGAGGGACCCAGGTCTGGCGAGCGCATAGTGTCTCTGGTCCCACACGTTCTGGGGCAGTGTGCTGCCTCAGCTCCCTTACAAGGCTGTGTTGACATTGAGCCACGTAAGTAGAATAAGCTGCGGAAGTCAGTTTGACGCACATCCCAGGGTAGCCTTGCAGAGTTCCAATCCCAAGCCCTGTGGAGACAGATGGGCCTGAAAGCGTTTCACCCACGACGGCTCTTTGAAAACTCCGGGTCATTCCGAGTGCAGGGAGGACTGCGGTGAAGAGGGCTGTGAGCGTCAGTCGTATCTTTTGTCCATGCCTCCTGGACGTGGAGTGTGGCAAAGCGTGCCCAAGTGGACGGGAGGACAAAGCCTTCCCAAATCAAGTTGCAGGCTGCTGTTGTTACATGGAATCCCGGGCTTTGTTCACTGCTGTGTGCGACAAAGAAATCCTGGCTTCGTGTTTGTTCCTTGAGTGCGGGAAGTCCTCGTAGAGGGAGGCTTGAGGTGTCCAGTGTTCACCCAAATCGCTTCCGATCACAGGACGGAACATCGCACACACTTGTTGGCACTGTGGCCTCAGGTCCATTGCAAAGTAAGCCTTCGCCGAGGCGTGGGAAACGAGTCGCTCCCCAGCTCACAAATGCCCGTGATGAGGTGGGCCGGATGGAAGCATGGGGGGTACCATGCTGCTTTGCCTGCAGGAGAAACATACGACAAGGTTCTAGAACATACTGTTATCTATGGGAGGACTGTGGTGCCCGGGAAGCTCGGTGGCTCCAACGAGGGGCGCTAAGGGCTCCTTCTGAAGCCCATACGATGCCAATCGTTTCAACGCACTTTGCTGCTGGCCCACGTGCTGGTTGCCCACCTCTGCAATGTATGGGAATTCAACTCTGTAGCAGGTCTTCCCACCGGGGACGCTAATTTCGTTCACATCCTCGACCCTGAGCCTAGTGGCAGAGGCAAAAGCTGGGTCACTTCAGAGGCTCTTCCACCAGACGTTCGCAGAGGCGCCTGCCTTGGACTTGAAGCTACACGGAAGCAGGGACCTCAGGCACAGGGCAGACTGAGCGGTGTCCACCCTCACAGCATATAGCATTTCCTCGGGAACAGGGTCACTTTGGTGTCAGCTCTGGGATCCAAGATTTCGTGAGAGTGCTCCTTTGGTGACCAGAATCTATGGCTCACGCGGGACACGTGCAGCGGTTACTTTCGGACTTGCCATCTCAGACACTCTACCTCTGGGGCGTTCGGAAGCTGCGCGAAGGTAACAAAGTGGGCTCAAGTCCAGTACCCGAAAAGTGTCTCATGCCTCTCAACAGATGGCAGGCAGCGTGTCTCCTGCTGCTGCAGAAGGACTGCAGACGTCTGTTTCAGGCTATAGGCTAGAAACGTGGTGCCCGCTGATAGAAATGCCGGCAGTGGCCCGCAGTGAAAGTGTCATGCACCTGGTGGTTTCTTCGACATAAGCAAGTCGCACGTACCGGTCACGGACATGTGCCCCTGCGCGGGGCAGGGTGCGTGAAGCCACCTCTTTGGGCAAACCCTACGGGTGGCCTGGCAAATGTGTCCCGTTTATGGGAAACTGTTATATTCCTTTCCGGTTTGATGAAAGGTACGTTACGAGCATTGCCGTTTTCTGGATTTGGAGTTCTGCCATGGAGTGCAACGCAGAGACCCAAGGGTTTGGGGGATAGGGAGCTAGCACTTTGGCAGAGGCATCTCCATGCTGCCCCGAGCTCTGGGCTCCGTATTCAACTTGGAGTAAAGGCAGCCTGGGGTGCAATGCACGGACCGTCTGGCCCTAGACGGGATGTGCACGTGCAACAGACGAGCTAGAGGAGAGAAATGGGATACCCGCAGTTCTTCGGGATAGGCCAGCTCTCATCCAGCTAGTTGCGAAAGCAGGCTCCGAAAGGCCTGGATGCCTTTGCTCAACACGCCACACACGAGTTCAGTCACGCAGTACTACACTCGGACTTTCTCAAGGGTACGTGGAGGGACAGCTTTTCTGACTGCATAGGAACGGAGTTCCTCACAGGGGAAATGGGATGTGTACCGGACAGGCTGGGGGAACAAAATTTCGTATGCAGTTGTCCTCCAGTGGACCGGGAGAGGGACCCAGGTCTGGCGAGCGCATAGTGTCTCTGGTCCCACACGTTCTGGGGCAGTGTGCTGCCTCAGCTCCCTTACAAGGCTGTGTTGACATTGAGCCACGTAAGTAGAATAAACTGCGGAAGTCAGTTTGACGCACATCCCAGGGTAGCCTTGCAGAGTTCCAATCCCAAGCCCTGTGGAGACAGATGGGCCTGAAAGCGTTTCACCCAGGACAGCTCTTTGAAAACTCCGGGTCATTCCGAGTGCAGGGAGGACTGCGGTGAAGAGGGCTGTGAGCGTCAATCGTATCTTTTGTCCATGCCTCCTGGACGTGGAGTGTGGCAAAGCGTGCCCAGGTGGACGGGAGGACAAAGCCTTCCCAAATCAAGTTGCAGGCTGCTGTTGTTACATGGAATCCCGGGCTTTGTTCACTGCTGTGTGCGACAAAGAAATCCTGGCTTCGTGTTTGTTCCTTGAGTGCGGGAAGTCCTCGTAGAGGGAGGCTTGAGGTGTCCAGTGTTCACCCAAATCGCTTCCGATCACAGGACGGAACATCGCACACACTTGTTGGCACTGTGGCCTCAGGTCCATTGCAAAGTAAGCCTTCGCCAAGGCGTGGGAAACGAGTCGCTCCCCAGCTCACAAATGCCCGTGATGAGGTGGGCCGGATGGAAGCATGGGGGGTACCATGCTGCTTTGCCTGCAGGAGAAACATACGACAAGGTTCTAGAACATACTGTTATCTATGGGAGGACTGTGGTGCCCGGGACGCTCGGTGGCTCCAACGAGGGGCGCTAAGGACTCCTTCTGAAGCCCATACGATGCCAATCGTTTCAACGCACTTTGCTGCTGGCCCACGTGCTGGTTGCCCACCTCTGCAATGTATGGGAATTCAACTCTGTAGCAGGTCTTCCCACCGGGGACGCTAATTTCATTCACATCCTCGACCCTGAGCCTAGTGGCAGAGGCAAAAGCTGGGTCACTTCAGAGGCTCTTCCACCAGACGTTCGCAGAGGTGCCTGCCTTGGACTTGAAGCTACACGGAAGCAGGGACCTCAGGCACAGGGCAGACTGAGCGGTGTCCACCCTCACAGCATATAGCATTTCCTCGGGAACAGGGTCACTTTGGTGTCAGCTCTGGGATCCAAGATTTCGTGAGAGTGCTCCTTTGGTGACCAGAATCTATGGCTCACGCGGGACACGTGCAGCGGTTACTTTCGGACTTGCCATCTCAGACACTCTACCTCTGGGGCGTTCGGAAGCTGCGCGAAGGTAACAAAGTGGGCTCAAGTCCAGTACCCGAAAAGTGTCTCATGCCTCTCAACAGATGGCAGGCAGCGTGTCTCCTGCTGCTGCAGAAGGACTGCAGACGTCTGTTTCAGGCTATAGGCTAGAAACGTGGTGCCCGCTGATAGAAATGCCGGCAGTGGCCCGCAGTGAAAGTGTCATGCACCTGGTGGTTTCTTCGACATAAGCAAGCCACACGTACCGGTCACGGACATGTGCCCCTGCGCGGGGCAGGGTGCGTGAAGCCACCTCTTTGGGCAAACCCTACGGGTGGCCTGGCAAATGTGTCCCGTTTATGGGAAACTGTTATATTCCTTTCCGGTTTGATGAAAGGTACGTTACAAGCATTACCGTTTTCTGGATTTGGAGTTCTGCCATGGAGTGCAACGCAGAGACCCAAGGGTTTGGGGGATAGGGAGCTAGCACTTTGGCAGAGGCATCGCCATGCTGCCCCGAGCTCTGGGCTCCGTATTCAACTTGGAGTAAAGGCAGCCTGGGGTGCAATGCACGGACCGTCTGGCCCTAGACGGGATGTGCACGTGCAACAGACGAGCTAGAGGAGAGAAATGGGATACCCGCAGTTCTTCGGGATAGGCCAGCTCTCATCCAGCTACTTGCAAAAGCAGGCTCCGAAAGGCCTGGATGCCTTTTCTCAACACGCCACACACGAGTTCAGTCACGCAGTACTACACTCGGACTTTCTCAAGGGTACGTGGAGGGACAGCTTTTCTGACTGCATAGGAACGGAGTTCCTCACAGGGGAAATGGGATGTGTACCGGACAGGCTGGGGGAACAAAATTTCGTATGCAGTTGTCCTCCAGTGGACCGGGAGAGGGACCCAGGTCTGGCGAGCGCATAGTGTCTCTGGTCCCACACGTTCTGGGGCAGTGTGCTGCCTCAGCTCCCTTACAAGGCTGTGTTGACATTGAGCCACGTAAGTAGAATAAGCTGCGGAAGTCAGTTTGACGCACATCCCAGGGTAGCCTTGCAGAGTTCCAATCCCAAGCCCTGTGGAGACAGATGGGCCTGAAAGCGTTTCACCCACGACGGCTCTTTGAAAACTCCGGGTCATTCCGAGTGCAGGGAGGACTGCGGTGAAGAGGGCTGTGAGCGTCAATCGTATCTTTTGTCCATGCCTCCTGGACGTGGAGTGTGGCAAAGCGTGCCCAGGTGGACGGGAGGACAAAGCCTTCCCAAATCAAGTTGCAGGCTGCTGTTGTTACATGGAATCCCGGGCTTTGTTCACTGCTGTGTGCGACAAAGAAATCCTGGCTTCGTGTTTGTTCCTTGAGTGCGGGAAGTCCTCGTAGAGGGAGGCTTGAGGTGTCCAGTGTTCACCCAAATCGCTTCCGATCACAGGACGGAACATCGCACACACTTGTTGGCACTGTGGCCTCAGGTCCATTGCAAAGTAAGCCTTCGCCGAGGCGTGGGAAACGAGTCGCTCCCCAGCTCACAAATGCCCGTGATGAGGTGGGCCGGATGGAACCATGGGGCGTACCATGCTGCTTTGCCTGCAGGAGAAACATACGACAAGGTTCTAGAACATACTGTTATCTATGGGAGGACTGTGGTGCCCGGGACGCTCGGTGGCTCCAACGAGGGGCGCTAAGGACTCCTTCTGAAGCCCATACGATGCCAATCGTTTCAACGCACTTTGCTGCTGGCCCACGTGCTGGTTGCCCACCTCTGCAATGTATGGGAATTCAACTCTGTAGCAGGTCTTCCCACCGGGGACGCTAATTTCATTCACATCCTCGACCCTGAGCCTAGTGGCAGAGGCAAAAGCTGGGTCACTTCAGAGGCTCTTCCACCAGACGTTCGCAGAGGCGCCTGCCTTGGACTTGAAGCTACACGGAAGCAGGGACCTCAGGCACAGGGCAGACTGAGCGGTGTCCACCCTCACAGCATATAGCATTTCCTCGGGAACAGGGTCACTTTGGTGTCAGCTCTGGGATCCAAGGTTTCGTGAGAGTGCTCCTTTGGTGACCAGAATCTATGGCTCACGCGGGACACGTGCAGCGGTTACTTTCGGACTTGCCATCTCAGACACTCTACCTCTGGGGCGTTCGGAAGCTGCGCGAAGGTAACAAAGTGGGCTCAAGTCCAGTACCCGAAAAGTGTCTCATGCCTCTCAACAGATGGCAGGCAGCGTGTCTCCTGCTGCTGCAGAAGGACTGCAGACGTCTGTTTCAGGCTATAGGCTAGAAACGTGGTGCCCGCTGATAGAAATGCCGGCAGTGGCCCGCAGTGAAAGTGTCATGCACCTGGTGGTTTCTTTGACATAAGCAAGCCACACGTACCGGTCACGGACATGTGCCCCTGCGCGGGGCAGGGTGCGTGAAGCCACCTCTTTGGGCAAACCCTACGGGTGGCCTGGCAAATGTGTCCCGTTTATGGGAAACTGTTATATTCCTTTCCGGTTTGATGAAAGGTACGTTACGAGCATTGCCGTTTTCTGGATTTGGAGTTCTGCCATGGAGTGCAACGCAGAGACCCAAGGGTTTGGGGGATAGGGAGCTAGCACTTTGGCAGAGGCATCTCCATGCTGCCCCGAGCTCTGGGCTCCGTATTCAACTTGGAGTAAAGGCAGCCTGGGGTGCAATGCACGGACCGTCTGGCCCTAGACGGGATGTGCACGTGCAACAGACGAGCTAGAGGAGAGAAATGGGATACCCGCAGTTCTTCGGGATAGGCCAGCTCTCATCCAGCTAGTTGCGAAAGCAGGCTCCGAAAGGCCTGGATGCCTTTTCTCAACACGCCACACACGAGTTCAGTCACGCAGTACTACACTCGGAGTTTCTCAAGGGTACGTGGAGGGACAGCTTTTCTGACTGCATAGGAACGGAGTTCCTCACAGGGGAAATGTGATGTGTACCGGACAGGCTGGGGGAACAAAATTTCGTATGCAGTTGTCCTCCAGTGGACCGGGAGAGGGACCCAGGTCTGGCGAGCGCATAGTGTCTCTGGTCCCACACGTTCTGGGGCAGTGTGCTGCCTCAGCTCCCTTACAAGGCTGTGTTGACATTGAGCCACGTAAGTAGAATAAACTGCGGAAGTCAGTTTGACGCACATCCCAGGGTAGCCTTGCAGAGTTCCAATCCCAAGCCCTGTGGAGACAGATGGGCCTGAAAGCATTTCACCCAGGACAGCTCTTTGAAAACTCCGGGTCATTCCGAGTGCAGGGAGGACTGCGGTGAAGAGGGCTGTGAGCGTCAATCGTATCTTTTGTCCATGCCTCCTGGACGTGGAGTGTGGCAAAGCGTGCCCAGGTGGACGGGAGGACAAAGCCTTCCCAAATCAAGTTGCAGGCTGCTGTTGTTACATGGAATCCCGGGCTTTGTTCACTGCTGTGTGCGACAAAGAAATCCTGGCTTTGTGTTTGTTCCTTGAGTGCGGGAAGTCCTCGTAGAGGGAGGCTTGAGGTGTCCAGTGTTCACCCAAATCGCTTCCGATCACAGGACGGAACATCGCACACACTTGTTGGCACTGTGGCCTCAGGTCCATTGCAAAGTAAGCCTTCGCCGAGGCGTGGGAAACGAGTCGCTCCCCAGCTCACAAATGCCCGTGATGAGGTGGGCCGGATGGAAGCATGGGGGGTACCATGCTGCTTTGCCTGCAGGAGAAACATACGACAAGGTTCTAGAACATACTGTTATCTATGGGAGGACTGTGGTGCCCGGGACGCTCGGTGGCTCCAACGAGGGGCGCTAAGGACTCCTTCTGAAGCCCATACGATGCCAATCGTTTCAACGCACTTTGCTGCTGGCCCACGTGCTGGTTGCCCACCTCTGCAATGTATGGGAATTCAACTCTGTAGCAGGTCTTCCCACCGGGGACGTTAATTTCATTCACATCCTCGACCCTGAGCCTAGTGGCAGAGGCAAAAGCTGGGTCACTTCAGAGGCTCTTCCACCAGACGTTCGCAGAGGCGCCTGCCTTGGACTTGAAGCTACACGGAAGCAGGGACCTCAGGCACAGGGCAGACTGAGCGGTGTCCACCCTCACAGCATATAGCATTTCCTCGGGAACAGGGTCACTTTGGTGTCAGCTCTGGGATCCAAGGTTTCGTGAGAGTGCTCCTTTGGTGACCAGAATCTATGGCTCACGCGGGACACGTGCAGCGGTTACTTTCGGACTTGCCATCTCAGACACTCTACCTCTGGGGCGTTCGGAAGCTGCGCGAAGGTAACAAAGTGGGCTCAAGTCCAGTACCCGAAAAGTGTCTCATGCCTCTCAACAGATGGCAGGCAGCGTGTCTCCTGCTGCTGCAGAAGGACTGCAGACGTCTGTTTCAGGCTATAGGCTAGAAACGTGGTGCCCGCTGATAGAAATGCCGGCAGTGACCCGCAGTGAAAGTGTCATGCACCTGGTGGTTTCTTCGACATAAGCAAGCCACACGTACCGGTCACGGACATGTGCCCCTGCGCGGGGCAGGGTGCGTGAAGCCACCTCTTTGGGCAAACCCTACGGGTGGCCTGGCAAATGTGTCCCGTTTATGGGAAACTGTTATATTCCTTTCCGGTTTGATGAAAGGTACGTTACGAGCATTGCCGTTTTCTGGATTTGGAGTTCTGCCATGGAGTGCAACGCAGAGACCCAAGGGTTTGGGGGATAGGGAGCTAGCACTTTGGCAGAGGCATCTCCATGCTGCCCCGAGCTCTGGGCTCCGTATTCAACTTGGAGTAAAGGCAGCCTGGGGTGCAATGCACGGACCGTCTGGCCCTAGACGGGATGTGCACGTGCAACAGACGAGCTAGAGGAGAGAAATGGGATACCCGCAGTTCTTCGGGATAGGCCAGCTCTCATCCAGCTAGTTGCGAAAGCAGGCTCCGAAAGGCCTGGATGCCTTTGCTCAACACGCCACACACGAGTTCAGTCACGCAGTACTACACTCGGACTTTCTCAAGGGTACGTGGAGGGACAGCTTTTCTGACTGCATAGGAACGGAGTTCCTCACAGGGGAAATGGGATGTGTACCGGACAGGCTGGGGGAACAAAATTTCGTATGCAGTTGTCCTCCAGTGGACCGGGAGAGGGACCCAGGTCTGGCGAGCGCATAGTGTCTCTGGTCCCACACGTTCTGGGGCAGTGTGCTGCCTCAGCTCCCTTACAAGGCTGTGTTGACATTGAGCCACGTAAGTAGAATAAACTGCGGAAGTCAGTTTGACGCACATCCCAGGGTAGCCTTGCAGAGTTCCAATCCCAAGCCCTGTGGAGACAGATGGGCCTGAAAGCGTTTCACCCAGGACAGCTCTTTGAAAACTCCGGGTCATTCCGAGTGCAGGGAGGACTGCGGTGAAGAGGGCTGTGAGCGTCAATCGTATCTTTTGTCCATGCCTCCTGGACGTGGAGTGTGGCAAAGCGTGTCCAGGTGGACGGGAGGACAAAGCCTTCCCAAATCAAGTTGCAGGCTGCTGTTGTTACATGGAATCCCGGGCTTTGTTCACTGCTGTGTGCGACAAAGAAATCCTGGCTTCGTGTTTGTTCCTTGAGTGCGGGAAGTCCTCGTAGAGGGAGGCTTGAGGTGTCCAGTGTTCACCCAAATCGCTTCCGATCACAGGACGGAACATCGCACACACTTGTTGGCACTGTGGCCTCAGGTCCATTGCAAAGTAAGCCTTCGCCGAGGCGTGGGAAACGAGTCGCTCCCCAGCTCACAAATGCCCGTGATGAGGTGGGCCGGATGGAAGCATGGGGGGTACCATGCTGCTTTGCCTGCAGGAGAAACATACGACAAGGTTCTAGAACATACTGTTATCTATGGGAGGACTGTGGTGCCCGGGACGCTCGGTGGCTCCAACGAGGGGCGCTAAGGACTCCTTCTGAAGCCCATACGATGCCAATCGTTTCAACGCACTTTGCTGCTGGCCCACGTGCTGGTTGCCCACCTCTGCAATGTATGGGAATTCAACTCTGTAGCAGGTCTTCCCACCGGGGACGCTAATTTCGTTCACATCCTCGACCCTGAGCCTAGTGGCAGAGGCAAAAGCTGGGTCACTTCAGAGGCTCTTCCACCAGACGTTCGCAGAGGCGCCTGCCTTGGACTTGAAGCTACACGGAAGCAGGGACCTCAGGCACAGGGCAGACTGAGCGGTGTCCACCCTCACAGCATATAGCATTTCCTCGGGAACAGGGTCACTTTGGTGTCAGCTCTGGGATCCAAGATTTCGTGAGAGTGCTCCTTTGGTGACCAGAATCTATGGCTCACGCGGGACACGTGCAGCGGTTACTTTCGGACTTGCCATCTCAGACACTCTACCTCTGGGGCGTTCGGAAGCTGCGCGAAGGTAACAAAGTGGGCTCAAGTCCAGTACCCGAAAAGTGTCTCATGCCTCTCAACAGATGGCAGGCAGCGTGTCTCCTGCTGCTGCAGAAGGACTGCAGACGTCTGTTTCAGGCTATAGGCTAGAAACGTGGTGCCCGCTGATAGAAATGCCGGCAGTGGCCCGCAGTGAAAGTGTCATGCACCTGGTGGTTTCTTCGACATAAGCAAGCCACACGTACCGGTCACGGACATGTGCCCCTGCGCGGGGCAGGGTGCGTGAAGCCACCTCTTTGGGCAAACCCTACGGGTGGCCTGGCAAATGTGTCCCGTTTATGGGAAACTGTTATATTCCTTTCCGGTTTGATGAAAGGTACGTTACGAGCATTGCCATTTTCTGGATTTGGAGTTCTGCCATGGAGTGCAACGCAGAGACCCAAGGGTTTGGGGGATAGGGAGCTAGCACTTTGGTAGAGGCATCTCCATGCTGCCCCGAGCTCTGGGCTCCGTATTCAACTTGGAGTAAAGGCAGCCTGGGGTGCAATGCACGGACCGTCTGGCCCTAGACGGGATGTGCACGTGCAACAGACGAGCTAGAGGAGAGAAATGGGATACCCGCAGTTCTTCGGGATAGGCCAGCTCTCATCCAGCTAGTTGCAAAAGCAGGCTCCGAAAGGCCTGGATGCCTTTTCTCAACACGCCACACACGAGTTCAGTCACGCAGTACTACACTCGGACTTTCTCAAGGGTACGTGGAGGGACAGCTTTTCTGACTGCATAGGAACGGAGTTCCTCACAGGGGAAATGGGATGTGTACCGGACAGGCTGGGGGAACAAAATTTCGTATGCAGTTGTCCTCCAGTGGACCGGGAGAGGGACCCAGGTCTGGCGAGCGCATAGTGTCTCTGGTCCCACACGTTCTGGGGCAGTGTGCTGCCTCAGCTCCCTTACAAGGCTGTGTTGACATTGAGCCACGTAAGTAGAATAAGCTGCGGAAGTCAGTTTGACGCACATCCCAGGGTAGCCTTGCAGAGTTCCAATCCCAAGCCCTGTGGAGACAGATGGGCCTGAAAGCGTTTCACCCACGACGGCTCTTTGAAAACTCCGGGTCATTCCGAGTGCAGGGAGGACTGCGGTGAAGAGGGCTGTGAGCGTCAATCGTATCTTTTGTCCATGCCTCCTGGACGTGGAGTGTGGCAAAGCGTGCCCAGGTGGACGGGAGGACAAAGCCTTCCCAAATCAAGTTGCAGGCTGCTGTTGTTACATGGAATCCCGGGCTTTGTTCACTGCTGTGTGCGACAAAGAAATCCTGGCTTCGTGTTTGTTCCTTGAGTGCGGGAAGTCCTCGTAGAGGGAGGCTTGAGGTGTCCAGTGTTCACCCAAATCGCTTCCGATCACAGGACGGAACATCGCACACACTTGTTGGCACTGTGGCCTCAGGTCCATTGCAAAGTAAGCCTTCGCCGAGGCGTGGGAAACGAGTCGCTCCCCAGCTCACAAATGCCCGTGATGAGGTGGGCCGGATGGAAGCATGGGGCGTACCATGCTGCTTTGCCTGCAGGAGAAACATACGACAAGGTTCTAGAACATACTGTTATCTATGGGAGGACTGTGGTGCCCGGGACGCTCGGTGGCTCCAACGAGGGGCGCTAAGGACTCCTTCTGAAGCCCATACGATGCCAATCGTTTCAACGCACTTTGCTGCTGGCCCACGTGCTGGTTGCCCACCTCTGCAATGTATGGGAATTCAACTCTGTAGCAGGTCTTCCCACCGGGGACGCTAATTTCATTCACATCCTCGACCCTGAGCCTAGTGGCAGAGGCAAAAGCTGGGTCACTTCAGAGGCTCTTCCACCAGACGTTCGCAGAGGCGCCTGCCTTGGACTTGAAGCTACACGGAAGCAGGGACCTCAGGCACAGGGCAGACTGAGCGGTGTCCACCCTCACAGCATATAGCATTTCCTCGGGAACAGGGTCACTTTGGTGTCAGCTCTGGGATCCAAGGTTTCGTGAGAGTGCTCCTTTGGTGACCAGAATCTATGGCTCACGCGGGACACGTGCAGCGGTTACTTTCGGACTTGCCATCTCAGACACTCTACCTCTGGGGCGTTCGGAAGCTGCGCGAAGGTAACAAAGTGGGCTCAAGTCCAGTACCCGAAAAGTGTCTCATGCCTCTCAACAGATGGCAGGCAGCGTGTCTCCTGCTGCTGCAGAAGGACTGCAGACGTCTGTTTCAGGCTATAGGCTAGAAACGTGGTGCCCGCTGATAGAAATGCCGGCAGTGGCCCGCAGTGAAAGTGTCATGCACCTGGTGGTTTCTTCGACATAAGCAAGCCACACGTACCGGTCACGGACATGTGCCCCTGCGCGGGGCAGGGTGCGTGAAGCCACCTCTTTGGGCAAACCCTACGGGTGGCCTGGCAAATGTGTCCCGTTTATGGGAAACTGTTATATTCCTTTCCGGTTTGATGAAAGGTACGTTACGAGCATTGCCGTTTTCTGGATTTGGAGTTCTGCCATGGAGTGCAACGCAGAGACCCAAGGGTTTGGGGGATAGGGAGCTAGCACTTTGGCAGAGGCATCTCCATGCTGCCCCGAGCTCTGGGCTCCGTATTCAACTTGGAGTAAAGGCAGCCTGGGGTGCAATGCACGGACCGTCTGGCCCTAGACGGGATGTGCACGTGCAACAGACGAGCTAGAGGAGAGAAATGGGATACCCGCAGTTCTTCAGGATAGGCCAGCTCTCATCCAGCTAGTTGCAAAAGCAGGCTCCGAAAGGCCTGGATGCCTTTTCTCAACACGCCACACACGAGTTCAGTCACGCAGTACTACACTCGGACTTTCTCAAGGGTACGTGGAGGGACAGCTTTTCTGACTGCATAGGAACAGAGTTCCTCACAGGGGAAATGGGATGTGTACCGGACAGGCTGGGGGAACAAAATTTCGTATGCAGTTGTCCTCCAGTGGACCGGGAGAGGGACCCAGGTCTGGCGAGCGCATAGTGTCTCTGGTCCCACACGTTCTGGGGCAGTGTGCTGCCTCAGCTCCCTTACAAGGCTGTGTTGACATTGAGCCACGTAAGTAGAATAAACTGCGGAAGTCAGTTTGACGCACATCCCAGGGTAGCCTTGCAGAGTTCCAATCCCAAGTCCTGTGGAGACAGATGGGCCTGAAAGCGTTTCACCCAGGACAGCTCTTTGAAAACTCCGGGTCATTCCGAGTGCAGGGAGGACTGCGGTGAAGAGGGCTGTGAGCGTCAATCGTATCTTTTGTCCATGCCTCCTGGACGTGGAGTGTGGCAAAGCGTGCCCAGGTGGACGGGAGGACAAAGCCTTCCCAAATCAAGTTGCAGGCTGCTGTTGTTACATGGAATCCCGGGCTTTGTTCACTGCTGTGTGCGACAAAGAAATCCTGGCTTCGTGTTTGTTCCTTGAGTGCGGGAAGTCCTCATAGAGGGAGGCTTGAGGTGTCCAGTGTTCACCCAAATCGCTTCCGATCACAGGACGGAACATCGCACACACTTGTTGGCACTGTGGCCTCAGGTCCATTGCAAAGTAAGCCTTCGCCGAGGCGTGGGAAACGAGTCGCTCCCCAGCTCACAAATGCCCGTGATGAGGTGGGCCGGATGGAAGCATGGGGGGTACCATGCTGCTTTGCCTGCAGGAGAAACATACAACAAGGTTCTAGAACATACTGTTATCTATGGGAGGACTGTGGTGCCCGGGACGCTCGGTGGCTCCAACGAGGGGCGCTAAGGACTCCTTCTGAAGCCCATACGATGCCAATCGTTTCAACGCACTTTGCTGCTGGCCCACGTGCTGGTTGCCCACCTCTGCAATGTATGGGAATTCAACTCTGTAGCAGGTCTTCCCACCGGGGACGCTAATTTCATTCACATCCTCGACCCTGAGCCTAGTGGCAGAGGCAAAAGCTGGGTCACTTCAGAGGCTCTTCCACCAGACGTTCGCAGAGGCGCCTGCCTTGGACTTGAAGCTACACGGAAGCAGGGACCTCAGGCACAGGGCAGACTGAGCGGTGTCCACCCTCACAGCATATAGCATTTCCTCGGGAACAGGGTCACTTTGGTGTCAGCTCTGGGATCCAAGGTTTCGTGAGAGTGCTCCTTTGGTGACCAGAATCTATGGCTCACGCGGGACACGTGCAGCGGTTACTTTCGGACTTGCCATCTCAGACACTCTACCTCTGGGGCGTTCGGAAGCTGCGCGAAGGTAACAAAGTGGGCTCAAGTCCAGTACCCGAAAAGTGTCTCATGCCTCTCAACAGATGGCAGGCAGCGTGTCTCCTGCTGCTGCAGAAGGACTGCAGACGTCTGTTTCAGGCTATAGGCTAGAAACGTGGTGCCCGCTGATAGAAATGCCGGCAGTGGCCCGCAGTGAAAGTGTCATGCACCTGGTGGTTTCTTCGACATAAGCAAGCCACACGTACCGGTCACGGACATGTGCCCCTGCGCGGGGCAGGGTGCGTGAAGCCACCTCTTTGGGCAAACCCTACGGGTGGCCTGGCAAATGTGTCCCGTTTATGGGAAACTGTTATATTCCTTTCCGGTTTGATGAAAGGTACGTTACGAGCATTGCCGTTTTCTGGATTTGGAGTTCTGCCATGGAGTGCAACGCAGAGACCCAAGGGTTTGGGGGATAGGGAGCTAGCACTTTGGCAGAGGCATCTCCATGCTGCCCCGAGCTCTGGGCTCCGTATTCAACTTGGAGTAAAGGCAGCCTGGGGTGCAATGCACGGACCGTCTGGCCCTAGACGGGATGTGCACGTGCAACAGACGAGCTAGAGGAGAGAAATGGGATACCCGCAGTTCTTCGGGATAGGCCAGCTCTCATCCAGCTAGTTGCGAAAGCAGGCTCCAAAAGGCCTGGATGCCTTTGCTCAACACGCCACACACGAGTTCAGTCACGCAGTACTACACTCGGAGTTTCTCAAGGGTACGTGGAGGGACAGCTTTTCAGACTGCATAGGAACGGAGTTCCTCACAGGGGAAATGGGATGTGTACCGGACAGGCTGGGGGAACAAAATTTCGTATGCAGTTGTCCTCCAGTGGACCGGGAGAGGGACCCAGGTCTGGCGAGCGCATAGTGTCTCTGGTCCCACACGTTCTGGGGCAGTGTGCTGCCTCAGCTCCCTTACAAGGCTGTGTTGACATTGAGCCACGTAAGTAGAATAAACTGCGGAAGTCAGTTTGACGCACATCCCAGGGTAGCCTTGCAGAGTTCCAATCCCAAGCCCTGTGGAGACAGATGGGCCTGAAAGCGTTTCACCCAGGACAGCTCTTTGAAAACTCCGGGTCATTCCGAGTGCAGGGAGGACTGCGGTGAAGAGGGCTGTGAGCGTCAATCATATCTTTTGTCCATGCCTCCTGGACGTGGAGTGTGGCAAAGCGTGCCCAGGTGGACGGGAGGACAAAGCCTTCCCAAATCAAGTTGCAGGCTGCTGTTGTTACATGGAATCCCGGGCTTTGTTCACTGCTGTGTGCGACAAAGAAATCCTGGCTTCGTGTTTGTTCCTTGAGTGCGGGAAGTCCTCGTAGAGGGAGGCTTGAGGTGTCCAGTGTTCACTCAAATCGCTTCCGATCACAGGACGGAACATCGCACACACTTGTTGGCACTGTGGCCTCAGGTCCATTGCAAAGTAAGCCTTCGCCGAGGCGTGGGAAACGAGTCGCTCCCCAGCTCACAAATGCCCGTGATGAGGTGGGCCGGATGGAAGCATGGGGGGTACCATGCTGCTTTGCCTGCAGGAGAAACATACGACAAGGTTCTAGAACATACTGTTATCTATGGGAGGACTGTGGTGCCCGGGACGCTCGGTGGCTCCAACGAGGGGCGCTAAGGGCTCCTTCTGAAGCCCATACGATGCCAATCGTTTCAACGCACTTTGCTGCTGGCCCACGTGCTGGTTGCCCACCTCTGCAATGTATGGGAATTCAACTCTGTATCAGGTCTTCCCACCGGGGACGCTAATTTCGTTCACATCCTCGACCCTGAGCCTAGTGGCAGAGGCAAAAGCTGGGTCACTTCAGAGGCTCTTCCACCAGACGTTCGCAGAGGCGCCTGCCTTGGACTTGAAGCTACACGGAAGCAGGGACCTCAGGTACAGGGCAGACTGAGCGGTGTCCACCCTCACAGCATATAGCATTTCCTCGGGAACAGGGTCACTTTGGTGTCAGCTCTGGGATCCAAGATTTCGTGAGAGTGCTCCTTTGGTGACCAGAATCTATGGCTCACGCGGGACACGTGCAGCGGTTACTTTCGGACTTGCCATCTCAGACACTCTACCTCTGGGGCGTTCGGAAGCTGCGCGAAGGTAACAAAGTGGGCTCAAGTCCAGTACCCGAAAAGTGTCTCATGCCTCTCAACAGATGGCAGGCAGCGTGTCTCCTGCTGCTGCAGAAGGACTGCAGACGTCTGTTTCAGGCTATAGGCTAGAAACGTGGTGCCCGCTGATAGAAATGCCGGCAGTGGCCCGCAGTGAAAGTGTCATGCACCTGGTGGTTTCTTCGACATAAGCAAGCCGCACGTACCGGTCACGGACATGTGCCCCTGCGCGGGGCAGGGTGCGTGAAGCCACCTCTTTGGGCAAACCCTACGGGTGGCCTGGCAAATGTGTCCCGTTTATGGGAAACTGTTATATTCCTTTCCGGTTTGATGAAAGGTACGTTACGAGCATTGCCATTTTCTGGATTTGGAGTTCTGCCATGGAGTGCAACGCAGAGACCCAAGGGTTTGGGGGATAGGGAGCTAGCACTTTGGCAGAGGCATCTCCATGCTGCCCCGAGCTCTGGGCTCCGTATTCAACTTGGAGTAAAGGCAGCCTGGGGTGCAATGCACGGACCGTCTGGCCCTAGACGGGATGTGCACGTGCAACAGACGAGCTAGAGGAGAGAAATGGGATACCCGCAGTTCTTCGGGATAGGCCAGCTCTCATCCAACTAGTTGCAAAAGCAGGCTCCGAAAGGCCTGGATGCCTTTTCTCAACACGCCACACACGAGTTCAGTCACGCAGTACTACACTCGGACTTTCTCAAGGGTACGTGGAGGGACAGCTTTTCTGACTGCATAGGAACGGAGTTCCTCACAGGGGAAATGGGATGTGTACCGGACAGGCTGGGGGAACAAAATTTCGTATGCAGTTGTCCTCCAGTGGACCGGGAGAGGGACCCAGGTCTGGCGAGCGCATAGTGTCTCTGGTCCCACACGTTCTGGGGCAGTGTGCTGCCTCAGCTCCCTTACAAGGCTGTGTTGACATTGAGCCACGTAAGTAGAATAAGCTGCGGAAGTCAGTTTGACGCACATCCCAGGGTAGCCTTGCAGAGTTCCAATCCCAAGCCCTGTGGAGACAGATGGGCCTGAAAGCGTTTCACCCACGACGGCTCTTTGAAAACTCCGGGTCATTCCGAGTGCAGGGAGGACTGCGGTGAAGAGGGCTGTGAGCGTCAATCGTATCTTTTGTCCATGCCTCCTGGACGTGGAGTGTGGCAAAGCGTGCCCAGGTGGACGGGAGGACAAAGCCTTCCCAAATCAAGTTGCAGGCTGCTGTTGTTACATGGAATCCCGGGCTTTGTTCACTGCTGTGTGCGACAAAGAAATCCTGGCTTCGTGTTTGTTCCTTGAGTGCGGGAAGTCCTCGTAGAGGGAGGCTTGAGGTGTCCAGTGTTCACCCAAATCGCTTCCGATCACAGGACGGAACATCGCACACACTTGTTGGCACTGTGGCCTCAGGTCCATTGCAAAGTAAGCCTTCGCCGAGGCGTGGGAAACGAGTCGCTCCCCAGCTCACAAATGCCCGTGATGAGGTGGGCCGGATGGAAGCATGGGGCGTACCATGCTGCTTTGCCTGCAGGAGAAACATACGACAAGGTTCTAGAACATACTGTTATCTATGGGAGGACTGTGGTGCCCGGGACGCTCGGTGGCTCCAACGAGGGGCGCTAAGGACTCCTTCTGAAGCCCATACGATGCCAATCGTTTCAACGCACTTTGCTGCTGGCCCACGTGCTGGTTGCCCACCTCTGCAATGTATGGGAATTCAACTCTGTATCAGGTCTTCCCACCGGGGACGCTAATTTCATTCACATCCTCGACCCTGAGCCTAGTGGCAGAGGCAAAAGCTGGGTCACTTCAGAGGCTCTTCCACCAGACGTTCGCAGAGGCGCCTGCCTTGGACTTGAAGCTACACGGAAGCAGGGACCTCAGGCACAGGGCAGACTGAGCGGTGTCCACCCTCACAGCATATAGCATTTCCTCGGGAACAGGGTCACTTTGGTGTCAGCTCTGGGATCCAAGGTTTCGTGAGAGTGCTCCTTTGGTGACCAGAATCTATGGCTCACGCGGGACACGTGCAGCGGTTACTTTCGGACTTGCCATCTCAGACACTCTACCTCTGGGGCGTTCGGAAGCTGCGCGAAGGTAACAAAGTGGGCTCAAGTCCAGTACCCGAAAAGTGTCTCATGCCTCTCAACAGATGGCAGGCAGCGTGTCTCCTGCTGCTGCAGAAGGACTGCAGACGTCTGTTTCAGGCTATAGGCTAGAAACGTGGTGCCCGCTGATAGAAATGCCGGCAGTGGCCCGCAGTGAAAGTGTCATGCACCTGGTGGTTTCTTCGACATAAGCAAGCCACACGTACCGGTCACGGACATGTGCCCCTGCGCGGGGCAGGGTGCGTGAAGCCACCTCTTTGGGCAAACCCTACGGGTGGCCTGGCAAATGTGTCCCGTTTATGGGAAACTGTTATATTCCTTTCCGGTTTGATGAAAGGTACGTTACGAGCATTGCCGTTTTCTGGATTTGGAGTTCTGCCATGGAGTGCAACGCAGAGACCCAAGGGTTTGGGGGATAGGGAGCTAGCACTTTGGCAGAGGCATCTCCATGCTGCCCCGAGCTCTGGGCTCCGTATTCAACTTGGAGTAAAGGCAGCCTGGGGTGCAATGCACGGACCGTCTGGCCCTAGACGGGATGTGCACGTGCAACAGACGAGCTAGAGGAGAGAAATGGGATACCCGCAGTTCTTCAGGATAGGCCAGCTCTCATCCAGCTAGTTGCAAAAGCAGGCTCCGAAAGGCCTGGATGCCTTTTCTCAACACGCCACACACGAGTTCAGTCACGCAGTACTACACTCGGACTTTCTCAAGGGTACGTGGAGGGACAGCTTTTCTGACTGCATAGGAACAGAGTTCCTCACAGGGGAAATGGGATGTGTACCGGACAGGCTGGGGGAACAAAATTTCGTATGCAGTTGTCCTCCAGTGGACCGGGAGAGGGACCCAGGTCTGGCGAGCGCATAGTGTCTCTGGTCCCACACGTTCTGGGGCAGTGTGCTGCCTCAGCTCCCTTACAAGGCTGTGTTGACATTGAGCCACGTAAGTAGAATAAACTGCGGAAGTCAGTTTGACGCACATCCCAGGGTAGCCTTGCAGAGTTCCAATCCCAAGCCCTGTGGAGACAGATGGGCCTGAAAGCGTTTCACCCAGGACAGCTCTTTGAAAACTCC
The DNA here is from genome assembly GCF_963455315.2 of Globicephala melas. Lineage (NCBI taxonomy): Eukaryota > Metazoa > Chordata > Mammalia > Artiodactyla > Delphinidae > Globicephala > Globicephala melas. The sequence goes on from NC_083335.1 coordinate 77,075,326, forward strand.
GGGTCATTCCGAGTGCAGGGAGGACTGCGGTGAAGAGGGCTGTGAGCGTCAATCGTATCTTTTGTCCATGCCTCCTGGACGTGGAGTGTGGCAAAGCGTGCCCAGGTGGACGGGAGGACAAAGCCTTCCCAAATCAAGTTGCAGGCTGCTGTTGTTACATGGAATCCCGGGCTTTGTTCACTGCTGTGTGCGACAAAGAAATCCTGGCTTCGTGTTTGTTCCTTGAGTGCGGGAAGTCCTCGTAGAGGGAGGCTTGAGGTGTCCAGTGTTCACCCAAATCGCTTCCGATCACAGGACGGAACATCGCACACACTTGTTGGCACTGTGGCCTCAGGTCCATTGCAAAGTAAGCCTTCGCCGAGGCGTGGGAAACGAGTCGCTCCCCAGCTCACAAATGCCCGTGATGAGGTGGGCCGGATGGAAGCATGGGGGGTACCATGCTGCTTTGCCTGCAGGAGAAACATACGACAAGGTTCTAGAACATACTGTTATCTATGGGAGGACTGTGGTGCCCGGGACGCTCGGTGGCTCCAACGAGGGGCGCTAAGGACTCCTTCTGAAGCCCATACGATGCCAATCGTTTCAACGCACTTTGCTGCTGGCCCACGTGCTGGTTGCCCACCTCTGCAATGTATGGGAATTCAACTCTGTAGCAGGTCTTCCCACCGGGGACGCTAATTTCATTCACATCCTCGACCCTGAGCCTAGTGGCAGAGGCAAAAGCTGGGTCACTTCAGAGGCTCTTCCACCAGACGTTCGCAGAGGCGCCTGCCTTGGACTTGAAGCTACACGGAAGCAGGGACCTCAGGCACAGGGCAGACTGAGCGGTGTCCACCCTCACAGCATATAGCATTTCCTCGGGAACAGGGTCACTTTGGTGTCAGCTCTGGGATCCAAGGTTTCGTGAGAGTGCTCCTTTGGTGACCAGAATCTATGGCTCACGCGGGACACGTGCAGCGGTTACTTTCGGACTTGCCATCTCAGACACTCTACCTCTGGGGCGTTCGGAAGCTGCGCGAAGGTAACAAAGTGGGCTCAAGTCCAGTACCCGAAAAGTGTCTCATGCCTCTCAACAGATGGCAGGCAGCGTGTCTCCTGCTGCTGCAGAAGGACTGCAGACGTCTGTTTCAGGCTATAGGCTAGAAACGTGGTGCCCGCTGATAGAAATGCCGGCAGTGGCCCGCAGTGAAAGTGTCATGCACCTGGTGGTTTCTTCGACATAAGCAAGCCACACGTACCGGTCACGGACATGTGCCCCTGCGCGGGGCAGGGTGCGTGAAGCCACCTCTTTGGGCAAACCCTACGGGTGGCCTGGCAAATGTGTCCCGTTTATGGGAAACTGTTATATTCCTTTCCGGTTTGATGAAAGGTACGTTACGAGCATTGCCATTTTCTGGATTTGGAGTTCTGCCATGGAGTGCAACGCAGAGACCCAAGGGTTTGGGGGATAGGGAGCTAGCACTTTGGCAGAGGCATCTCCATGCTGCCCCGAGCTCTGGGCTCCGTATTCAACTTGGAGTAAAGGCAGCCTGGGGTGCAATGCACGGACCGTCTGGCCCTAGACGGGATGTGCACGTGCAACAGACGAGCTAGAGGAGAGAAATGGGATACCCGCAGTTCTTCGGGATAGGCCAGCTCTCATCCAACTAGTTGCAAAAGCAGGCTCCGAAAGGCCTGGATGCCTTTTCTCAACACGCCACACACGAGTTCAGTCACGCAGTACTACACTCGGACTTTCTCAAGGGTACGTGGAGGGACAGCTTTTCTGACTGCATAGGAACGGAGTTCCTCACAGGGGAAATGGGATGTGTACCGGACAGGCTGGGGGAACAAAATTTCGTATGCAGTTGTCCTCCAGTGGACCGGGAGAGGGACCCAGGTCTGGCGAGCGCATAGTGTCTCTGGTCCCACACGTTCTGGGGCAGTGTGCTGCCTCAGCTCCCTTACAAGGCTGTGTTGACATTGAGCCACGTAAGTAGAATAAGCTGCGGAAGTCAGTTTGACGCACATCCCAGGGTAGCCTTGCAGAGTTCCAATCCCAAGCCCTGTGGAGACAGATGGGCCTGAAAGCGTTTCACCCACGACGGCTCTTTGAAAACTCCGGGTCATTCCGAGTGCAGGGAGGACTGCGGTGAAGAGGGCTGTGAGCGTCAATCGTATCTTTTGTCCATGCCTCCTGGACGTGGAGTGTGGCAAAGCGTGCCCAGGTGGACGGGAGGACAAAGCCTTCCCAAATCAAGTTGCAGGCTGCTGTTGTTACATGGAATCCCGGGCTTTGTTCACTGCTGTGTGCGACAAAGAAATCCTGGCTTCGTGTTTGTTCCTTGAGTGCGGGAAGTCCTCGTAGAGGGAGGCTTGAGGTGTCCAGTGTTCACCCAAATCGCTTCCGATCACAGGACGGAACATCGCACACACTTGTTGGCACTGTGGCCTCAGGTCCATTGCAAAGTAAGCCTTCGCCGAGGCGTGGGAAACGAGTCGCTCCCCAGCTCACAAATGCCCGTGATGAGGTGGGCCGGATGGAAGCATGGGGCGTACCATGCTGCTTTGCCTGCAGGAGAAACATACGACAAGGTTCTAGAACATACTGTTATCTATGGGAGGACTGTGGTGCCCGGGACGCTCGGTGGCTCCAACGAGGGGCGCTAAGGACTCCTTCTGAAGCCCATACGATGCCAATCGTTTCAACGCACTTTGCTGCTGGCCCACGTGCTGGTTGCCCACCTCTGCAATGTATGGGAATTCAACTCTGTATCAGGTCTTCCCACCGGGGACGCTAATTTCGTTCACATCCTCGACCCTGAGCCTAGTGGCAGAGGCAAAAGCTGGGTCACTTCAGAGGCTCTTCCACCAGACGTTCGCAGAGGTGCCTGCCTTGGACTTGAAGCTACACGGAAGCAGGGACCTCAGGCACAGGGCAGACTGAGCGGTGTCCACCCTCACAGCATATAGCATTTCCTCGGGAACAGGGTCACTTTGGTGTCAGCTCTGGGATCCAAGGTTTCGTGAGAGTGCTCCTTTGGTGACCAGAATCTATGGCTCACGCGGGACACGGGCAGCGGTTACTTTCGGACTTGCCATCTCAGACACTCTACCTCTGGGGCGTTCGGAAGCTGCGCGAAGGTAACAAAGTGGGCTCAAGTCCAGTACCCGAAAAGTGTCTCATGCCTCTCAACAGATGGCAGGCAGCGTGTCTCCTGCTGCTGCAGAAGGACTGCAGACGTCTGTTTCAGGCTATAGGCTAGAAACGTGGTGCCCGCTGAAAGAAATGCCGGCACTGGCCCGCAGTGAAAGTGTCATGCACCTGGTGGTTTCTTCGACATAAGCAAGTCGCACGTACCGGTCACGGACATGTGCCCCTGCGCGGGGCAGGGTGCGTGAAGCCACCTCTTTGGGCAAACCCTACGGGTGGCCTGGCAAATGTGTCCCGTTTATGGGAAACTGTTATATTCCTTTCCGGTTTGATGAAAGGTACGTTACAAGCATTACCGTTTTCTGGATTTGGAGTTCTGCCATGGAGTGCAACGCAGAGACCCAAGGGTTTGGGGGATAGGGAGCTAGCACTTTGGCAGAGGCATCGCCATGCTGCCCCGAGCTCTGGGCTCCGTATTCAACTTGTAGTAAAGGCAGCCTGGGGTGCAATGCACGGACCGTCTGGCCCTAGACGGGATGTGCACGTGCAACAGACGAGCTAGAGGAGAGAAATGGGATACCCGCAGTTCTTCGAGATAGGCCAGCTCTCATCCAGCTAGTTGCGAAAGCAGGCTCCGAAAGGCCTGGATGCCTTTTCTCAACACGCCACACACGAGTTCAGTCACGCAGTACTACACTCGGAGTTTCTCAAGGGTACGTGGAGGGACAGCTTTTCTGACTGCATAGGAACGGAGTTCCTCACAGGGGAAATGGGATGTGTACCGGACAGGCTGGGGGAACAAAATTTCGTATGCAGTTGTCCTCCAGTGGACCGGGAGAGGGACCCAGGTCTGGCGAGCGCATAGTGTCTCTGGTCCCACACGTTCTGGGGCAGTGTGCTGCCTCAGCTCCCTTACAAGGCTGTGTTGACATTGAGCCACGTAAGTAGAATAAGCTGCGGAAGTCAGTTTGACGCACATCCCAGGGTAGCCTTGCAGAGTTCCAATCCCAAGCCCTGTGGAGACAGATGGGCCTGAAAGCGTTTCACCCACGACGGCTCTTTGAAAACTCCGGGTCATTCCGAGTGCAGGGAGGACTGCGGTGAAGAGGGCTGTGAGCGTCAGTCGTATCTTTTGTCCATGCCTCCTGGACGTGGAGTGTGGCAAAGCGTGCCCAAGTGGACGGGAGGACAAAGCCTTCCCAAATCAAGTTGCAGGCTGCTGTTGTTACATGGAATCCCGGGCTTTGTTCACTGCTGTGTGCGACAAAGAAATCCTGGCTTCGTGTTTGTTCCTTGAGTGCGGGAAGTCCTCGTAGAGGGAGGCTTGAGGTGTCCAGTGTTCACCCAAATCGCTTCCGATCACAGGACGGAACATCGCACACACTTGTTGGCACTGTGGCCTCAGGTCCATTGCAAAGTAAGCCTTCGCCGAGGCGTGGGAAACGAGTCGCTCCCCAGCTCACAAATGCCCGTGATGAGGTGGGCCGGATGGAAGCATGGGGGGTACCATGCTGCTTTGCCTGCAGGAGAAACATACGACAAGGTTCTAGAACATACTGTTATCTATGGGAGGACTGTGGTGCCCGGGACGCTCGGTGGCTCCAACGAGGGGCGCTAAGGGCTCCTTCTGAAGCCCATACGATGCCAATCGTTTCAACACACTTTGCTGCTGGCCCACGTGCTGGTTGCCCACCTCTGCAATGTATGGGAATTCAACTCTGTATCAGGTCTTCCCACCGGGGACGCTAATTTCGTTCACATCCTCGACCCTGAGCCTAGTGGCAGAGGCAAAAGCTGGGTCACTTCAGAGGCTCTTCCACCAGACGTTCGCAGAGGCGCCTGCCTTGGACTTGAAGCTACACGGAAGCAGGGACCTCAGGCACAGGGCAGACTGAGCGGTGTCCACCCTCACAGCATATAGCATTTCCTCGGGAACAGGGTCACTTTGGTGTCAGCTCTGGGATCCAAGGTTTCGTGAGAGTGCTCCTTTGGTGACCAGAATCTATGGCTCACGCGGGACACGTGCAGCGGTTACTTTCGGACTTGCCATCTCAGACACTCTACCTCTGGGGCGTTCGGAAGCTGCGCGAAGGTAACAAAGTGGGCTCAAGTCCAGTACCCGAAAAGTGTCTCATGCCTCTCAACAGATGGCAGGCAGCGTGTCTCCTGCTGCTGCAGAAGGACTGCAGACGTCTGTTTCAGGCTATAGGCTAGAAACGTGGTGCCCGCTGATAGAAATGCCGGCAGTGGCCCGCAGTGAAAGTGTCATGCACCTGGTGGTTTCTTCGACATAAGCAAGCCACACGTACCGGTCACGGACATGTGCCCCTGCGCGGGGCAGGGTGCGTGAAGCCACCTCTTTGGGCAAACCCTACGGGTGGCCTGGCAAATGTGTCCCGTTTATGGGAAACTGTTATATTCCTTTCCGGTTTGATGAAAGGTACGTTACGAGCATTGCCGTTTTCTGGATTTGGAGTTCTGCCATGGAGTGCAACGCAGAGACCCAAGGGTTTGGGGGATAGGGAACTACCACTTTGGCAGAGGCATCTCCATGCTGCCCCGAGCTCTGGGCTCCGTATTCAACTTGGAGTAAAGGCAGCCTGGGGTGCAATGCACGGACCGTCTGGCCCTAGACGGGATGTGCACGTGCAACAGACGAGCTAGAGGAGAGAAATGGGATACCCGCAGTTCTTCGGGATAGGCCAGCTCTCATCCAGCTAGTTGCGAAAGCAGGCTCCGAAAGGCCTGGATGCCTTTTCTCAACACGCCACACACGAGTTCAGTCACGCAGTACTACACTCGGAGTTTCTCAAGGGTACGTGGAGGGACAGCTTTTCTGACTGCATAGGAACGGAGTTCCTCACAGGGGAAATGGGATGTGTACCGGACAGGCTGGGGGAACAAAATTTCGTATGCAGTTGTCCTCCAGTGGACCGGGAGAGGGACCCAGGTCTGGCGAGCGCATAGTGTCTCTGGTCCCACACGTTCTGGGGCAGTGTGCTGCCTCAGCTCCCTTACAAGGCTGTGTTGACATTGAGCCACGTAAGTAGAATAAGCTGCGGAAGTCAGTTTGACGCACATCCCAGGGTAGCCTTGCAGAGTTCCAATCCCAAGCCCTGTGGAGACAGATGGGCCTGAAAGCGTTTCACCCACGACGGCTCTTTGAAAACTCCGGGTCATTCCGAGTGCAGGGAGGACTGCGGTGAAGAGGGCTGTGAGCTTCAATCGTATCTTTTGTCCATGCCTCCTGGACGTGGAGTGTGGCAAAGTGTGCCCAGGTGGACGGGAGGACAAAGCCTTCCCAAATCAAGTTGCAGGCTGCTGTTGTTACATGGAATCCCGGGCTTTGTTCACTGCTGTGTGCGACAAAGAAATCCTGGCTTCGTGTTTGTTCCTTGAGTGCGGGAAGTCCTCGTAGAGGGAGGCTTGAGGTGTCCAGTGTTCACCCAAATCGCTTCCGATCACAGGACGGAACATCGCACACACTTGTTGGCACTGTGGCCTCAGGTCCATTGCAAAGTAAGCCTTCGCTGAGGCGTGGGAAACGAGTCGCTCCCCAGCTCACAAATGCCCGTGATGAGGTGGGCCGGATGGAAGCATGGGGCGTACCATGCTGCTTTGCCTGCAGGAGAAACATACGACAAGGTTCTAGAACATACTGTTATCTATGGGAGGACTGTGGTGCCCGGGACGCTCGGTGGCTCCAACGAGGGGCGCTAAGGACTCCTTCTGAAGCCCATACGATGCCAATCGTTTCAACGCACTTTGCTGCTGGCCCACGTGCTGGTTGCCCACCTCTGCAATGTATGGGAATTCAACTCTGTATCAGGTCTTCCCACCGGGGACGCTAATTTCATTCACATCCTCGACCCTGAGCCTAGTGGCAGAGGCAAAAGCTGGGTCACTTCAGAGGCTCTTCCACCAGACGTTCGCAGAGGCGCCTGCCTTGGACTTGAAGCTACACGGAAGCAGGGACCTCAGGCACAGGGCAGACTGAGCGGTGTCCACCCTCACAGCATATAGCATTTCCTCGGGAACAGGGTCACTTTGGTGTCAGCTCTGGGATCCAAGATTTCGTGAGAGTGCTCCTTTGGTGACCAGAATCTATGGCTCACGCGGGACACGTGCAGCGGTTACTTTCGGACTTGCCATCTCAGACACTCTACCTCTGGGGCGTTCGGAAGCTGCGCGAAGGTAACAAAGTGGGCTCAAGTCCAGTACCCGAAAAGTGTCTCATGCCTCTCAACAGATGGCAGGCAGCGTGTCTCCTGCTGCTGCAGAAGGACTGCAGACGTCTGTTTCAGGCTATAGGCTAGAAACGTGGTGCCCGCTGATAGAAATGCCGGCAGTGGCCCGCAGTGAAAGTGTCATGCACCTGGTGGTTTCTTCGACATAAGCAAGCCACACGTACCGGTCACGGACATGTGCCCCTGCGCGGGGCAGGGTGCGTGAAGCCACCTCTTTGGGCAAACCCTACGGGTGGCCTGGCAAATGTGTCCCGTTTATGGGAAACTGTTATATTCCTTTCCGGTTTGATGAAAGGTATGTTACGAGCATTGCCGTTTTCTGGATTTGGAGTTCTGCCATGGAGTGCAACGCAGAGACCCAAGGGTTTGGGGGATAGGGAGCTAGCACTTTGGCAGAGGCATCTCCATGCTGCCCCGAGCTCTGGGCTCCGTATTCAACTTGGAGTAAAGGCAGCCTGTGGTGCAATGCACGGACCGTCTGGCCCTAGACGGGATGTGCACATGCAACAGACGAGCTAGAGGAGAGAAATGGGATACCCGCAGTTCTTCGGGATAGGCCAGCTCTCATCCAGCTAGTTGCGAAAGCAGGCTCCGAAAGGCCTGGATGCCTTTTCTCAACACGCCACACACGAGTTCAGTCACGCAGTACTACACTCGGAGTTTCTCAAGGGTACGTGGAGGGACAGCTTTTCTGACTGCATAGGAACGGAGTTCCTCACAGGGGAAATGGGATGTGTACCGGACAGGCTGGGGGAACAAAATTTCGTATGCAGTTGTCCTCCAGTGGACCGGGAGAGGGACCCAGGTCTGGCGAGCGCATAGTGTCTCTGGTCCCACACGTTCTGGGGCAGTGTGCTGCCTCAGCTCCCTTACAAGGCTGTGTTGACATTGAGCCACGTAAGTAGAATAAACTGCGGAAGTCAGTTTGACGCACATCCCAGGGTAGCCTTGCAGAGTTCCAATCCCAAGCCCTGTGGAGACAGATGGGCCTGAAAGCGTTTCACCCACGATGGCTCTTTGAAAACTCCGGGTCATTCCGAGTGCAGGGAGGACTGCGGTGAAGAGGGCTGTGAGCGTCAATCGTATCTTTTGTCCATGCCTCCTGGACGTGGAGTGTGGCAAAGCGTGCCCAGGTGGACGGGAGGACAAAGCCTTCCCAAATCAAGTTGCAGGCTGCTGTTGTTACATGGAATCCCGGGCTTTGTTCACTGCTGTGTGCGACAAAGAAATCCTGGCTTCGTGTTTGTTCCTTGAGTGCGGGAAGTCCTCGTAGAGGGAGGCTTGAGGTGTCCAGTGTTCACCCAAATCGCTTCCGATCACAGGACGGAACATCGCACACACTTGTTGGCACTGTGGCCTCAGGTCCATTGCAAAGTAAGCCTTCGCTGAGGCGTGGGAAACGAGTCGCTCCCCAGCTCACAAATGCCCGTGATGAGGTGGGCCGGATGGAAGCATGGGGGGTACCATGCTGCTTTGCCTGCAGGAGAAACATACGACAAGGTTTAGAACATACTGTTATCTATGGGAGGACTGTGGTGCCCGGGACGCTCGGTGGCTCCAACGAGGGGCGCTAAGGACTCCTTCTGAAGCCCATACGATGCCAATCGTTTCAACGCACTTTGCTGCTGGCCCACGTGCTGGTTGCCCACCTCTGCAATGTATGGGAATTCAACTCTGTAGCAGGTCTTCCCACCGGGGACGTTAATTTCATTCACATCCTCGACCCTGAGCCTAGTGACAGAGGCAAAAGCTGGGTCACTTCAGAGGCTCTTCCACCAGACGTTCGCAGAGGCGCCTGCCTTGGACTTGAAGCTACACGGAAGCAGGGACCTCAGGCACAGGGCAGACTGAGCGGTGTCCACCCTCACAGCATATAGCATTTCCTCGGGAACAGGGTCACTTTGGTGTCAGCTCTGGGATCCAAGATTTCGTGAGAGTGCTCCTTTGGTGACCAGAATCTATGGCTCACGCGGGACACGTGCAGCGGTTACTTTCGGACTTGCCATCTCAGACACTCTACCTCTGGGGCGTTCGGAAGCTGCGCGAAGGTAACAAAGTGGGCTCAAGTCCAGTACCCGAAAAGTATCTCATGCCTCTCAACAGATGGCAGGCAGCGTGTCTCCTGCTGCTGCAGAAGGACTGCAGACGTCTGTTTCAGGCTATAGGCTAGAAACGTGGTGCCCGCTGATAGAAATGCCGGCAGTGGCCCGCAGTGAAAGTGTCATGCACCTGGTGGTTTCTTCGACATAAGCAAGCCGCACGTACCGGTCACGGACATGTGCCCCTGCGCGGGGCAGGGTTCGTGAAGCCACCTCTTTGGGCAAACCCTACGGGTGGCCTGGCAAATGTGTCCCGTTTATGGGAAACTGTTATATTCCTTTCCGGTTTGATGAAAGGTACGTTACGAGCATTGCCGTTTTCTGGATTTGGAGTTCTGCCATGGAGTGCAACGCAGAGACCCAAGGGTTTGGGGGATAGGGAACTACCACTTTGGCAGAGGCATCGCCATGCTGCCCCGAGCTCTGGGCTCCGTATTCAACTTGGAGTAAAGGCAGCCTGGGGTGCAATGCACGGACCGTCTGGCCCTAGACGGGATGTGCACGTGCAACAGACGAGCTAGAGGAGAGAAATGGGATACCCGCAGTTCTTCGGGATAGGCCAGCTCTCATCCAGTTAGTTGCGAAAGCAGGCTCCGATAGGCCTGGATGCCTTTGCTCAACACGCCACACACGAGTTCAGTCACGCAGTACTACACTCGGAGTTTCTCAAGGGTACGTGGAGGGACAGCTTTTCAGACTGCATAGGAACGGACTTCCTCACAGGGGAAATGGGATGTGTACCGGACAGGCTGGGGGAACAAAACTTCATATGCAGTTGTCCTCCAGTGGACCGGGAGAGGGACCCAGGTCTGGCGAGCGCATAGTGTCTCTGGTCCCACACGTTCTGGGGCAGTGTGCTGCCTCAGCTCCCTTACAAGGCTGTGTTGACATTGAGCCACGTAAGTAGAATAAGCTGCGGAAGTCAGTTTGACGCACATCCCAGGGTAGCCTTGCAGAGTTCCAATCCCAAGCCCTGTGGAGACAGATGGGCCTGAAAGCGTTTCACCCACGACGGCTCTTTGAAAACTCCGGGTCATTCCGAGTGCAGGGAGGACTGCGGTGAAGAGGGCTGTGAGCGTCAGTCGTATCTTTTGTCCATGCCTCCTGGACGTGGAGTGTGGCAAAGCGTGCCCAGGTGGACGGGAGGACAAAGCCTTCCCAAATCAAGTTGCAGGCTGCTGTTGTTACATGGAATCCCGGGCTTTGTTCACTGCTGTGTGCGACAAAGAAATCCTGGCTTCGTGTTTGTTCCTTGAGTGCGGGAAGTCCTCGTAGAGGGAGGCTTGAGGTGTCCAGTGTTCACCCAAATCGCTTCCGATCACAGGACGGAACATCGCACACACTTGTTGGCACTGTGGCCTCAGGTCCATTGCAAAGTAAGCCTTCGCCGAGGCGTGGGAAACGAGTCGCTCCCCAGCTCACAAATGCCCGTGATGAGGTGTGCCGGATGGGAGCATGGGGGTACCATGCTGCTTTGCCTGCAGGAGAAACATACGACAAGGTTCTAGAACATACTGTTATCTATGGGAGGACTGTGGTGCCCGGGACGCTCGGTGGCTCCAACGAGGGGCGCTAAGGGCTCCTTCTGAAGCCCATACGATGCCAATCGTTTCAACGCACTTTGCTGCTGGCCCACGTGCTGGTTGCCCACCTCTGCAATGTATGGGAATTCAACTCTGTAGCAGGTCTTCCCACCGGGGATGCTAATTTCGTTCACATCCTCGTCCCTGAGCCTAGTGGCAGAGGCAAAAGCTGGGTCACTTCAGAGGCTCTTCCACCAGACGTTCGCAGAGGCGCCTGCCTTGGACTTGAAGCTACACGGAAGCAGGGACCTCAGGCACAGGGCAGAATGAGCGGTGTCCACCCTCACAGCATATAGCATTTCCTCGGGAACAGGGTCACTTTGGTGTCAGCTCTGGGATCCAAGATTTCGTGAGAGTGCTCCTTTGGTGACCAGAATCTATGGCTCACGCGGGACACGGGCAGCGGTTACTTTCGGACTTGCCATCTCAGACACTCTACCTCTGGGGCGTTCGGAAGCTGCGCGAAGGTAACAAAGTGGGCTCAAGTCCAGTACCCGAAAAGTGTCTCATGCCTCTCAACAGATGGCAGGCAGCGTGTCTCCTGCTGCTGCAGGAGGACTGCAGACGTCTGTTTCAGGCTATAGGCTAGAAACGTGGTGCCCGCTGATAGAAATGCCGGCAGTGGCCCGCAGTGAAATTGTCATGCACCTGGTGGTTTCTTCGACATAAGCAAGCCACACGTACCGGTCACGGACATGTGCCCCTGCGCGGGGCAGGGTGCGTGAAGCCACCTCTTTGGGCAAACCCTACGGGTGGCCTGGCAAATGTGTCCCGTTTATGGGAAACTGTTATATTCCTTTCCGGTTTGATGAAAGGTACGTTACGAGCATTGCCGTTTTCTGGATTTGGAGTTCTGCCATGGAGTGCAACGCAGAGACCCAAGGGTTTGGGGGATAGGGAGCTAGCACTTTGGCAAGAGGCATCTCCATGCTGCCCCGAGCTCTGGGCTCCGTATTCAACTTGGAGTAAAGGCAGCCTGGGGTGCAATGCACGGACCGTCTGGCCCTAGACGGGATGTGCACGTGCAACAGACGAGCTAGAGGAGAGAAATGGGATACCCGCAGTTCTTCGGGTTAGGCCAGCTCTCATCCAGCTAGTTGCGAAAGCAGGCTCCGAAAGGCCTGGATGCCTTTTCTCAACACGCCACACACGAGTTCAGTCACGCAGTACTACACTCGGACTTTCTCAAGGGTACGTGGAGGGACAGCTTTTCTGACTGCATAGGAACGGAGTTCCTCACAGGGGAAATGGGATGTGTACCGGACAGGCTGGGGGAACAAAATTTCGTATGCAGTTGTCCTCCAGTGGACCGGGAGAGGGACCCAGGTCTGGCGAGCGCATAGTGTCTCTGGTCCCACACGTTCTGGGGCAGTGTGCTGCCTCAGCTCCCTTACAAGGCTGTGTTGACATTGAGCCACGTAAGTAGAATAAGCTGCGGAAGTCAGTTTGACGCACATCCCAGGGTAGCCTTGCAGAGTTCCAATCCCAAGCCCTGTGGAGACAGATGGGCCTGAAAGCGTTTCACCCACGACGGCTCTTTGAAAACTCCGGGTCATTCCGAGTGCAGGGAGGACTGCGGTGAAGAGGGCTGTGAGCGTCAATCGTATCTTTTGTCCATGCCTCCTGGACGTGGAGTGTGGCAAAGCGTGCCCAGGTGGACGGGAGGACAAAGCCTTCCCAAATCAAGTTGCAGGCTGCTGTTGTTACATGGAATCCCGGGCTTTGTTCACTGCTGTGTGCGACAAAGAAATCCTGGCTTCGTGTTTGTTCCTTGAGTGCGGGAAGTCCTCGTAGAGGGAGGCTTGAGGTGTCCAGTGTTCACCCAAATCGCTTCCGATCACAGGACGGAACATCGCACACACTTGTTGGCACTGTGGCCTCAGGTCCATTGCAAAGTAAGCCTTCGCCGAGGCGTGGGAAACGAGTCGCTCCCCAGCTCACAAATGCCCGTGATGAGGTGGGCCGGATGGGAGCATGGGGGTACCATGCTGCTTTGCCTGCAGGAGAAACATACGACAAGGTTCTAGAACATACTGTTATCTATGGGAGGACTGTGGTGCCCGGGACGCTCGGTGGCTCCAACGAGGGGCGCTAAGGGCTCCTTCTGAAGCCCATACGATGCCAATCGTTTCAACGCACTTTGCTGCTGGCCCACGAGCTGGTTGCCCACCTCTGCAATGTATGGGAATTCAACTCTGTAGCAGGTCTTCCTACCGGGGATGCTAATTTCGTTCACATCCTCGACCCTGAGCCTAGTGGCAGAGGCAAAAGCTGGGTCACTTCAGAGGCTCTTCCACCAGACGTTCGCAGAGGCGCCTGCCTTGGACTTGAAGCTACACGGAAGCAGGGACCTCAGGCACAGGGCAGACTGAGCGGTGTCCACCCTCACAGCATATAGCATTTCCTCGGGAACAGGGTCACTTTGGTGTCAGCTCTGGGATCCAAGGTTTCGTGAGAGTGCTCCTTTGGTGACCAGAATCTATGGCTCACGCGGGACACGTGCAGCGGTTACTTTCGGACTTGCCATCTCAGACACTCTACCTCTGGGGCGTTCGGAAGCTGCGCGAAGGTAACAAAGTGGGCTCAAGTCCAGTACCCGAAAAGTGTCTCATGCCTCTCAACAGATGGCAGGCAGCGTGTCTCCTGCTGCTGCAGAAGGACTGCAGACGTCTGTTTCAGGCTATAGGCTAGAAACGTGGTGCCCGCTGATAGAAATGCCGGCAGTGGCCCGCAGTGAAAGTGTCATGCACCTGGTGGTTTCTTCGACATAAGCAAGCCACACGTACCGGTCACGGACATGTGCCCCTGCGCGGGGCAGGGTGCGTGAAGCCACCTCTTTGGGCAAACCCTACGGGTGGCCTGGCAAATGTGTCCCGTTTATGGGAAACTGTTATATTCCTTTCCGGTTTGATGAAAGGTACGTTACGAGCATTGCCGTTTTCTGGATTTGGAGTTCTGCCATGGAGTGCAACGCAGAGACCCAAGGGTTTGGGGGATAGGGAGCTAGCACTTTGGCAGAGGCATCTCCATGCTGCCCCGAGCTCTGGGCTCCGTATTCAACTTGGAGTAAAGGCAGCCTGGGGTGCAATGCACGGACCGTCTGGCCCTAGACGGGATGTGCACGTGCAACAGACGAGCTAGAGGAGAGAAATGGGATACCCGCAGTTCTTCGGGATAGGCCAGCTCTCATCCAGCTAGTTGCGAAAGCAGGCTCCGAAAGGCCTGGATGCCTTTTCTCAACACGCCACACACGAGTTCAGTCACGCAGTACTACACTCGGAGTTTCTCAAGGGTACGTGGAGGGACAGCTTTTCTGACTGCATAGGAACGGAGTTCCTCACAGGGGAAATGGGATGTGTACCGGACAGGCTGGGGGAACAAAATTTCGTATGCAGTTGTCCTCCAGTGGACCGGGAGAGGGACCCAGGTCTGGCAAGCGCATAGTGTCTCTGGTCCCACACGTTCTGGGGCAGTGTGCTGCCTCAGCTCCCTTACAAGGCTGTGTTGACATTGAGCCACGTAAGTAGAATAAACTGCGGAAGTCAGTTTGACGCACATCCCAGGGTAGCCTTGCAGAGTTCCAATCCCAAGCCCTGTGGAGACAGATGGGCCTGAAAGCGTTTCACCCAGGACAGCTCTTTGAAAACTCCGGGTCATTCCGAGTGCAGGGAGGACTGCGGTGAAGAGGGCTGTGAGCGTCAATCGTATCTTTTGTCCATGCCTCCTGGACGTGGAGTGTGGCAAAGCGTGCCCAGGTGGACGGGAGGACAAAGCCTTCCCAAATCAAGTTGCAGGCTGCTGTTGTTACATGGAATCCCGGGCTTTGTTCACTGCTGTGTGCGACAAAGAAATCCTGGCTTCGTGTTTGTTCCTTGAGTGCGGGAAGTCCTCGTAGAGGGAGGCTTGAGGTGTCCAGTGTTCACCCAAATCGCTTCCGATCACAGGACGGAACATCGCACACACTTGTTGGCACTGTGGCCTCAGGTCCATTGCAAAGTAAGCCTTCGCCGAGGCGTGGGAAACGAGTCGCTCCCCAGCTCACAAATGCCCGTGATGAGGTGGGCCGGATGGAAGCATGGGGGGTACCATGCTGCTTTGCCTGCAGGAGAAACATACGACAAGGTTCTAGAACATACTGTTATCTATGGGAGGACTGTGGTGCCCGGGACGCTCGGTGGCTCCAACGAGGGGCGCTAAGGACTCCTTCTGAAGCCCATACGATGCCAATCGTTTCAACGCACTTTGCTGCTGGCCCACGTGCTGGTTGCCCACCTCTGCAATGTATGGGAATTCAACTCTGTAGCAGGTCTTCCCACCGGGGACGCTAATTTCATTCACATCCTCGACCCTGAGCCTAGTGGCAGAGGCAAAAGCTGGGTCACTTCAGAGGCTCTTCCACCAGACGTTCGCAGAGGCGCCTGCCTTGGACTTGAAGCTACACGGAAGCAGGGACCTCAGGCACAGGGCAGACTGAGCGGTGTCCACCCTCACAGCATATAGCATTTCCTCGGGAACAGGGTCACTTTGGTGTCAGCTCTGGGATCCAAGATTTCGTGAGAGTGCTCCTTTGGTGACCAGAATCTATGGCTCACGCGGGACACGTGCAGCGGTTACTTTCGGACTTGCCATCTCAGACACTCTACCTCTGGGGCGTTCGGAAGCTGCGCGAAGGTAACAAAGTGGGCTCAAGTCCAGTACCCGAAAAGTGTCTCATGCCTCTCAACAGATGGCAGGCAGCGTGTCTCCTGCTGCTGCAGAAGGACTGCAGACGTCTGTTTCAGGCTATAGGCTAGAAACGTGGTGCCCGCTGATAGAAATGCCGGCAGTGGCCCGCAGTGAAAGTGTCATGCACCTGGTGGTTTCTTCGACATAAGCAAGCCGCACGTACCGGTCACGGACATGTGCCCCTGCGCGGGGCAGGGTGCGTGAAGCCACCTCTTTGGGCAAACCCTACGGGTGGCCTGGCAAATGTGTCCCGTTTATGGGAAACTGTTATATTCCTTTCCGGTTTGATGAAAGGTACGTTACGAGCATTGCCGTTTTCTGGATTTGGAGTTCTGCCATGGAGTGCAACGCAGAGACCCAAGGGTTTGGGGGATAGGGAGCTAGCACTTTGGCAGAGGCATCTCCATGCTGCCCCGAGCTCTGGGCTCCGTATTCAACTTGGAGTAAAGGCAGCCTGGGGTGCAATGCACGGACCGTCTGGCCCTAGACGGGATGTGCACGTGCAACAGACGAGCTAGAGGAGAGAAATGGGATACCCGCAGTTCTTCGGGATAGGCCAGCTCTCATCCAGCTAGTTGCAAAAGCAGGCTCCGAAAGGCCTGGATGCCTTTTCTCAACACGCCACACACGAGTTCAGTCACGCAGTACTACACTCGGACTTTCTCAAGGGTACGTGGAGGGACAGCTTTTCTGACTGCATAGGAACGGAGTTCCTCACAGGGGAAATGGGATGTGTACCGGACAGGCTGGGGGAACAAAATTTCGTATGCAGTTGTCCTCCAGTGGACCGGGAGAGGGACCCAGGTCTGGCGAGCGCATAGTGTCTCTGGTCCCACACGTTCTGGGGCAGTGTGCTGCCTCAGCTCCCTTACAAGGCTGTGTTGACATTGAGCCACGTAAGTAGAATAAGCTGCGGAAGTCAGTTTGACGCACATCCCAGGGTAGCCTTGCAGAGTTCCAATCCCAAGCCCTGTGGAGACAGATGGGCCTGAAAGCGTTTCACCCACGACGGCTCTTTGAAAACTCCGGGTCATTCCGAGTGCAGGGAGGACTGCGGTGAAGAGGGCTGTGAGCGTCAATCGTATCTTTTGTCCATGCCTCCTGGACGTGGAGTGTGGCAAAGCGTGCCCAGGTGGACGGGAGGACAAAGCCTTCCCAAATCAAGTTGCAGGCTGCTGTTGTTACATGGAATCCCGGGCTTTGTTCACTGCTGTGTGCGACAAAGAAATCCTGGCTTCGTGTTTGTTCCTTGAGTGCGGGAAGTCCTCGTAGAGGGAGGCTTGAGGTGTCCAGTGTTCACCCAAATCGCTTCCGATCACAGGACGGAACATCGCACACACTTGTTGGCACTGTGGCCTCAGGTCCATTGCAAAGTAAGCCTTCGCCGAGGCGTGGGAAACGAGTCGCTCCCCAGCTCACAAATGCCCGTGATGAGGTGGGCCGGATGGAAGCATGGGGCGTACCATGCTGCTTTGCCTGCAGGAGAAACATACGACAAGGTTCTAGAACATACTGTTATCTATGGGAGGACTGTGGTGCCCGGGACGCTCGGTGGCTCCAACGAGGGGCGCTAAGGACTCCTTCTGAAGCCCATACGATGCCAATCGTTTCAACGCACTTTGCTGCTGGCCCACGTGCTGGTTGCCCACCTCTGCAATGTATGGGAATTCAACTCTGTAGCAGGTCTTCCCACCGGGGACGCTAATTTCATTCACATCCTCGACCCTGAGCCTAGTGGCAGAGGCAAAAGCTGGGTCACTTCAGAGGCTCTTCCACCAGACGTTCGCAGAGGCGCCTGCCTTGGACTTGAAGCTACACGGAAGCAGGGACCTCAGGCACAGGGCAGACTGAGCGGTGTCCACCCTCACAGCATATAGCATTTCCTCGGGAACAGTGTCACTTTGGTGTCAGCTCTGGGATCCAAGGTTTCGTGAGAGTGCTCCTTTGGTGACCAGAATCTATGGCTCACGCGGGACACGTGCAGCGGTTACTTTCGGACTTGCCATCTCAGACACTCTACCTCTGGGGCGTTCGGAAGCTGCGCGAAGGTAACAAAGTGGGCTCAAGTCCAGTACCCGAAAAGTGTCTCATGCCTCTCAACAGATGGCAGGCAGCGTGTCTCCTGCTGCTGCAGAAGGACTGCAGACGTCTGTTTCAGGCTATAGGCTAGAAACGTGGTGCCCGCTGATAGAAATGCCGGCAGTGGCCCGCAGTGAAAGTGTCATGCACCTGGTGGTTTCTTCGACATAAGCAAGCCACACGTACCGGTCACGGACATGTGCCCCTGCGCGGGGCAGGGTGCGTGAAGCCACCTCTTTGGGCAAACCCTACGGGTGGCCTGGCAAATGTGTCCCGTTTATGGGAAACTGTTATATTCCTTTCCGGTTTGATGAAAGGTACGTTACGAGCATTGCCGTTTTCTGGATTTGGAGTTCTGCCATGGAGTGCAACGCAGAGACCCAAGGGTTTGGGGGATAGGGAGCTAGCACTTTGGCAGAGGCATCTCCATGCTGCCCCGAGCTCTGGGCTCCGTATTCAACTTGGAGTAAAGGCAGCCTGGGGTGCAATGCACGGACCGTCTGGCCCTAGACGGGATGTGCACGTGCAACAGACGAGCTAGAGGAGAGAAATGGGATACCCGCAGTTCTTCAGGATAGGCCAGCTCTCATCCAGCTAGTTGCAAAATCAGGCTCCGAAAGGCCTGGATGCCTTTTCTCAACACGCCACACACGAGTTCAGTCACGCAGTACTACACTCGGAGTTTCTCAAGGGTACGTGGAGGGACAGCTTTTCTGACTTCATAGGAACAGAGTTCCTCACAGGGGAAATGGGATGTGTACCGGACAGGCTGGGGGAACAAAATTTCGTATGCAGTTGTCCTCCAGTGGACCGGGAGAGGGACCCAGGTCTGGCGAGCGCATAGTGTCTCTGGTCCCACACGTTCTGGGGCAGTGTGCTGCCTCAGCTCCCTTACAAGGCTGTGTTGACATTGAGCCACGTAAGTAGAATAAACTGCGGAAGTCAGTTTGACGCACATCCCAGGGTAGCCTTGCAGAGTTCCAATCCCAAGCCCTGTGGAGACAGATGGGCCTGAAAGCGTTTCACCCAGGACAGCTCTTTGAAAACTCCGGGTCATTCCGAGTGCAGGGAGGACTGCGGTGAAGAGGGCTGTGAGCGTCAATCGTATCTTTTGTCCATGCCTCCTGGACGTGGAGTGTGGCAAAGCGTGCCCAGGTGGACGGGAGGACAAAGCCTTCCCAAATCAAGTTGCAGGCTGCTGTTGTTACATGGAATCCCGGGCTTTGTTCACTGCTGTGTGCGACAAAGAAATCCTGGCTTCGTGTTTGTTCCTTGAGTGCGGGAAGTCCTCGTAGAGGGAGGCTTGAGGTGTCCAGTGTTCACCCAAATCGCTTCCGATCACAGGACGGAACATCGCACACACTTGTTGGCACTGTGGCCTCAGGTCCATTGCAAAGTAAGCCTTCGCCGAGGCGTGGGAAACGAGTCGCTCCCCAGCTCACAAATGCCCGTGATGAGGTGGGCCGGATGGAAGCATGGGGGGTACCATGCTGCTTTGCCTGCAGGAGAAACATACGACAAGGTTCTAGAACATACTGTTATCTATGGGAGGACTGTGGTGCCCGGGACGCTCGGTGGCTCCAACGAGGGGCGCTAAGGACTCCTTCTGAAGCCCATACGATGCCAATCGTTTCAACGCACTTTGCTGCTGGCCCACGTGCTGGTTGCCCACCTCTGCAATGTATGGGAATTCAACTCTGTAGCAGGTCTTCCCACCGGGGACGCTAATTTCATTCACATCCTCGACCCTGAGCCTAGTGGCAGAGGCAAAAGCTGGGTCACTTCAGAGGCTCTTCCACCAGACGTTCGCAGAGGCGCCTGCCTTGGACTTGAAGCTACACGGAAGCAGGGACCTCAGGCACAGGGCAGACTGAGCGGTGTCCACCCTCACAGCATATAGCATTTCCTCGGGAACAGGGTCACTTTGGTGTCAGCTCTGGGATCCAAGGTTTCGTGAGAGTGCTCCTTTGGTGACCAGAATCTATGGCTCACGCGGGACACGTGCAGCGGTTACTTTCGGACTTGCCATCTCAGACACTCTACCTCTGGGGCGTTCGGAAGCTGCGCGAAGGTAACAAAGTGGGCTCAAGTCCAGTACCCGAAAAGTGTCTCATGCCTCTCAACAGATGGCAGGCAGCGTGTCTCCTGCTGCTGCAGAAGGACTGCAGACGTCTGTTTCAGGCTATAGGCTAGAAACGTGGTGCCCGCTGATAGAAATGCCGGCAGTGGCCCGCAGTGAAAGTGTCATGCACCTGGTGGTTTCTTCGACATAAGCAAGCCACACGTACCGGTCACGGACATGTGCCCCTGCGCGGGGCAGGGTGCGTGAAGCCACCTCTTTGGGCAAACCCTACGGGTGGCCTGGCAAATGTGTCCCGTTTATGGGAAACTGTTATATTCCTTTCCGGTTTGATGAAAGGTACGTTACGAGCATTGCCGTTTTCTGGATTTGGAGTTCTGCCATGGAGTGCAACGCAGAGACCCAAGGGTTTGGGGGATAGGGAGCTAGCACTTTGGCAGAGGCATCTCCATGCTGCCCCGAGCTCTGGGCTCCGTATTCAACTTGGAGTAAAGGCAGCCTGGGGTGCAATGCACGGACCGTCTGGCCCTAGACGGGATGTGCACGTGCAACAGACGAGCTAGAGGAGAGAAATGGGATACCCGCAGTTCTTCGGGATAGGCCAGCTCTCATCAAGCTAGTTGCGAAAGCAGGCTCCGAAAGGCCTGGATGCCTTTGCTCAACACGCCACACACGAGTTCAGTCACGCAGTACTACACTCGGAGTTTCTCAAGGGTACGTGGAGGGACAGCTTTTCTGACTGCATAGGAACGGAGTTCCTCACAGGGGAAATGGGATGTGTACCGGACAGGCTGGGGGAACAAAATTTCGTATGCAGTTGTCCTCCAGTGGACCGGGAGAGGGACCCAGGTCTGGCGAGCGCATAGTGTCTCTGGTCCCACACGTTCTGGGGCAGTGTGCTGCCTCAGCTCCCTTACAAGGCTGTGTTGACATTGAGCCACGTAAGTAGAATAAACTGCGGAAGTCAGTTTGACGCACATCCCAGGGTAGCCTTGCAGAGTTCCAATCCCAAGCCCTGTGGAGACAGATGGGCCTGAAAGCGTTTCACCCACGACGGCTCTTTGAAAACTCCGGGTCATTCCGAGTGCAGGGAGGACTGCGGTGAAGAGGGCTGTGAGCGTCAGTCGTATCTTTTGTCCATGCCTCCTGGACGTGGAGTGTGGCAAAGCGTGCCCAAGTGGACGGGAGGACAAAGCCTTCCCAAATCAAGTTGCAGGCTGCTGTTGTTACATGGAATCCCGGGCTTTGTTCACTGCTGTGTGCGACAAAGAAATCCTGGCTTCGTGTTTGTTCCTTGAGTGCGGGAAGTCCTCGTAGAGGGAGGCTTGAGGTGTCCAGTGTTCACTCAAATCGCTTCCGATCACAGGACGGAACATCGCACACACTTGTTGGCACTGTGGCCTCAGGTCCATTGCAAAGTAAGCCTTCGCCGAGGCGTGGGAAACGAGTCGCTCCCCAGCTCACAAATGCCCGTGATGAGGTGGGCCGGATGGAAGCATGGGGGGTACCATGCTGCTTTGCCTGCAGGAGAAACATACGACAAGGTTCTAGAACATACTGTTATCTATGGGAGGACTGTGGTGCCCGGGACGCTCGGTGGCTCCAACGAGGGGCGCTAAGGGCTCCTTCTGAAGCCCATACGATGCCAATCGTTTCAACGCACTTTGCTGCTGGCCCACGTGCTGGTTGCCCACCTCTGCAATGTATGGGAATTCAACTCTGTAGCAGGTCTTCCCACCGGGGACGCTAATTTCGTTCACATGCTCGACCCTGAGCCTAGTGGCAGAGGCAAAAGCTGGGTCACTTCAGAGGCTCTTCCACCAGACGTTCGCAGAGGTGCCTGCCTTGGACTTGAAGCTACACGGAAGCAGGGACCTCAGGCACAGGGCAGACTGAGCGGTGTCCACCCTCACAGCATATAGCATTTCCTCGGGAACAGGGTCACTTTGGTGTCAGCTCTGGGATCCAAGGTTTCGTGAGAGTGCTCCTTTGGTGACCAGAATCTATGGCTCACGCGGGACACGGGCAGCGGTTACTTTCGGACTTGCCATCTCAGACACTCTACCTCTGGGGCGTTCGGAAGCTGCGCGAAGGTAACAAAGTGGGCTCAAGTCCAGTACCCGAAAAGTGTCTCATGCCTCTCAACAGATGGCAGGCAGCGTGTCTCCTGCTGCTGCAGAAGGACTGCAGACGTCTGTTTCAGGCTATAGGCTAGAAACGTGGTGCCCGCTGATAGAAATGCCGGCAGTGGCCCGCAGTGAAAGTGTCATGCACCTGGTGGTTTCTTCGACATAAGCAAGTCGCACGTACCGGTCACGGACATGTGCCCCTGCGCGGGGCAGGGTGCGTGAAGCCACCTCTTTGGGCAAACCCTACGGGTGGCCTGGCAAATGTGTCCCGTTTATGGGAAACTGTTATATTCCTTTCCGGTTTGATGAAAGGTACGTTACAAGCATTACCGTTTTCTGGATTTGGAGTTCTGCCATGGAGTGCAACGCAGAGACCCAAGGGTTTGGGGGATAGGGAGCTAGCACTTTGGCAGAGGCATCGCCATGCTGCCCCGAGCTCTGGGCTCCGTATTCAACTTGTAGTAAAGGCAGCCTGGGGTGCAATGCACGGACCGTCTGGCCCTAGACGGGATGTGCACGTGCAACAGACGAGCTAGAGGAGAGAAATGGGATACCCGCAGTTCTTCGAGATAGGCCAGCTCTCATCCAGCTAGTTGCGAAAGCAGGCTCCGAAAGGCCTGGATGCCTTTTCTCAACACGCCACACACGAGTTCAGTCACACAGTACTACACTCGGAGTTTCTCAAGGGTACGTGGAGGGACAGCTTTTCTGACTGCATAGGAACGGAGTTCCTCACAGGGGAAATGGGATGTGTACCGGACAGGCTGGGGGAACAAAATTTCGTATGCAGTTGTCCTCCAGTGGACCGGGAGAGGGACCCAGGTCTGGCGAGCGCATAGTGTCTCTGGTCCCACACGTTCTGGGGCAGTGTGCTGCCTCAGCTCCCTTACAAGGCTGTGTTGACATTGAGCCACGTAAGTAGAATAAGCTGCGGAAGTCAGTTTGACGCACATCCCAGGGTAGCCTTGCAGAGTTCCAATCCCAAGCCCTGTGGAGACAGATGGGCCTGAAAGCGTTTCACCCACGACGGCTCTTTGAAAACTCCGGGTCATTCCGAGTGCAGGGAGGACTGCGGTGAAGAGGGCTGTGAGCGTCAGTCGTATCTTTTGTCCATGCCTCCTGGACGTGGAGTGTGGCAAAGCGTGCCCAAGTGGACGGGAGGACAAAGCCTTCCCAAATCAAGTTGCAGGCTGCTGTTGTTACATGGAATCCCGGGCTTTGTTCACTGCTGTGTGCGACAAAGAAATCCTGGCTTCGTGTTTGTTCCTTGAGTGCGGGAAGTCCTCGTAGAGGGAGGCTTGAGGTGTCCAGTGTTCACTCAAATCGCTTCCGATCACAGGACGGAACATCGCACACACTTGTTGGCACTGTGGCCTCAGGTCCATTGCAAAGTAAGCCTTCGCCGAGGCGTGGGAAACGAGTCGCTCCCCAGCTCACAAATGCCCGTGATGAGGTGGGCCGGATGGAAGCATGGGGGGTACCATGCTGCTTTGCCTGCAGGAGAAACATACGACAAGGTTCTAGAACATACTGTTATCTATGGGAGGACTGTGGTGCCCGGGACGCTCGGTGGCTCCAACGAGGGGCGCTAAGGGCTCCTTCTGAAGCCCATACGATGCCAATCGTTTCAACGCACTTTGCTGCTGGCCCACGTGCTGGTTGCCCACCTCTGCAATGTATGGGAATTCAACTCTGTATCAGGTCTTCCCACCGGGGACGCTAATTTCGTTCACATCCTCGACCCTGAGCCTAGTGGCAGAGGCAAAAGCTGGGTCACTTCAGAGGCTCTTCCACCAGACGTTCGCAGAGGCGCCTGCCTTGGACTTGAAGCTACACGGAAGCAGGGACCTCAGGCACAGGGCAGACTGAGCGGTGTCCACCCTCACAGCATATAGCATTTCCTCGGGAACAGGGTCACTTTGGTGTCAGCTCTGGGATCCAAGATTTCGTGAGAGTGCTCCTTTGGTGACCAGAATCTATGGCTCACGCGGGACACGTGCAGCGGTTACTTTCGGACTTGCCATCTCAGACACTCTACCTCTGGGGCGTTCGGAAGCTGCGCGAAGGTAACAAAGTGGGCTCAAGTCCAGTACCCGAAAAGTGTCTCATGCCTCTCAACAGATGGCAGGCAGCGTGTCTCCTGCTGCTGCAGAAGGACTGCAGACGTCTGTTTCAGGCTATAGGCTAGAAACGTGGTGCCCGCTGATAGAAATGCCGGCAGTGGCCCGCAGTGAAAGTGTCATGCACCTGGTGGTTTCTTCGACATAAGCAAGCCACACGTACCGGTCACGGACATGTGCCCCTGCGCGGGGCAGGGTGCGTGAAGCCACCTCTTTGGGCAAACCCTACGGGTGGCCTGGCAAATGTGTCCCGTTTATGGGAAACTGTTATATTCCTTTCCGGTTTGATGAAAGGTACGTTACGAGCATTGCCGTTTTCTGGATTTGGAGTTCTGCCATGGAGTGCAACGCAGAGACCCAAGGGTTTGGGGGATAGGGAACTACCACTTTGGCAGAGGCATCTCCATGCTGCCCCGAGCTCTGGGCTCCGTATTCAACTTGGAGTAAAGGCAGCCTGGGGTGCAATGCATGGACCGTCTGGCCCTAGACGGGATGTGCACGTGCAACAGACGAGCTAGAGGAGAGAAATGGGATACCCGCAGTTCTTCGGGATAGGCCAGCTCTCATCCAGCTAGTTGCGAAAGCAGGCTCCGAAAGGCCTGGATGCCTTTTCTCAACACGCCACACACGAGTTCAGTCACGCAGTACTACACTCGGAGTTTCTCAAGGGTACGTGGAGGGACAGCTTTTCTGACTGCATAGGAACGGAGTTCCTCACAGGGGAAATGGGATGTGTACCGGACAGGCTGGGGGAACAAAATTTCGTATGCAGTTGTCCTCCAGTGGACCGGGAGAGGGACCCAGGTCTGGCGAGCGCATAGTGTCTCTGGTCCCACACGTTCTGGGGCAGTGTGCTGCCTCAGCTCCCTTACAAGGCTGTGTTGACATTGAGCCACGTAAGTAGAATAAGCTGCGGAAGTCAGTTTGACGCACATCCCAGGGTAGCCTTGCAGAGTTCCAATCCCAAGCCCTGTGGAGACAGATGGGCCTGAAAGCGTTTCACCCACGACGGCTCTTTGAAAACTCCGGGTCATTCCGAGTGCAGGGAGGACTGCGGTGAAGAGGGCTGTGAGCGTCAATCGTATCTTTTGTCCATGCCTCCTGGACGTGGAGTGTGGCAAAGTGTGCCCAGGTGGACGGGAGGACAAAGCCTTCCCAAATCAAGTTGCAGGCTGCTGTTGTTACATGGAATCCCGGGCTTTGTTCACTGCTGTGTGCGACAAAGAAATCCTGGCTTCGTGTTTGTTCCTTGAGTGCGGGAAGTCCTCGTAGAGGGAGGCTTGAGGTGTCCAGTGTTCACCCAAATCGCTTCCGATCACAGGACGGAACATCGCACACACTTGTTGGCACTGTGGCCTCAGGTCCATTGCAAAGTAAGCCTTCGCCGAGGCGTGGGAAACGAGTCGCTCCCCAGCTCACAAATGCCCGTGATGAGGTGGGCCGGATGGAAGCATGGGGCGTACCATGCTGCTTTGCCTGCAGGAGAAACATACGACAAGGTTCTAGAACATACTGTTATCTATGGGAGGACTGTGGTGCCCGGGACGCTCGGTGGCTCCAACGAGGGGCGCTAAGGGCTCCTTCTGAAGCCCATACGATGCCAATCGTTTCAACGCACTTTGCTGCTGGCCCACGTGCTGGTTGCCCACCTCTGCAATGTATGGGAATTCAACTCTGTAGCAGGTCTTCCCACCGGGGACGCTAATTTCATTCACATCCTCGACCCTGAGCCTAGTGGCAGAGGCAAAAGCTGGGTCACTTCAGAGGCTCTTCCACCAGACGTTCGCAGAGGCGCCTGCCTTGGACTTGAAGCTACACGGAAGCAGGGACCTCAGGCACAGGGCAGACAGAGCGGTGTCCACCCTCACAGCATATAGCATTTCCTCGGGAACAGGGTCACTTTGGTGTCAGCTCTGGGATCCAAGATTTCGTGAGAGTGCTCCTTTGGTGACCAGAATCTATGGCTCACGCGGGACACGTGCAGCGGTTACTTTCGGACTTGCCATCTCAGACACTCTACCTCTGGGGCGTTCGGAAGCTGCGCGAAGGTAACAAAGTGGGCTCAAGTCCAGTACCCGAAAAGTGTCTCATGCCTCTCAACAGATGGCAGGCAGCGTGTCTCCTGCTGCTGCAGAAGGACTGCAGACGTCTGTTTCAGGCTATAGGCTAGAAACGTGGTGCCCGCTGATAGAAATGCCGGCAGTGGCCCGCAGTGAAAGTGTCATGCACCTGGTGGTTTCTTCGACATAAGCAAGCCACACGTACCGGTCACGGACATGTGCCCCTGCGCGGGGCAGGGTGCGTGAAGCCACCTCTTTGGGCAAACCCTACGGGTGGCCTGGCAAATGTGTCCCGTTTATGGGAAACTGTTATATTCCTTTCCGGTTTGATGAAAGGTACGTTACGAGCATTGCCATTTTCTGGATTTGGAGTTCTGCCATGGAGTGCAACGCAGAGACCCAAGGGTTTGGGGGATAGGGAGCTAGCACTTTGGCAGAGGCATCTCCATGCTGCCCCGAGCTCTGGGCTCCGTATTCAACTTGGAGTAAAGGCAGCCTGGGGTGCAATGCATGGACCGTCTGGCCCTAGACGGGATGTGCACGTGCAACAGACGAGCTAGAGGAGAGAAATGGGATACCCGCAGTTCTTCGGGATAGGCCAGCTCTCATCCAGCTAGTTGCAAAAGCAGGCTCCGAAAGGCCTGGATGCCTTTTCTCAACACGCCACACACGAGTTCAGTCACGCAGTACTACACTCGGAGTTTCTCAAGGGTACGTGGAGGGACAGCTTTTCTGACTGCATAGGAACGGAGTTCCTCACAGGGGAAATGGGATGTGTACCGGACAGGCTGGGGGAACAAAATTTCGTATGCAGTTGTCCTCCAGTGGACCGGGAGAGGGACCCAGGTCTGGCGAGCGCATAGTGTCTCTGGTCCCACACGTTCTGGGGCAGTGTGCTGCCTCAGCTCCCTTACAAGGCTGTGTTGACATTGAGCCACGTAAGTAGAATAAGCTGCGGAAGTCAGTTTGACGCACATCCCAGGGTAGCCTTGCAGAGTTCCAATCCCAAGCCCTGTGGAGACAGATGGGCCTGAAAGCGTTTCACCCACGACGGCTCTTTGAAAACTCCGGGTCATTCTGAGTGCAGGAAGGACTGCAGTGAAGAGGGCTGTGAGCGTCAATCGTATCTTTTGTCCATGCCTCCTGGACGTGGTGTGTGGCAAAGCGTGCCCAGGTGGACGGGAGGACAAAGCCTTCCCAAATCAAGTTGCAGGCTGCTGTTGTTACATGGAATCCCGGGCTTTGTTCACTGCTGTGTGCGACAAAGAAATCCTGGCTTCGTGTTTGTTCCTTGAGTGCGGGAAGTCCTCGTAGAGGGAGGCTTGAGGTGTCCAGTGTTCACCCAAATCGCTTCCGATCACAGGACGGAACATCGCACACACTTGTTGGCACTGTGGCCTCAGGTCCATTGCAAAGTAAGCCTTCGCCGAGGCGTGGGAAACGAGTCGCTCCCCAGCTCACAAATGCCCGTGATGAGGTGGGCCGGATGGAAGCATGGGGCGTACCATGCTGCTTTGCCTGCAGGAGAAACATACGACAAGGTTCTAGAACATACTGTTATCTATGGGAGGACTGTGGTGCCCGGGACGCTCGGTGGCTCCAACGAGGGGCGCTAAGGACTCCTTCTGAAGCCCATACGATGCCAATCGTTTCAACGCACTTTGCTGCTGGCCCACGTGCTGGTTGCCCACCTCTGCAATGTATGGGAATTCAACTCTGTAGCAGGTCTTCCCACCGGGGACGCTAATTTCATTCACATCCTCGACCCTGAGCCTAGTGGCAGAGGCAAAAGCTGGGTCACTTCAGAGGCTCTTCCACCAGACGTTCGCAGAGGCGCCTGCCTTGGACTTGAAGCTACACGGAAGCAGGGACCTCAGGCACAGGGCAGACAGAGCGGTGTCCACCCTCACAGCATATAGCATTTCCTCGGGAACAGGGTCACTTTGGTGTCAGCTCTGGGATCCAAGATTTCGTGAGAGTGCTCCTTTGGTGACCAGAATCTATGGCTCACGCGGGACACGTGCAGCGGTTACTTTCGGACTTGCCATCTCAGACACTCTACCTCTGGGGCGTTCGGAAGCTGCGCGAAGGTAACAAAGTGGGCTCAAGTCCAGTACCCGAAAAGTGTCTCATGCCTCTCAACAGATGGCAGGCAGCGTGTCTCCTGCTGCTGCAGAAGGACTGCAGACGTCTGTTTCAGGCTATAGGCTAGAAACGTGGTGCCCGCTGATAGAAATGCCGGCAGTGGCCCGCAGTGAAAGTGTCATGCACCTGGTGGTTTCTTCGACATAAGCAAGCCACACGTACCGGTCACGGACATGTGCCCCTGCGCGGGGCAGGGTGCGTGAAGCCACCTCTTTGGGCAAACCCTACGGGTGGCCTGGCAAATGTGTCCCGTTTATGGGAAACTGTTATATTCCTTTCCGGTTTGATGAAAGGTACGTTACGAGCATTGCCATTTTCTGGATTTGGAGTTCTGCCATGGAGTGCAACGCAGAGACCCAAGGGTTTGGGGGATAGGGAGCTAGCACTTTGGCAGAGGCATCTCCATGCTGCCCCGAGCTCTGGGCTCCGTATTCAACTTGGAGTAAAGGCAGCCTGGGGTGCAATGCATGGACCGTCTGGCCCTAGACGGGATGTGCACGTGCAACAGACGAGCTAGAGGAGAGAAATGGGATACCCGCAGTTCTTCGGGATAGGCCAGCTCTCATCCAGCTAGTTGCAAAAGCAGGCTCCGAAAGGCCTGGATGCCTTTTCTCAACACGCCACACACGAGTTCAGTCACGCAGTACTACACTCGGAGTTTCTCAAGGGTACGTGGAGGGACAGCTTTTCTGACTGCATAGGAACGGAGTTCCTCACAGGGGAAATGGGATGTGTACCGGACAGGCTGGGGGAACAAAATTTCGTATGCAGTTGTCCTCCAGTGGACCGGGAGAGGGACCCAGGTCTGGCGAGCGCATAGTGTCTCTGGTCCCACACGTTCTGGGGCAGTGTGCTGCCTCAGCTCCCTTACAAGGCTGTGTTGACATTGAGCCACGTAAGTAGAATAAGCTGCGGAAGTCAGTTTGACGCACATCCCAGGGTAGCCTTGCAGAGTTCCAATCCCAAGCCCTGTGGAGACAGATGGGCCTGAAAGCGTTTCACCCACGACGGCTCTTTGAAAACTCCGGGTCATTCTGAGTGCAGGAAGGACTGCAGTGAAGAGGGCTGTGAGCGTCAATCGTATCTTTTGTCCATGCCTCCTGGACGTGGTGTGTGGCAAAGCGTGCCCAGGTGGACGGGAGGACAAAGCCTTCCCAAATCAAGTTGCAGGCTGCTGTTGTTACATGGAATCCCGGGCTTTGTTCACTGCTGTGTGCGACAAAGAAATCCTGGCTTCGTGTTTGTTCCTTGAGTGCGGGAAGTCCTCGTAGAGGGAGGCTTGAGGTGTCCAGTGTTCACCCAAATCGCTTCCGATCACAGGACGGAACATCGCACACACTTGTTGGCACTGTGGCCTCAGGTCCATTGCAAAGTAAGCCTTCGCCGAGGCGTGGGAAACGAGTCGCTCCCCAGCTCACAAATGCCCGTGATGAGGTGGGCCGGATGGAAGCATGGGGCGTACCATGCTGCTTTGCCTGCAGGAGAAACATACGACAAGGTTCTAGAACATACTGTTATCTATGGGAGGACTGTGGTGCCCGGGACGCTCGGTGGCTCCAACGAGGGGCGCTAAGGACTCCTTCTGAAGCCCATACGATGCCAATCGTTTCAACGCACTTTGCTGCTGGCCCACGTGCTGGTTGCCCACCTCTGCAATGTATGGGAATTCAACTCTGTAGCAGGTCTTCCCACCGGGGACGCTAATTTCATTCACATCCTCGACCCTGAGCCTAGTGGCAGAGGCAAAAGCTGGGTCACTTCAGAGGCTCTTCCACCAGACGTTCGCAGAGGCGCCTGCCTTGGACTTGAAGCTACACGGAAGCAGGGACCTCAGGCACAGGGCAGACTGAGCGGTGTCCACCCTCACAGCATATAGCATTTCCTCGGGAACAGGGTCACTTTGGTGTCAGCTCTGGGATCCAAGATTTCGTGAGAGTGCTCCTTTGGTGACCAGAATCTATGGCTCACGCGGGACACGTGCAGCGGTTACTTTCGGACTTGCCATCTCAGACACTCTACCTCTGGGGCGTTCGGAAGCTGCGCGAAGGTAACAAAGTGGGCTCAAGTCCAGTACCCGAAAAGTGTCTCATGCCTCTCAACAGATGGCAGGCAGCGTGTCTCCTGCTGCTGCAGAAGGACTGCAGACGTCTGTTTCAGGCTATAGGCTAGAAACGTGGTGCCCGCTGATAGAAATGCCGGCAGTGGCCCGCAGTGAAAGTGTCAAGCACCTGGTGGTTTCTTCGACATAAGCAAGCCACACGTACCGGTCACGGACATGTGCCCCTGCGCGGGGCAGGGTGCGTGAAGCCACCTCTTTGGGCAAACCCTACGGGTGGCCTGGCAAATGTGTCCCGTTTACGGGAAACTGTTATATTCCTTTCCGGTTTGATGAAAGGTACGTTACGAGCATTGCCGTTTTCTGGATTTGGAGTTCTGCCATGGAGTGCAACGCAGAGACCCAAGGGTTTGGGGGATAGGGAGCTAGCACTTTGGCAGAGGCATCTCCATGCTGCCCCGAGCTCTGGGCTCCGTATTCAACTTGGAGTAAAGGCAGCCTGGGGTGCAATGCACGGACCGTCTGGCCCTAGACGGGATGTGCACGTGCAACAGACGAGCTAGAGGAGAGAAATGGGATACCCGCAGTTCTTCGGGATAGGCCAGCTCTCATCCAGCTAGTTGCGAAAGCAGGCTCCGAAAGGCCTGGATGCCTTTTCTCAACACGCCACACACGAGTTCAGTCACGCAGTACTACACTCGGAGTTTCTCAAGGGTACGTGGAGGGACAGCTTTTCTGACTGCATAGGAACGGAGTTCCTCACAGGGGAAATGGGATGTGTACCGGACAGGCTGGGGGAACAAAATTTCGTATGCAGTTGTCCTCCAGTGGACCGGGAGAGGGACCCAGGTCTGGGGAGCGCATAGTGTCTCTGGTCCCACACGTTCTGGGCAGTGTGCTGCCTCAGCTCCCTTACAAGGCTGTGTTGACATTGAGCCACGTAAGTAGAATAAACTGCGGAAGTCAGTTTGACGCACATCCCAGGGTAGCCTTG
This sequence comes from Globicephala melas, assembly GCF_963455315.2. Classification (NCBI taxonomy): domain Eukaryota; kingdom Metazoa; phylum Chordata; class Mammalia; order Artiodactyla; family Delphinidae; genus Globicephala; species Globicephala melas. Next base: position 77,106,776 of record NC_083335.1, read on the forward strand.
CAGAGTTCCAATCCCAAGCCCTGTGGAGACAGATGGGCCTGAAAGCGTTTCACCCACGACGGCTCTTTGAAAACTCCGGGTCATTCCGAGTGCAGGGAGGACTGCGGTGAAGAGGGCTGTGAGCGTCAATCGTATCTTTTGTCCATGCCTCCTGGACGTGGAGTGTGGCAAAGCGTGCCCAGGTGGACGGGAGGACAAAGCCTTCCCAAATCAAGTTGCAGGCTGCTGTTGTTACATGGAATCCCGGGCTTTGTTCACTGCTGTGTGCGACAAAGAAATCCTGGCTTCGTGTTTGTTCCTTGAGTGCGGGAAGTCCTCGTAGAGGGAGGCTTGAGGTGTCCAGTGTTCACCCAAATCGCTTCCGATCACAGGACGGAACATCGCACACACTTGTTGGCACTGTGGCCTCAGGTCCATTGCAAAGTAAGCCTTCGCCGAGGCGTGGGAAACGAGTCGCTCCCCAGCTCACAAATGCCCGTGATGAGGTGGGCCGGATGGAAGCATGGGGGGTACCATGCTGCTTTGCCTGCAGGAGAAACATACGACAAGGTTCTAGAACATACTGTTATCTATGGGAGGACTGTGGTGCCCGGGACGCTCGGTGGCTCCAACGAGGGGCGCTAAGGACTCCTTCTGAAGCCCATACGATGCCAATCGTTTCAACGCACTTTGCTGCTGGCCCACGTGCTGGTTGCCCACCTCTGCAATGTATGGGAATTCAACTCTGTAGCAGGTCTTCCCACCGGGGACGTTAATTTCATTCACATCCTCGACCCTGAGCCTAGTGACAGAGGCAAAAGCTGGGTCACTTCAGAGGCTCTTCCACCAGACGTTCGCAGAGGCGCCTGCCTTGGACTTGAAGCTACACGGAAGCAGGGACCTCAGGCACAGGGCAGACTGAGCGGTGTCCACCCTCACAGCATATAGCATTTCCTCGGGAACAGGGTCACTTTGGTGTCAGCTCTGGGATCCAAGATTTCGTGAGAGTGCTCCTTTGGTGACCAGAATCTATGGCTCACGCGGGACACGTGCAGCGGTTACTTTCGGACTTGCCATCTCAGACACTCTACCTCTGGGGCGTTCGGAAGCTGCGCGAAGGTAACAAAGTGGGCTCAAGTCCAGTACCCGAAAAGTATCTCATGCCTCTCAACAGATGGCAGGCAGCGTGTCTCCTGCTGCTGCAGAAGGACTGCAGACGTCTGTTTCAGGCTATAGGCTAGAAACGTGGTGCCCGCTGATAGAAATGCCGGCAGTGGCCCGCAGTGAAAGTGTCATGCACCTGGTGGTTTCTTCGACATAAGCAAGCCGCACGTACCGGTCACGGACATGTGCCCCTGCGCGGGGCAGGGTGCGTGAAGCCACCTCTTTGGGCAAACCCTACGGGTGGCCTGGCAAATGTGTCCCGTTTATGGGAAACTGTTATATTCCTTTCCGGTTTGATGAAAGGTACGTTACGAGCATTGCCGTTTTCTGGATTTGGAGTTCTGCCATGGAGTGCAACGCAGAGACCCAAGGGTTTGGGGGATAGGGAACTACCACTTTGGCAGAGGCATCGCCATGCTGCCCCGAGCTCTGGGCTCCGTATTCAACTTGGAGTAAAGGCAGCCTGGGGTGCAATGCACGGACCGTCTGGCCCTAGACGGGATGTGCACGTGCAACAGACGAGCTAGAGGAGAGAAATGGGATACCCGCAGTTCTTCGGGATAGGCCAGCTCTCATCCAGTTAGTTGCGAAAGCAGGCTCCGACAGGCCTGGATGCCTTTGCTCAACACGCCACACACGAGTTCAGTCACGCAGTACTACACTCGGAGTTTCTCAAGGGTACGTGGAGGGACAGCTTTTCAGACTGCATAGGAACGGACTTCCTCACAGGGGAAATGGGATGTGTACCGGACAGGCTGGGGGAACAAAACTTCATATGCAGTTGTCCTCCAGTGGACCGGGAGAGGGACCCAGGTCTGGCGAGCGCATAGTGTCTCTGGTCCCACACGTTCTGGGGCAGTGTGCTGCCTCAGCTCCCTTACAAGGCTGTGTTGACATTGAGCCACGTAAGTAGAATAAGCTGCGGAAGTCAGTTTGACGCACATCCCAGGGTAGCCTTGCAGAGTTCCAATCCCAAGCCCTGTGGAGACAGATGGGCCTGAAAGCGTTTCACCCACGACGGCTCTTTGAAAACTCCGGGTCATTCCGAGTGCAGGGAGGACTGCGGTGAAGAGGGCTGTGAGCGTCAGTCGTATCTTTTGTCCATGCCTCCTGGACGTGGAGTGTGGCAAAGCGTGCCCAGGTGGACGGGAGGACAAAGCCTTCCCAAATCAAGTTGCAGGCTGCTGTTGTTACATGGAATCCCGGGCTTTGTTCACTGCTGTGTGCGACAAAGAAATCCTGGCTTCGTGTTTGTTCCTTGAGTGCGGGAAGTCCTCGTAGAGGGAGGCTTGAGGTGTCCAGTGTTCACCCAAATCGCTTCCGATCACAGGACGGAACATCGCACACACTTGTTGGCACTGTGGCCTCAGGTCCATTGCAAAGTAAGCCTTCGCCAAGGCGTGGGAAACGAGTCGCTCCCCAGCTCACAAATGCCCGTGATGAGGTGTGCCGTATGGGACCATGGGGGTACCATGCTGCTTTGCCTGCAGGAGAAACATACGACAAGGTTCTAGAACATACTGTTATCTATGGGAGGACTGTGGTGCCCGGGACGCTCGGTGGCTCCAACGAGGGGCGCTAAGGGCTCCTTCTGAAGCCCATACGATGCCAATCGTTTCAACGCACTTTGCTGCTGGCCCACGTGCTGGTTGCCCACCTCTGCAATGTATGGGAATTCAACTCTGTAGCAGGTCTTCCCACCGGGGATGCTAATTTCGTTCACATCCTCGTCCCTGAGCCTAGTGGCAGAGGCAAAAGCTGGGTCACTTCAGAGGCTCTTCCACCAGACGTTCGCAGAGGCGCCTGCCTTGGACTTGAAGCTACACGGAAGCAGGGACCTCAGGCACAGGGCAGAATGAGCGGTGTCCACCCTCACAGCATATAGCATTTCCTCGGGAACAGGGTCACTTTGGTGTCAGCTCTGGGATCCAAGATTTCGTGAGAGTGCTCCTTTGGTGACCAGAATCTATGGCTCACGCGGGACACGTGCAGCGGTTACTTTCGGACTTGCCATCTCAGACACTCTACCTCTGGGGCGTTCGGAAGCTGCGCGAAGGTAACAAAGTGGGCTCAAGTCCAGTACCCGAAAAGTGTCTCATGCCTCTCAACAGATGGCAGGCAGCGTGTCTCCTGCTGCTGCAGGAGGACTGCAGACGTCTGTTTCAGGCTATAGGCTAGAAACGTGGTGCCCGCTGATAGAAATGCCGGCAGTGGCCCGCAGTGAAATTGTCATGCACCTGGTGGTTTCTTCGACATAAGCAAGCCACACGTACCGGTCACGGACATGTGCCCCTGCGCGGGGCAGGGTGCGTGAAGCCACCTCTTTGGGCAAACCCTACGGGTGGCCTGGCAAATGTGTCCCGTTTATGGGAAACTGTTATATTCCTTTCCGGTTTGATGAAAGGTACGTTACGAGCATTGCCGTTTTCTGGATTTGGAGTTCTGCCATGGAGTGCAACGCAGAGACCCAAGGGTTTGGGTTATAGGGAGCTAGCAGTTTGGCAGAGGCATCTCCATGCTGCCCCGAGCTCTGGGCTCCGTATTCAACTTGGAGTAAAGGCAGCCTGGGGTGCAATGCACGGACCGTCTGGCCCTAGACGGGATGTGCACGTGCAACAGACGAGCTAGAGGAGAGAAATGGGATACCCGCAGTTCTTCGGGTTAGGCCAGCTCTCATCCAGCTAGTTGCGAAAGCAGGCTCCGAAAGGCCTGGATGCCTTTTCTCAACACGCCACACACGAGTTCAGTCACGCAGTACTACACTCGGAGTTTCTCAAGGGTACGTGGAGGGACAGCTTTTCTGACTGCATAGGAACGGAGTTCCTCACAGGGGAAATGGGATGTGTACCGGACAGGCTGGGGGAACAAAATTTCGTATGCAGTTGTCCTCCAGTGGACCGGGAGAGGGACCCAGGTCTGGCGAGCGCATAGTGTCTCTGGTCCCACACGTTCTGGGGCAGTGTGCTGCCTCAGCTCCCTTACAAGGCTGTGTTGACATTGAGCCACGTAAGTAGAATAAGCTGCGGAAGTCAGTTTGACGCACATCCCAGGGTAGCCTTGCAGAGTTCCAATCCCAAGCCCTGTGGAGACAGATGGGCCTGAAAGCGTTTCACCCACGACGGCTCTTTGAAAACTCCAGGTCATTCCGAGTGCAGGGAGGACTGCGGTGAAGAGGGCTGTGAGCGTCAATCGTATCTTTTGTGCATGCCTCCTGGACGTGGAGTGTGGCAAAGCGTGCCCAGGTGGACGGGAGGACAAAGCCTTCCCAAATCAAGTTGCAGGCTGCTGTTGTTACATGGAATCCCGGCCTTTGTTCACTGCTGTGTGCGACAAAGAAATCCTGGCTTCGTGTTTGTTCCTTGAGTGCGGGAAGTCCTCGTAGAGGGAGGCTTGAGGTGTCCAGTGTTCACCCAAATCGCTTCCGATCACAGGACGGAACATCGCACACACTTGTTGGCACTGTGGCCTCAGGTCCATTGCAAAGTAAGCCTTCGCCGAGGCGTGGGAAACGAGTCGCTCCCCAGCTCACAAATGCCCGTGATGAGGTGGGCCGGATGAGAGCATGGGGGTACCATGCTGCTTTGCCTGCAGGAGAAACATACGACAAGGTTCTAGAACATACTGTTATCTATGGGAGGACTGTGGTGCCCGGGACGCTCGGTGGCTCCAACGAGGGGCGCTAAGGGCTCCTTCTGAAGCCCATACGATGCCAATCGTTTCAACGCACTTTGCTGCTGGCCCACGAGCTGGTTGCCCACCTCTGCAATGTATGGGAATTCAACTCTGTAGCAGGTCTTCCTACCGGGGATGCTAATTTCGTTCACATCCTCGACCCTGAGCCTAGTGGCAGAGGCAAAAGCTGGGTCACTTCAGAGGCTCTTCCACCAGACGTTCGCAGAGGCGCCTGCCTTGGACTTGAAGCTACACGGAAGCAGGGACCTCAGGCACAGGGCAGACTGAGCGGTGTCCACCCTCACAGCATATAGCATTTCCTCGGGAACAGGGTCACTTTGGTGTCAGCTCTGGGATCCAAGGTTTCGTGAGAGTGCTCCTTTGGTGACCAGAATCTATGGCTCACGCGGGACACGTGCAGCGGTTACTTTCGGACTTGCCATCTCAGACACTCTACCTCTGGGGCGTTCGGAAGCTGCGCGAAGGTAACAAAGTGGGCTCAAGTCCAGTACCCGAAAAGTGTCTCATGCCTCTCAACAGATGGCAGGCAGCGTGTCTCCTGCTGCTGCAGAAGGACTGCAGACGTCTGTTTCAGGCTATAGGCTAGAAACGTGGTGCCCGCTGATAGAAATGCCGGCAGTGGCCCGCAGTGAAAGTGTCATGCACCTGGTGGTTTCTTCGACATAAGCAAGCCACACGTACCGGTCACGGACATGTGCCCCTGCGCGGGGCAGGGTGCGTGAAGCCACCTCTTTGGGCAAACCCTACGGGTGGCCTGGCAAATGTGTCCCGTTTATGGGAAACTGTTATATTCCTTTCCGGTTTGATGAAAGGTACGTTACGAGCATTGCCGTTTTCTGGATTTGGAGTTCTGCCATGGAGTGCAACGCAGAGACCCAAGGGTTTGGGGGATAGGGAGCTAGCACTTTGGCAGAGGCATCTCCATGCTGCCCCGAGCTCTGGGCTCCGTATTCAACTTGGAGTAAAGGCAGCCTGGGGTGCAATGCACGGACCGTCTGGCCCTAGACGGGATGTGCACGTGCAACAGACGAGCTAGAGGAGAGAAATGGGATACCCGCAGTTCTTCGGGATAGGCCAGCTCTCATCCAGCTAGTTGCGAAAGCAGGCTCCGAAAGGCCTGGATGCCTTTTCTCAACACGCCACACACGAGTTCAGTCACGCAGTACTACACTCGGAGTTTCTCAAGGGTACGTGGAGGGACAGCTTTTCTGACTGCATAGGAACGGAGTTCCTCACAGGGGAAATGGGATGTGTACCGGACAGGCTGGGGGAACAAAATTTCGTATGCAGTTGTCCTCCAGTGGACCGGGAGAGGGACCCAGGTCTGGCGAGCGCATAGTGTCTCTGGTCCCACACGTTCTGGGGCAGTGTGCTGCCTCAGCTCCCTTACAAGGCTGTGTTGACATTGAGCCACGTAAGTAGAATAAGCTGCGGAAGTCAGTTTGACGCACATCCCAGGGTAGCCTTGCAGAGTTCCAATCCCAAGCCCTGTGGAGACAGATGGGCCTGAAAGCGTTTCACCCACGACGGCTCTTTGAAAACTCCGGGTCATTCCGAGTGCAGGGAGGACTGCGGTGAAGAGGGCTGTGAGCGTCAGTCGTATCTTTTGTCCATGCCTCCTGGACGTGGAGTGTGGCAAAGCGTGCCCAGGTGGACGGGAGGACAAAGCCTTCCCAAATCAAGTTGCAGGCTGCTGTTGTTACATGGAATCCCGGGCTTTGTTCACTGCTGTGTGCGACAAAGAAATCCTGGCTTCGTGTTTGTTCCTTGAGTGCGGGAAGTCCTCGTAGAGGGAGGCTTGAGGTGTCCAGTGTTCACTCAAATCGCTTCCGATCACAGGACGGAACATCGCACACACTTGTTGGCACTATGGCCTCAGGTCCATTGCAAAGTAAGCCTTCGCCGAGGCGTGGGAAACGAGTCGCTCCCCAGCTCACAAATGCCCGTGATGAGGTGGGCCGGATGGAAGCATGGGGCGTACCATGCTGCTTTGCCTGCAGGAGAAACATACGACAAGGTTCTAGAACATACTGTTATCTATGGGAGGACTGTGGTGCCCGGGACGCTCGGTGGCTCCAACGAGGGGCGCTAAGGGCTCCTTCTGAAGCCCATATGATGCCAATCGTTTCAACGCACTTTGCTGCTGGCCCACGTGCTGGTTGCCCACCTCTGCAATGTATGGGAATTCAACTCTGTAGCAGGTCTTCCCACCGGGGATGCTAATTTCGTTCACATCCTCGACCCTGAGACTAGTGGCAGAGGCAAAAGCTGGGTCACTTCAGAGGCTCTTCCACCAGACGTTCGCAGAGGCGCCTGCCTTGGACTTGAAGCTACACGGAAGCAGGGACCTCAGGCACAGGGCAGACTGAGCGGTGTCCACCCTCACAGCATATAGCATTTCCTCGGGAACAGGGTCACTTTGGTGTCAGCTCTGGGATCCAAGATTTCGTGAGAGTGCTCCTTTGGTGACCAGAATCTATGGCTCACGCGGGACACGTGCAGCGGTTACTTTCGGACTTGCCATCTCAGACACTCTACCTCTGGGGCGTTCGGAAGCTGCGCAAAGGTAACAAAGTGGGCTCAAGTCCAGTACCCGAAAAGTGTCTCATGCTTCTCAACAGATGGCAGGCAGCGTGTCTCCTGCTGCTGCAGAAGGACTGCAGACGTCTGTTTCAGGCTATAGGCTAGAAACGTGGTGCCCGCTGATAGAAATGCCGGCAGTGGCCCGCAGTGAAAGTGTCATGCACCTGGTGGTTTCTTCGACATAAGCAAGCCACACGTACCGGTCACGGACATGTGCCCCTGTGCGGGGCAGGGTGCGTGAAGCCACCTCTTTGGGCAAACCCTACGGGTGGCCTGGCAAATGTGTCCCGTTTATGGGAAACTGTTATATTCCTTTCCGGTTTGATGAAAGGTACGTTACGAGCATTGCCGTTTTCTGGATTTGGAGTTCTGCCATGGAGTGCAACGCAGAGACCCAAGGGTTTGGGGGATAGGGAACTAGCACTTTGGCAGAGGCATCGCCATGCTGCCCCGAGCTCTGGGCTCCGTATTCAACTTGGAGTAAAGGCAGCCTGGGGTGCAATGCACGGACCGTCTGGCCCTAGACGGGATGTGCACGTGCAACAGACGAGCTAGAGGAGAGAAATGGGATACCCGCAGTTCTTCGGGATAGGCCAGCTCTCATCCAGCTAGTTGCGAAAGCAGGCTCCGACAGGCCTGGATGCCTTTTCTCAACACGCCACACACGAGTTCAGTCACGCAGTACTACACTCGGAGTTTCTCAAGGGTACGTGGAGGGACAGCTTTTCTGACTGCATAGGAACGGAGTTCCTCACAGGGGAAATGGGATGTGTACCGGACAGGCTGGGGGAACAAAATTTCGTATGCAGTTGTCCTCCAGTGGACCGGGAGAGGGACCCAGGTCTGGCGAGCGCATAGTGTCTCTGGTCCCACACGTTCTGGGGCAGTGTGCTGCCTCAGCTCCCTTACAAGGCTGTGTTGACATTGAGCCACGTAAGTAGAATAAGCTGCGGAAGTCAGTTTGACGCACATCCCAGGGTAGCCTTGCAGAGTTCCAATCCCAAGCCCTGTGGAGACAGATGGGCCTGAAAGCGTTTCACCCACGACGGCTCTTTGAAAACTCCGGGTCATTCCGAGTGCAGGGAGGACTGCGGTGAAGAGGGCTGTGAGCGTCAGTCGTATCTTTTGTCCATGCCTCCTGGACGTGGAGTGTGGCAAAGCGTGCCCAGGTGGACGGGAGGACAAAGCCTTCCCAAATCAAGTTGCAGGCTGCTGTTGTTACATGGAATCCCGGGCTTTGTTCACTGCTGTGTGCGACAAAGAAATCCTGGCTTCGTGTTTGTTCCTTGAGTGCGGCAAGTCCTCGTAGAGGGAGGCTTGAGGTGTCCAGTGTTCACCCAAATCGCTTCCGATCACAGGACGGAACATCGCACACACTTGTTGGCACTGTGGCCTCAGGTCCATTGCAAAGTAAGCCTTCGCCGAGGCGTGGGAAACGAGTCGCTCCCCAGCTCACAAATGCCCGTGATGAGGTGGGCCGGATGGAAGCATGGGGCGTACCATGCTGCTTTGCCTGCAGGAGAAACATACGACAAGGTTCTAGAACATACTGTTATCTATGGGAGGACTGTGGTGCCCGGGACGCTCGGTGGCTCCAACGAGGGGCGCTAAGGGCTCCTTCTGAAGCCCATACGATGCCAATCGTTTCAACGCACTTTGCTGCTGGCCCACGTGCTGGTTGCCCACCTCTGCAATGTATGGGAATTCAACTCTGTAGCAGGTCTTCCCACCGGGGACGCTAATTTCGTTCACATCCTCGACCCTGAGCCTAGTGGCAGAGGCAAAAGCTGGGTCACTTCAGAGGCTCTTCCACCAGACGTTCGCAGAGGCGCCTGCCTTGGACTTGAAGCTACACGGAAGCAGGGACCTCAGGCACAGGGCAGACTGAGCGGTGTCCACCCTCACAGCATATAGCATTTCCTCGGGAACAGGGTCACTTTGGTGTCAGCTCTGGGATCCAAGATTTCGTGAGAGTGCTCCTTTGGTGACCAGAATCTATGGCTCACGCGGGACACGGGCAGCGGTTACTTTCGGACTTGCCATCTCAGACACTCTACCTCTGGGGCGTTCGGAAGCTGCGCGAAGGTAACAAAGTGGGCTCAAGTCCAGTACCCGAAAAGTGTCTCATGCCTCTCAACAGATGGCAGGCAGCGTGTCTCCTGCTGCTGCAGAAGGACTGCAGACGTCTGTTTCAGGCTATAGGCTAGAAACGTGGTGCCCGCTGATAGAAATGCCGGCAGTGGCCCGCAGTGAAAGTGTCATGCACCTGGTGGTTTCTTCGACATAAGCAAGCCACACGTACCGGTCACGGACATGTGCCCCTGCGCGGGGCAGGGTGCGTGAAGCCACCTCTTTGGGCAAACCCTACGGGTGGCCTGGCAAATGTGTCCCGTTTATGGGAAACTGTTATATTCCTTTCCGGTTTGATGAAAGGTACGTTATGAGCATTGCCGTTTTCTGGATTTGGAGTTCTGCCATGGAGTGCAACGCAGAGACCCAAGGGTTTGGGGGATAGGGAACTAGCACTTTGGCAGAGGCATCGCCATGCTGCCCCGAGCTCTGGGCTCCGTATTCAACTTGGAGTAAAGGCAGCCTGGGGTGCAATGCACGGACCGTCTGGCCCTAGACGGGATGTGCACGTGCAACAGACGAGCTAGAGGAGAGAAATGGGATACCCGCAGTTCTTCGGGATAGGCCAGCTCTCATCCAGCTAGTTGCGAAAGCAGGCTCCGACAGGCCTGGATGCCTTTTCTCAACACGCCACACACGAGTTCAGTCACGCAGTACTACACTCGGAGTTTCTCAAGGGTACGTGGAGGGACAGCTTTTCTGACTGCATAGGAACGGAGTTCCTCACAGGGGAAATGGGATGTGTACCGGACAGGCTGGGGGAACAAAATTTCGTATGCAGTTGTCCTCCAGTGGACCGGGAGAGGGACCCAGGTCTGGCGAGCGCATAGTGTCTCTGGTCCCACACGTTCTGGGGCAGTGTGCTGCCTCAGCTCCCTTACAAGGCTGTGTTGACATTGAGCCACGTAAGTAGAATAAGCTGCGGAAGTCAGTTTGACGCACATCCCAGGGTAGCCTTGCAGAGTTCCAATCCCAAGCCCTGTGGAGACAGATGGGCCTGAAAGCGTTTCACCCACGACGGCTCTTTGAAAACTCCGGGTCATTCCGAGTGCAGGGAGGACTGCGGTGAAGAGGGCTGTGAGCGTCAGTCGTATCTTTTGTCCATGCCTCCTGGACGTGGAGTGTGGCAAAGCGTGCCCAGGTGGACGGGAGGACAAAGCCTTCCCAAATCAAGTTGCAGGCTGCTGTTGTTACATGGAATCCCGGGCTTTGTTCACTGCTGTGTGCGACAAAGAAATCCTGGCTTCGTGTTTGTTCCTTGAGTGCGGGAAGTCCTCGTAGAGGGAGGCTTGAGGTGTCCAGTGTTCACCCAAATCGCTTCCGATCACAGGACGGAACATCGCACACACTTGTTGGCACTGTGGCCTCAGGTCCATTGCAAAGTAAGCCTTCGCCGAGGCGTGGGAAACGAGTCGCTCCCCAGCTCACAAATGCCCGTGATGAGGTGGGCCGGATGGAAGCATGGGGCGTACCATGCTGCTTTGCCTGCAGGAGAAACATACGACAAGGTTCTAGAACATACTGTTATCTATGGGAGGACTGTGGTGCCCGGGACGCTCGGTGGCTCCAACGAGGGGCGCTAAGGGCTCCTTCTGAAGCCCATACGATGCCAATCGTTTCAACGCACTTTGCTGCTGGCCCACGTGCTGGTTGCCCACCTCTGCAATGTATGGGAATTCAACTCTGTAGCATGTCTTCCCACCGGGGACGCTAATTTCGTTCACATCCTCGACCCTGAGCCTAGTGGCAGAGGCAAAAGCTGGGTCACTTCAGAGGCTCTTCCACCAGACGTTCGCAGAGGCGCCTGCCTTGGACTTGAAGCTACACGGAAGCAGGGACCTCAGGCACAGGGCAGACTGAGTGGTGACCACCCTCACAGCATATAGCATTTCCTCGGGAACAGGGTCACTTTGGTGTCAGCTCTGGGATCCAAGATTTCGTGAGAGTGCTCCTTTGGTGACCAGAATCTATGGCTCACGCCGGACATGGGCAGCGGTTACTTTCGGACTTGCCATCTCAGACACTCTACCTCTGGGGCGTTCGGAAGCTGCACGAAGGTAACAAAGTGGGCTCAAGTCCAGTACCCGAAAAGTGTCTCATGCCTCTCAACAGATGGCAGGCAGCGTGTCTCCTGCTGCTGCAGAAGGACTGCAGACGTCTGTTTCAGGCTATAGGCTAGAAACGTGGTGCCCGCTGATAGAAATGCCGGCAGTGGCCCGCAGTGAAAGTGTCATGCACCTGGTGGTTTCTTCGACATAAGCAAGCCGCACTTACCGGTCACGGACATGTGCCCCTGCGCGGGGCAGGGTGCGTGAAGCCACCTCTTTGGGCAAACCCTACGGGTGGCCTGGCAAATGTGTCCCGTTTATGGGAAACTGTTATATTCCTTTCCGGTTTGATGAAAGGTACGTTACGAGCATTGCCGTTTTCTGGATTTGGAGTTCTGCCATGGAGTGCAACGCAGAGACCCAAGGGTTTGGGGGATAGGGAGCTAGCACTTTGGCAGAGGCATCTCCATGCTGCCCCGAGCTCTGGGCTCCGTATTCAACTTGGAGTAAAGGCAGCCTGGGGTGCAATGCACGGACCGTCTGGCCCTAGACGGGATGTGCACGTGCAACAGACGAGCTAGAGGAGAGAAATGGGATACCCGCAGTTCTTCGGGATAGGCGAGCTCTCATCCAGCTAGTTGCAAAAGCAGGCTCCGAAAGGCCTGGATGCCTTTTCTCAACACGCCACATACGAGTTCAGTCACGCAGTACTACACTCGGACTTTCTCAAGGGTACGTGGAGGGACAGCTTTTCTGACTGCATAGGAACGGAGTTCCTCACAGGGGAAATGGGATGTGTACCGGACAGGCTGGGGGAACAAAATTTCGTATGCAGTTGTCCTCCAGTGGACCGGGAGAGGGACCCAGGTCTGGCGAGCGCATAGTGTCTCTGGTCCCACACGTTCTGGGGCAGTGTGCTGCCTCAGCTCCCTTACAAGGCTGTGTTGACATTGAGCCACGTAAGTAGAATAAGCTGCGGAAGTCAGTTTGACGCACATCCCAGGGTAGCCTTGCAGAGTTCCAATCCCAAGCCCTGTGGAGACAGATGGGCCTGAAAGCGTTTCACCCACGACGGCTCTTTGAAAACTCCGGGTCATTCCGAGTGCAGGGAGGACTGCGGTGAAGAGGGCTGTGAGCGTCAATCGTATCTTTTGTCCATGCCTCCTGGACGTGGAGTGTGGCAAAGCGTGCCCAGGTGGACGGGAGGACAAAGCCTTCCCAAATCAAGTTGCAGGCTGCTGTTGTTACATGGAATCCCGGGCTTTGTTCACTGCTGTGTGCGACAAAGAAATCCTGGCTTCGTGTTTGTTCCTTGAGTGCGGGAAGTCCTCGTAGAGGGAGGCTTGAGGTGTCCAGTGTTCACCCAAATCGCTTCCGATCACAGGACGGAACATCGCACACACTTGTTGGCACTGTGGCCTCAGGTCCATTGCAAAGTAAGCCTTCGCCGAGGCGTGGGAAACGAGTCGCTCCCCAGCTCACAAATGCCCGTGATGAGGTGGGCCGGATGGAAGCATGGGGCGTACCATGCTGCTTTGCCTGCAGGAGAAACATACGACAAGGTTCTAGAACATACTGTTATCTATGGGAGGACTGTGGTGCCCGGGACGCTCGGTGGCTCCAACGAGGGGCGCTAAGGGCTCCTTCTGAAGTCCATACGATGCCAATCGTTTCAACGCACTTTGCTGCTGGCCCACGAGCTGGTTGCCCATCTCTGCAATGTATGGGAATTCAACTCTGTAGCAGGTCTTCCCACCGGGGACGCTAATTTCGTTCACATCCTCGACCCTGAGCCTAGTGGCAGAGGCAAAAGCTGGGTCACTTCAGAGGCTCTTCCACCAGACGTTCGCAGAGGCGCCTGCCTTGGACTTGAAGCTACACGGAAGCAGGGACCTCAGGCACAGGGCAGACAGAGCGGTGTCCACCCTCACAGCATATAGCATTTCCTCGGGAACAGGGTCACTTTGGTGTCAGCTCTGGGATCCAAGATTTCGTGAGAGTGCTCCTTTGGTGACCAGAATCTATGGCTCACGCGGGACACGTGCAGCGGTTACTTTCGGACTTGCCATCTCAGACACTCTACCTCTGGGGCGTTCGGAAGCTGCGCGAAGGTAACAAAGTGGGCTCAAGTCCAGTACCCGAAAAGTGTCTCATGCCTCTCAACAGATGGCAGGCAGCGTGTCTCCTGCTGCTGCAGAAGGACTGCAGACGTCTGTTTCAGGCTATAGGCTAGAAACGTGGTGCCCGCTGATAGAAATGCCGGCAGTGGCCCGCAGTGAAAGTGTCATGCACCTGGTGGTTTCTTCGACATAAGCAAGCCACACGTACCGGTCACGGACATGTGCCCCTGCGCGGGGCAGGGTGCGTGAAGCCACCTCTTTGGGCAAACCCTACGGGTGGCCTGGCAAATGTGTCCCGTTTATGGGAAACTGTTATATTCCTTTCCGGTTTGATGAAAGGTACGTTACGAGCATTGCCGTTTTCTGGATTTGGAGTTCTGCCATGGAGTGCAACGCAGAGACCCAAGGGTTTGGGGGATAGGGAGCTAGCACTTTGGCAGAGGCATCTCCATGCTGCCCCGAGCTCTGGGCTCCGTATTCAACTTGGAGTAAAGGCAGCCTGGGGTGCAATGCACGGACCGTCTGGCCCTAGACGGATCTGCACGTGCAACAGACGAGCTAGAGGAGAGAAATGGGATACCCGCAGTTCTTTGGGATAGGCCAGCTCTCATCCAGCTAGTTGCGAAAGCAGGCTCCGAAAGGCCTGGATGCCTTTTCTCAACACGCCACACACGAGTTCAGTCACGCAGTACTACACTCGGAGTTTCTCAAGGGTACGTGGAGGGACAGCTTTTCTGACTGCATAGGAACGGAGTTCCTCACAGGGGAAATGGGATGTGTACCGGACAGGCTGGGGGAACAAAATTTCGTATGCAGTTGTCCTCCAGTGGACCGGGAGAGGGACCCAGGTCTGGCGAGCGCATAGTGTCTCTGGTCTCACACGTTCTGGGGCAGTGTGCTGCCTCAGCTCCCTTACAAGGCTGTGTTGACATTGAGCCACATAAGTAGAATAAGCTGCGGAAGTCAGTTTGACGCACATCCCAGGGTAGCCTTGCAGAGTTCCAATCCCAAGCCCTGTGGAGACAGATGGGCCTGAAAGCGTTTCACCCACGACGGCTCTTTGAAAACTCCGGGTCATTCCGAGTGCAGGGAGGACTGCGGTGAAGAGGGCTGTGAGCGTCAGTCGTATCTTTTGTCCATGCCTCCTGGACGTGGAGTGTGGCAAAGCGTGCCCAGGTGGACGGGAGGACAAAGCCTTCCCAAATCAAGTTGCAGGCTGCTGTTGTTACATGGAATCCCGGGCTTTGTTCACTGCTGTGTGCGACAAAGAAATCCTGGCTTCGTGTTTGTTCCTTGAGTGCGGGAAGTCCTCGTAGAGGGAGGCTTGAGGTGTCCAGTGTTCACCCAAATCGCTTCCGATCACAGGACGGAACATCGCACACACTTGTTGGCACTGTGGCCTCAGGTCCATTGCAAAGTAAGCCTTCGCCGAGGCGTGGGAAACGAGTCGCTCCCCAGCTCACAAATGCCCGTGATGAGGTGGGCCGGATGGAAGCATGGGGCGTACCATGCTGCTTTGCCTGCAGGAGAAACATACGACAAGGTTCTAGAACATACTGTTATCTATGGGAGGACTGTGGTGCCCGGGACGCTCGGTGGCTCCAACGAGGGGCGCTAAGGGCTCCTTCTGAAGCCCATACGATGCCAATCGTTTCAACGCACTTTGCTGCTGGCCCACGTGCTGGTTGCCCACCTCTGCAATGTATGGGAATTCAACTCTGTAGCATGTCTTCCCACCGGGGACGCTAATTTCGTTCACATCCTCGACCCTGAGCCTAGTGGCAGAGGCAAAAGCTGGGTCACTTCAGAGGCTCTTCCACCAGACGTTCGCAGAGGCGCCTGCCTTGGACTTGAAGCTACACGGAAGCAGGGACCTCAGGCACAGGGCAGACTGAGTGGTGACCACCCTCACAGCATATAGCATTTCCTCGGGAACAGGGTCACTTTGGTGTCAGCTCTGGGATCCAAGATTTCGTGAGAGTGCTCCTTTGGTGACCAGAATCTATGGCTCACGCCGGACACGGGCAGCGGTTACTTTCGGACTTGCCATCTCAGACACTCTACCTCTGGGGCGTTCGGAAGCTGCACGAAGGTAACAAAGTGGGCTCAAGTCCAGTACCCGAAAAGTGTCTCATGCCTCTCAACAGATGGCAGGCAGCGTGTCTCCTGCTGCTGCAGAAGGACTGCAGACGTCTGTTTCAGGCTATAGGCTAGAAACGTGGTGCCCGCTGATAGAAATGCCGGCAGTGGCCCGCAGTGAAAGTGTCATGCACCTGGTGGTTTCTTCGACATAAGCAAGCCACACGTACCGGTCACGGACATGTGCCCCTGCGCGGGGCAGGGTGCGTGAAGCCACCTCTTTGGGCAAACCCTACGGGTGGCCTGGCAAATGTGTCCCGTTTATGGGAAACTGTTATATTCCTTTCCGGTTTGATGAAAGGTACGTTATGAGCATTGCCGTTTTCTGGATTTGGAGTTCTGCCATGGAGTGCAACGCAGAGACCCAAGGGTTTGGGGGATAGGGAGCTAGCACTTTGGCAGAGGCATCTCCATGCTGCCCCGAGCTCTGGGCTCCGTATTCAACTTGGAGTAAAGGCAGCCTGGGGTGCAATGCATGGACCGTCTGGCCCTAGACGGATCTGCACGTGCAACAGACGAGCTAGAGAAGAGAAATGGGATACCCGCAGTTCTTCGGGATAGGCCAGCTCTCATCCAGCTAGTTGCGAAAGCAGGCTCCGAAAGGCCTGGATGCCTTTTCTCAACACGCCACACACGAGTTCAGTCACGCAGTACTACACTCGGAGTTTCTCAAGGGTACGTGGAGGGACAGCTTTTCTGACTGCATAGGAACGGAGTTCCTCACAGGGGAAATGGGATGTGTACCGGACAGGCTGGGGGAACAAAATTTCGTATGCAGTTGTCCTCCAGTGGACCGGGAGAGGGACCCAGGTCTGGCGAGCGCATAGTGTCTCTGGTCCCACACGTTCTGGGGCAGTGTGCTGCCTCAGCTCCCTTACAAGGCTGTGTTGACATTGAGCCACGTAAGTAGAATAAGCTGCGGAAGTCAGTTTGACGCACATCCCAGGGTAGCCTTGCAGAGTTCCAATCCCAAGCCCTGTGGAGACAGATGGGCCTGAAAGCGTTTCACCCACGACGGCTCTTTGATAACTCCGGGTCATTCCGAGTGCAGGGAGGACTGCGGTGAAGAGGGCTGTGAGCGTCAGTCGTATCTTTTGTCCATGCCTCCTGGACGTGGAGTGTGGCAAAGCGTGCCCAGGTGGACGGGAGGACAAAGCCTTCCCAAATCAAGTTGCAGGCTGCTGTTGTTACATGGAATCCCGGGCTTTGTTCACTGCTGTGTGCGACAAAGAAATCCTGGCTTCGTGTTTGTTCCTTGAGTGCGGGAAGTCCTCGTAGAGGGAGGCTTGAGGTGTCCAGTGTTCACCCAAATCGCTTCCGATCACAGGACGGAACATCGCACACACTTGTTGGCACTGTGGCCTCAGGTCCATTGCAAAGTAAGCCTTCGCCGAGGCGTGGGAAACGAGTCGCTCCCCAGCTCACAAATGCCCGTGATGAGGTGGGCCAGATGGAAGCATGGGGGTACCATGCTGCTTTGCCTGCAGGAGAAACATACGACAAGGTTCTAGAACATACTGTTATCTATGGGAGGACTGTGGTGCCCGGGACGCTCGGTGGCTCCAACGAGGGGCGCTAAGGGCTCCTTCTGAAGCCCATACGATGCCAATCGTTTCAACGCACTTTGCTGCTGGCCCACGTGCTGGTTGCCCACCTCTGCAATGTATGGGAATTCAACTCTGTAGCAGGTCTTCCCACCGGGGATGCTAATTTCGTTCACATCCTCGACCCTGAGCCTAGTGGCAGAGGCAAAAGCTGGGTCACTTCAGAGGCTCTTCCACCAGACGTTCGCAGAGGCGCCTGCCTTGGACTTGAAGCTACACGGAAGCAGGGACCTCAGGCACAGGGCAGACTGAGCGGTGTCCACCCTCACAGCATATAGCATTTCCTCGGGAACAGGGTCACTTTGGTGTCAGCTCTGGGATCCAAGATTTCGTGAGAGTGCTCCTTTGGTGACCAGAATCTATGGCTCACGCGGGACACGTGCAGCGGTTACTTTCGGACTTGCCATCTCAGACACTCTACCTCTGGGGCGTTCGGAAGCTGCGCGAAGGTAACAAAGTGGGCTCAAGTCCAGTACCCGAAAAGTGTCTCATGCCTCTCAACAGATGGCAGGCAGCGTGTCTCCTGCTGCTGCAGAAGGACTGCAGACGTCTGTTTCAGGCTATAGGCTAGAAACGTGGTGCCCGCTGATAGAAATGCCGGCAGTGGCCCGCAGTGAAAGTGTCATGCACCTGGTGGTTTCTTCGACATAAGCAAGCCACACGTACCGGTCACGGACATGTGCCCCTGCGCGGGGCAGGGTGCGTGAAGCCACCTCTTTGGGCAAACCCTACGGGTGGCCTGGCAAATGTGTCCCGTTTATGGGAAACTGTTATATTCCTTTCCGGTTTGATGAAAGGTACGTTATGAGCATTGACGTTTTCTGGATTTGGTGTTCTGCCATGGAGTGCAACGCAGAGACCCAAGGGTTTGGGGGATAGGGAGCTAGCACTTTGGCAGAGGCATCTCCATGCTGCCCCGAGCTCTGGGCTCCGTATTCAACTTGGAGTAAAGGCAGCCTGGGGTGCAATGCACGGACCGTCTGGCTCTAGACGGATCTGCACGTGCAACAGACGAGCTAGAGAAGAGAAATGGGATACCCGCAGTTCTTCGGGATAGGCCAGCTCTCATCCAGCTAGTTGCGAAAGCAGGCTCCGAAAGGCCTGGATGCCTTTTCTCAACACGCCACACACGAGTTCAGTCACGCAGTACTACACTCGGAGTTTCTCAAGGGTACGTGGAGGGACAGCTTTTCTGACTGCATAGGAACGGAGTTCCTCACAGGGGAAATGGGATGTGTACCGGACAGGCTGGGGGAACAAAATTTCGTATGCAGTTGTCCTCCAGTGGACCGGGAGAGGGACCCAGGTCTGGCGAGCGCATAGTGTCTCTGGTCTCACACGTTCTGGGGCAGTGTGCTGCCTCAGCTCCCTTACAAGGCTGTGTTGACATTGAGCCACGTAAGTAGAATAAGCTGCGGAAGTCAGTTTGACGCACATCCCAGGGTAGCCTTGCAGAGTTCCAATCCCAAGCCCTGTGGAGACAGATGGGCCTGAAAGCGTTTCACCCACGACGGCTCTTTGAAAACTCCGGGTCATTCCGAGTGCAGGGAGGACTGCGGTGAAGAGGGCTGTGAGCGTCAGTCGTATCTTTTGTCCATGCCTCCTGGACGTGGAGTGTGGCAAAGCGTGCCCAGGTGGACGGGAGGACAAAGCCTTCCCAAATCAAGTTGCAGGCTGCTGTTGTTACATGGAATCCCGGGCTTTGTTCACTGCTGTGTGCGACAAAGAAATCCTGGCTTCGTGTTTGTTCCTTGAGTGCAGGAAGTCCTCGTAGAGGGAGGCTTGAGGTGTCCAGTGTTCACCCAAATCGCTTCCGATCACAGGACGGAACATCGCACACACTTGTTGGCACTGTGGCCTCAGGTCCATTGCAAAGTAAGCCTTCGCCGAGGCGTGGGAAACGAGTCGCTCCCCAGCTCACAAATGCCCGTGATGAGGTGGGCCGGATGGAAGCATGGGGCGTACCATGCTGCTTTGCCTGCAGGAGAAACATACGACAAGGTTCTAGAACATACTGTTATCTATGGGAGGACTGTGGTGCCCGGGACGCTCGGTGGCTCCAACGAGGGGCGCTAAGGGCTCCTTCTGAAGCCCATACGATGCCAATCGTTTCAACGCACTTTGCTGCTGGCCCACGTGCTGGTTGCCCACCTCTGCAATGTATGGGAATTCAACTCTGTAGCATGTCTTCCCACCGGGGACGCTAATTTCGTTCACATCCTCGACCCTGAGCCTAGTGGCAGAGGCAAAAGCTGGGTCACTTCAGAGGCTCTTCCACCAGACGTTCGCAGAGGCGCCTGCCTTGGACTTGAAGCTACACGGAAGCAGGGACCTCAGGCACAGGGCAGACTGAGCGGTGTCCACCCTCACAGCATATAGCATTTCCTCGGGAACAGGGTCACTTTGGTGTCAGCTCTGGGATCCAAGATTTCGTGAGAGTGCTCCTTTGGTGACCAGAATCTATGGCTCACGCGGGACACGTGCAGCGGTTACTTTCGGACTTGCCATCTCAGACACTCTACCTCTGGGGCGTTCGGAAGCTGCACGAAGGTAACAAAGTGGGCTCAAGTCCAGTACCCGAAAAGTGTCTCATGCCTCTCAACAGATGGCAGGCAGCGTGTCTCCTGCTGCTGCAGAAGGACTGCAGACGTCTGTTTCAGGCTATAGGCTAGAAACGTGGTGCCCGCTGATAGAAATGCCGGCAGTGGCCCGCAGTGAAAGTGTCATGCACCTGGTGGTTTCTTCGACATAAGCAAGCCACACGTACCGGTCACGGACATGTGCCCCTGCGCGGGGCAGGGTGCGTGAAGCCACCTCTTTGGGCAAACCCTACGGGTGGCCTGGCAAATGTGTCCCGTTTATGGGAAACTGTTATATTCCTTTCCGGTTTGATGAAAGGTACGTTATGAGCATTGCCGTTTTCTGGATTTGGAGTTCTGCCATGGAGTGCAACGCAGAGACCCAAGGGTTTGGGGGATAGGGAGCTAGCACTTTGGCAGAGGCATCTCCATGCTGCCCCGAGCTCTGGGCTCCGTATTCAACTTGGAGTAAAGGCAGCCTGGGGTGCAATGCATGGACCGTCTGGCCCTAGACGGATCTGCACGTGCAACAGACGAGCTAGAGAAGAGAAATGGGATACCCGCAGTTCTTCGGGATAGGCCAGCTCTCATCCAGCTAGTTGCGAAAGCAGGCTCCGAAAGGCCTGGATGCCTTTTCTCAACACGCCACACACGAGTTCAGTCACGCAGTACTACACTCGGAGTTTCTCAAGGGTACGTGGAGGGACAGCTTTTCTGACTGCATAGGAACGGAGTTCCTCACAGGGGAAATGGGATGTGTACCGGACAGGCTGGGGGAACAAAATTTCGTATGCAGTTGTCCTCCAGTGGACCGGGAGAGGGACCCAGGTCTGGCGAGCGCATAGTGTCTCTGGTCCCACACGTTCTGGGGCAGTGTGCTGCCTCAGCTCCCTTACAAGGCTGTGTTGACATTGAGCCACGTAAGTAGAATAAGCTGCGGAAGTCAGTTTGACGCACATCCCAGGGTAGCCTTGCAGAGTTCCAATCCCAAGCCCTGTGGAGACAGATGGGCCTGAAAGCGTTTCACCCACGACGGCTCTTTGAAAACTCCGGGTCATTCCGAGTGCAGGGAGGACTGCGGTGAAGAGGGCTGTGAGCGTCAGTCGTATCTTTTGTCCATGCCTCCTGGACGTGGAGTGTGGCAAAGCGTGCCCAGGTGGACGGGAGGACAAAGCCTTCCCAAATCAAGTTGCAGGCTGCTGTTGTTACATGGAATCCCGGGCTTTGTTCACTGCTGTGTGCGACAAAGAAATCCTGGCTTCGTGTTTGTTCCTTGAGTGCGGGAAGTCCTCGTAGAGGGAGGCTTGAGGTGTCCAGTGTTCACCCAAATCGCTTCCGATCACAGGACGGAACATCGCACACACTTGTTGGCACTGTGGCCTCAGGTCCATTGCAAAGTAAGCCTTCGCCGAGGCGTGGGAAACGAGTCGCTCCCCAGCTCACAAATGCCCGTGATGAGGTGGGCCAGATGGAAGCATGGGGGTACCATGCTGCTTTGCCTGCAGGAGAAACATACGACAAGGTTCTAGAACATACTGTTATCTATGGGAGGACTGTGGTGCCCGGGACGCTCGGTGGCTCCAACGAGGGGCGCTAAGGGCTCCTTCTGAAGCCCATACGATGCCAATCGTTTCAACGCACTTTGCTGCTGGCCCACGTGCTGGTTGCCCACCTCTGCAATGTATGGGAATTCAACTCTGTAGCAGGTCTTCCCACCGGGGATGCTAATTTCGTTCACATCCTCGACCCTGAGCCTAGTGGCAGAGGCAAAAGCTGGGTCACTTCAGAGGCTCTTCCACCAGACGTTCGCAGAGGCGCCTGCCTTGGACTTGAAGCTACACGGAAGCAGGGACCTCAGGCACAGGGCAGACTGAGCGGTGTCCACCCTCACAGCATATAGCATTTCCTCGGGAACAGGGTCACTTTGGTGTCAGCTCTGGGATCCAAGATTTCGTGAGAGTGCTCCTTTGGTGACCAGAATCTATGGCTCACGCGGGACACGTGCAGCGGTTACTTTCGGACTTGCCATCTCAGACACTCTACCTCTGGGGCGTTCGGAAGCTGCGCGAAGGTAACAAAGTGGGCTCAAGTCCAGTACCCGAAAAGTGTCTCATGCCTCTCAACAGATGGCAGGCAGCGTGTCTCCTGCTGCTGCAGAAGGACTGCAGACGTCTGTTTCAGGCTATAGGCTAGAAACGTGGTGCCCGCTGATAGAAATGCCGGCAGTGGCCCGCAGTGAAAGTGTCATGCACCTGGTGGTTTCTTCGACATAAGCAAGCCACACGTACCGGTCACGGACATGTGCCCCTGCGCGGGGCAGGGTGCGTGAAGCCACCTCTTTGGGCAAACCCTACGGGTGGCCTGGCAAATGTGTCCCGTTTATGGGAAACTGTTATATTCCTTTCCGGTTTGATGAAAGGTACGTTATGAGCATTGACGTTTTCTGGATTTGGAGTTCTGCCATGGAGTGCAACGCAGAGACCCAAGGGTTTGGGGGATAGGGAGCTAGCACTTTGGCAGAGGCATCTCCATGCTGCCCCGAGCTCTGGGCTCCGTATTCAACTTGGAGTAAAGGCAGCCTGGGGTGCAATGCACGGACCGTCTGGCTCTAGACGGATCTGCACGTGCAACAGACGAGCTAGAGAAGAGAAATGGGATACCCGCAGTTCTTCGGGATAGGCCAGCTCTCATCCAGCTAGTTGCGAAAGCAGGCTCCGAAAGGCCTGGATGCCTTTTCTCAACACGCCACACACGAGTTCAGTCACGCAGTACTACACTCGGAGTTTCTCAAGGGTACGTGGAGGGACAGCTTTTCTGACTGCATAGGAACGGAGTTCCTCACAGGGGAAATGGGATGTGTACCGGACAGGCTGGGGGAACAAAATTTCGTATGCAGTTGTCCTCCAGTGGACCGGGAGAGGGACCCAGGTCTGGCGAGCGCATAGTGTCTCTGGTCTCACACGTTCTGGGGCAGTGTGCTGCCTCAGCTCCCTTACAAGGCTGTGTTGACATTGAGCCACGTAAGTAGAATAAGCTGCGGAAGTCAGTTTGACGCACATCCCAGGGTAGCCTTGCAGAGTTCCAATCCCAAGCCCTGTGGAGACAGATGGGCCTGAAAGCGTTTCACCCACGACGGCTCTTTGAAAACTCCGGGTCATTCCGAGTGCAGGGAGGACTGCGGTGAAGAGGGCTGTGAGCGTCAGTCGTATCTTTTGTCCATGCCTCCTGGACGTGGAGTGTGGCAAAGCGTGCCCAGGTGGACGGGAGGACAAAGCCTTCCCAAATCAAGTTGCAGGCTGCTGTTGTTACATGGAATCCCGGGCTTTGTTCACTGCTGTGTGCGACAAAGAAATCCTGGCTTCG